>NC_035446.2:115326674-115653730 GCF_002127325.2 Helianthus annuus
TGAGGATCCTGAATGTTAATGCGATCATCCTCATCAAACGTTATCATCTTCCCCTCTGAGACACTTGATGTTCTAATAGGTCTTTCTCCATTATCCATTTTTGACTCCTTTGCATGCCTTTTGGCCGCCGAGAAGGATGTACCACAGATGTCTGATCCTCCGGAAATAAAGTTGATCACTTGTGCATTTGTCGGAGGTGCTGGAGCCTTTTCAGGGATCCTTTCAGGATCCTGAGTCCTTTGCTTTTTTCTTCCCAACAGTTCTTTTAGGTGCCCCTTGCTTAACAGATATCCAATCTCTTTTCTAAAAGCTATGCATTTCTTCGGTTAGATGCCCGAAATCCTCATGGTATGCACACCATTTTGACTTGTCTTTAGTCCCGGATGGTTTATCATTCTTCCTGGGCCACCTAGCTTTTTCACCTAGATTCTGCATTGCAAGGATTAGTTCCTGATTATCAACGGAAAAACAATATTCTGAGATTGGAGGATAATCTTCATCATCCTCTTCTTGGTCAACAACATGCACATTCTGGTTCTCATTTCTATGGTAGGATTTGAATTTGTTGTTCTTGAAGGAGGATCCTTGCTTCTCCTGTTTTGAGGATCCTACTTGTCTCTCCTGGATCCTCTTGTCATCCTCTAGCCGGATGAACCTGAGTGCCCGAGTTCTTACTTCATCTAGGTTCCTGCATGGTGTCATAACAAGGTCATCATAGAATAATGAATCCTTAAGCAGTCCCATTTTGAAGGCTTCGACAGCCGTAGCCATATCCAAGTTGGGAATGTCCAAGGATTCTTTACTAAATTTAGTTATGTAATCCCTTAATGATTCATTATGACTTTGAGTTACTCTATATAAATCACTGGTTAATCTTTCAAATTTTCTACTACAAGAGAATTGGTTATTGAATAAATTAACTAAATTAGCAAATGAAGTAAAAGAGTAAGGGGGAAGACTTAGCAGCCACTTAAGAGCTGATCCAGTAAGAGTGGATCCAAATCCTTTACATAGGCATGCTTCCTTCAGCTTTTCTGGGATAGGATTGATCTCCATCCTCTCCCTGTATTGTGCTATGTGCTCCTCTGGATCCGTTGTACCATCATACAGCTTCATAGTAGGGATATGGAACCTTTTGGGTACCTCTGCATCACAAATTGGTGGTGCAAAGCGAGATACCTTGTGGCTTCCATCTGCAATCTCTGGGATAGGTTTGACTACCCCTGGAACACTTGAGATCATATGTTTTAGCTTCTGCAATTCCCTGGTCATAGCATGATTGACACCTGTATCCTGCATGAATCCATGGTTAGTAGTAAGATGATTATTTAAAGTGTTACCTCCCATTGAGTTCAAGTTAGTGAATCCATATTGCTGGGATTCGGGGATAACGGAGGGACCAGTGGAAGCAATGGTCTGCGTTGGAATGAAGTCCCCTTGATGGACATCTAGACTTCCTGTTTGCAAACTTTTTAGGGATCCTGGCATCTGGAAGGATCCTGGTATCTGGAAGGATCCTGGTATCTGGGATGATCCTGGAACGAAGAAGCATCCTTGAACCTGAGATGATCCTGGAACAAAGGAGGATCCTTGACCCTGGGATGATCCTGGAACAAAGTAGGATCCTTGAAACTGCTGTGTTCCCGGATAGGCTCCTGAATTCATGAAGGATCCCATATGCTGGGGATAGGATCCTGCCGGCTGAAAGTGTGAGCTTGATGCCTGAGTCATTGCTGTCGATCCGAGGTGCAATCCTCTTGATTCTCCCACAATTTGCACGTCTGGAATTCCCGATGGCTGAGAAGTGATCATTGGAGTATCAAAGCTCAAGGATTTGGGCATCAGTGGGGAATGATCCTCTGCCGTTCTCTTTTGTCTTTTGAGATCTCCAATTTCCCTGAGGATCCTATCATTAGTTTCATCCTGCCGCTGCATACGATCCTTCATCTGCAAAATCAAAGTAAATACATCACTAGTACTGGGAATATAGGAATTCATAGCAGAAGGAGATGGAGGTTTAGAGTTAATAGGAGTTTGTCTCTTCTCAGCATTCTTCTGGGATCCTGCCGGTGGAGGAGGCATAGTGTTCTGAGACGAGGTGACTGCAGACATTGTCGTGGACATGTTTTTCAATGATGAAGCCATGTAATTCTTTGAAATGATTTCGAACAAAAGGTTTTCTTATGAATGAAGCACCAATTGCCTCACGGTGGGCGCCAAACTGTTTTGGTCAAAAATCACACAAGGATAATATAACCAAACTTTATGTAAACGGGGTATGATGCTTGGTTAATTATAAAAGTAAAGGATCACTTTTATGAGAAATATGCAAAGACACAATGATTTATACGAGGAAAAAGCCCTTGATCAATGTATGATCTCCGGCATAAAAAACCTCGGGTGATGGCAACTACCGATCACCAACTTCAATATAAGAAAAATATAGTTACAACTTCGGATGATAATGAGCTGAGTACAAGGATCACTATAGTTTCGAGTGTCTAAGCGTGTGAGAATTGTGTTGTGTGTTCTTCCGAATGAAGAAGAGTGTTATATATACAAGTGTAGGTGACCTATTTTAGGTAAAAAGACTAATAATCAGCTCATTACCCCTTTAGAAATAAAAGTAAATCTAGCCTAAATTATCGCCCTTAAATCATGCCAAGTTTCCATATCCTTCACAACGTCCATCTCCGATTAAGCACATGCCATAGTTGTGAAGACGTGTCCTTTAATTGTGATGCTAAGAGCGGATCCTGCTAGTCATTCCTGCAAAACAACATTAAATTCAACGAAAGCAACTGTTAGCATGAGGATCCTATGATGGTCCGTGATCCGGATCCTGGGAGTCTGCTGAGGATCACTATCTGCCAAAGAAACAAGGATCACTGGTTAGGATCACATGTGAGGATCATGTATTGTAAAAATCCAGCCCTAACAGGGAGGATCACCCTGTTTTTAAGGTCACCAAAAATGACACTAACTGGAAGCGAAGATTCTTCTTTGTTAGGAGGGATACCATTCCTAACGGGAAGGATCTGCCCAAGGAGTGGGCTACTCATGGTAGGATAGAGGATCCTGGAAGGATCATCATCAGACTTGTTTCTTATGATGAAGATCACTAATGTTTCCTTTGTCTTTTGTGTTTTTTCAGCTATATCCGTTGCTCATCTCAAGTTAACCCCTGCTGCAAGAGAAAGAGTTTTAGCTTTCAAAAAGCTTGATCCTGAGACCAGAAGTTTTCAAGTCACCATCCAGGATTCACAAGAAGTATCCTCCGCATCTGCCACAATGTCAAGTAAGTATCCTTATCAAAAAGTAAGTTCCATGCAAGACTGTTAAATTAGTTAGGAATCTTATCTTGTTTTGATTGTGTAGGCGCTGGGAAATCTGCTAAGTCTGCCAAGTCTGCCTCCAAGTTCGGGATTGATGATCTTGCCAATGTCAAGTCTTCAAGAAAGAAGACTTCTGTTGCCAGTCCCTCTGCTTCAGCCCCTAAAGCACCTGTTAGGGGTAAGGGAAAGAAGAGAAAGACTTCTGAGGATCTCCAAGGATTTCCCCTGCTCCGCCAGCAGTTTCTTGATTATGTTAATGAAGTAAGGATCATTGCCCCTGTTGGCTATCCTTCTTGAGTATCCTGTCTGTGTATTATGTTTCTTTGAGGATCACCTGGTCCTGATCTTACCTTTTTCCTTTTTTGAAGAAACTTGCTGAAGTAGAGACCTACCTTGGCCATGTCGAGGATCAGGAAGGCCAAATCGCCGACCTTCAACAAATGGGCGTGTTGAAGGATCTGAAGATAGCTGATCTTGAGAAGGAGCTCCGGGCTACAAAGGATGAGGCTGCTCAAATGCTGATCAACATGGATGGCGAAAAGCAGGAGATCACCCAGGATGCCAAGGTCTCTGCCGCGATTGCTATGTATAAGATACAACTGCAGATGGCTGCGGAGGCTCAGGATCATGCCTTCGACAAGAGCTCATGGGATGTGGAGGGTTGGAAGGCAAGGCTGGCGGAATTAGAGGACGATGATGAAGCTGAGGATATCCCTATGCTTGAAGGTGGTGATGCTGGCAAGGATCAAGGTGGGGAAGCTAGTGGTGATGGAGCAGCAAAGGTTTGAGCTGCTGGATTGGGCGATGATGGATATTTATGACTAGGCCGGAGCCCAATTTTTTTTTTTTTAGGTTTGGAAGTGGTTTTTTGTGGTTGTGATGTTTCGAAACAATTTATGGTTTGTAACTTAAACAATAGTTTTTAGGGTTAAGGATCATGGATCCTTTGAACAATAGGTAGGATCGCAAATGTGGAGGGATCCTCTGTTTGGGGGATGAAGCCTTTGTGATCCTGCCGCCTTTAATTTCCTGCACCTGCTAAGACCGCATAGACAATGGACACCCTTTGCCAACCCATGTGGACGGGCCACGTTTTGCTGGTAGAAATGTGGGTTGGCAATTTTGACAACTTTTTGAAAGGGTTTAAGATCCTTTTTTTAATAATATAACTTTAATTTTTCTGGCTTATCTCGTGTTGTTATCCTTTATTTATCCTCTTATTTTCCAGTTGTTTTTAGAAATATATTTGTTAGAGTAACAAGAGTTGAGCAAACCATGTTTAATAAATTTAGGATATGATCCTAGATCAAATATCCTGACACTGAAAATTTTTGAAGCAATCAATTTCAAGGATCATAGGTTTAGTTGTCAAAGTGTAAGGGTTGTTTAGTATAATCAAAATAGTCAAGGATCATACCTGAGGATCCAAGTTAGGATCCTAACCTTTAATCAAGATAACCATAAGTGAAATTTTAACGGATAATAAGAATTAAGGATCCTTATTTGTTTAACTTCGAGAACCTGAAAAATGGAACATAACTTGGGACTAAGCCAATGTAAAAGATAAATTAATAGCTGGGGACATGCCCAAAGGATAACTGGGGACAAGCCCAAAGGATCACTGGGGACAAGCCCAAAGGATAACTGGGGACAAGCCCAAAGGATAACTGGGGACAAGCCCAAGGATCGTATGTAAACTGGAGTATGGCCCTTACTGGCGACTATCCAATCTTAGTGACATGAAAATGCCAAAACCTTAGCTAACGTGAAAACGTTAGAAACCTTAGGAACGGATGTATGGTACGTCTACCATTATACGTAGGATCCTAGACATAGCCAGTACGATGAGGTTGTCAGCCCCGGAAGTGGGTACTGGTCCCAAAGACGTGAACTATATCAGGATCATCGTGCGCTGCTGGCGGAAACTGGGGATAATCCCAAGGATAACTGGGGTTGAACCCAAGGATCTGCGGTGCTTTTGAAGATCTTTAACGATATGCTGAAGATACCTGAACTATCATAACTCAAATGGTTCGTGAGAAGAGGATGAAGGATACATGATCCTTATCCTTAGGTAAAAAGTAAGGAAATGTAATAGTTTTAAGATAAGGACATTTAAGGATCACTGACATCACCGGGATCCTTCGAGGATACTTCAATGTAAGGATCACATGCTTGAAGGATCATGTTCACATAAAGTATTTCTTTAAGTGAACACCATTCCAGGCTCTTGGTAACAAATTTCCTTCCATGGTTAGCAATCTGTATGCCCCCTTTCCTGCTTCAGCTTCAATCAGGTAAGGGCCTTCCCACTTTGGTGCTAACTTCCCGTCAGCAGGATTGATAGTGTTTTGGAATGCTTTTCTCAACACCATATCTCCGACTTGGAACTTCCTTATCCTAACATTTTTGTTGTAAGCACCGGCCATTCTTTGTTGGTAGCTTGCCATCCTTATCCTAGCCAGATCCCTGATTTCTTCAATAGTATCCAAATTCTGAGCTAGGATTGTAGCATTCTCTTCAGGATCACGAGCACTTGTTCTAGCAGTTGGGACCACCATCTCTGTTGGGATCACTGCTTCTGCCCCAAATACTAAAGAGAAAGGTGTTTGACCAGTGGCATTCTTGGGAGTTGTCCTATCAGCCCATAGCACATAAGGTAACTCCTCTGCCCATTTCCCCTTCTTGGATCCTAGCTTCTTCTTCAGATTGTTGATGATGATCTTGTTGGATGATTCTGCTTGACCATTGGCTTGTGGATGCACTGGTGTTGATGTTATCATCTTAATTCCCCAACTGTCACAAAAGTTAGTGGTTCTGCTTCCAATGAATTGGGAACCATTATCACATACAATTTCAGAGGGAATGCCAAATCTAGTTATAATGTTTCTTTTAATAAAGGATATAACTTCCTTTTCTCTGACTTGAGCAAAAGCTTCAGCTTCTATCCACTTAGAGAAGTAGTCGGTCATGGCGAGCATAAACACTTTTCCACCAGGTGCTTTAGGAAGCTTGCCAACTATATCCATCCCCCATCTCATGAATGGCCAAGAGGATGGTATTGGGTGTAAAAATTCAGCTGGCTAGTGGAGGATATTGCTGTGTCTTTGACAAGGATTACACTTCTTAGCATATTCTACAGCATCCCTTTTCATAGTTGGCCAGTAGTATCCTGTTCTAAGGATCCTTGAGAATAATGCTCTGCCCCCAGTGTGGTTTCCACAATCTCCCTCATGGAAGTCTCTCAACACTTCTTCAATTTCAGGATCCTCGATACATCTTAAATATGGTCCTGCAAGAGATCGCTTATATAATACATTTTTCAAAATAGTGAATTGAGATACCTTAATCCTGAAAGCTCTAGGATTTTCCCCCATCGGAATCTCCCCGTATTGCAAGTATCTCATGATTGGTGAGATCCATGATCCTGAATGAGATTGAGCTTCTTCACTAGGGATCACTGCAGTATCCTCTTCTATTTCCATGGCCAACTGATTTTCAATGGCAGGAGCCAGGATATGGATGATAGGGATACTTATATCTTCTGGAATCTTTAAGGATGATCCTAGGTTGGCCAATGCATCAGCTTCCGTGTTATCCTCCCTTGGTACCTGTGTTAAGCTGAAAGAGACAAAAGAGAGTGCCAATTCCTTGACTATCTCTAAATATTTGGTTAGTTTTTCTCCTTTAACAGCATAGGATCCATTAAAGTGATTGGTGATCAATAATGAGTCCACATATACTTTAAGATATTTCACCCCCATATCCTTAGCAATTTGCAAGCCAGCAATTAAGGCTTCATATTCAGCCTCATTGTTAGTTGCTTGGAACTCACAGGCTATGGAGTGGGGTATTATGTCCCCCTGTGGCGATTTTAGTAGTATCCCGAGCCCTGTGCCCTTGACATTTGAGGATCCATCAGTGTGTAGTATCCAAGGATCCTTGGTCTCATCCAGCTGCTGGACTTCCAATTCTGCTTCCTTTTGTAGATCACTACTGAAATCAGCCACAAAGTCAGCTAGTGCTTGGGATTTGATGGCTGTTCTTGGCTTTACTGCCCACTTAGCCATTCTTCCTGACATCTCTGGTTTCCCGAGGACATTCTTAATTGGAAAATTAGTTTTAACAACAATAGTATGGGTTTCAAAATAATGCCTTAACTTAGTTGATGCCATGATTAATGCAAGAATAAGTTTTTCGAGGTGTGAGTACCTGGATTCGGCATCAAGTAAACTCTTACTTACATAGTAGATAGGATATTGTGTACCTTCGTGATCCTTAACAAGGACAGCACTTACAGCGGTTGAGGATACTGCCAGATATAAGGATTACACATCTCCTTTTTCGGGTTTTGTTAATGCTGGTGCTGAGGACATATATTCTTTAAGGGCTTGTAAAGCATTCTCATGTTTCTCAGTCCATTCAAACTTCTTGTTCTTCCTTAGGATATCGTAAAATTCTTTACATTTTTCTGAGGATTTTGATATGAACCTGTTCAGAGCCGCTATCCTGCCTGTTAGCCTTTGCACATCCTTAGCATTGGCATGGGACTTGATGTTCACTAGTGCTTTAATTTGCTCCGGACTTGCTTCAATGCCCCTCTGAGTTACCATATATCCTAGGAATTTACCTGCCTTAACACCAAAGTGGCATTTTGAAGGATTAAGCTTCATGTTATAATTATCAAGGATATCAAATGCTTCTTCCAAATCCCTTAGGTGATCCTCAGCTTTCTTTGATTTGACTACCATATCATCTATGTATACTTCCATAGTTTGTCCAATTTGATCTTTGAACATCATATTCACCAGCCTTTGATATGTTGCACCTGCATTTCTTAATCCAAAAGGCATGGCAATATAACAATACAAACCGGTTGGGGTCATAAAGGCTGTATCCTCTTGGTCAGATGGTTCCATCTGAATTTGTTGGAATCCAGATGATGCATCCATAAAGGTCAACAGTTCATGCCCCGCTGTTGCATCCACCATGGAGTCAATGTGGGGTAATGGGAAGGATCCTTGGGACATGCCTTATTCAGATCAGTGAAATCGACACATACCCTCCACTTTCCGTTTTTCTTTTCGACAACGACCACATTGGCTAACCATTTTGGATATTTTACCTCTCTGATCATACCTGCTCGAAGTAGTCTCTCTACTTCTTCTTGGATAATGGCATTCCTTTCTGGTGCAAACTTCCTCCTTTTTTGATGGATTGGTTTGATAGACCTGTCAATGCCAAGTTTATGAGTTATGATATCCTTAGATATACCTGTCATATCTTCGTGCTTCCATGCAAAGGTAGACTTTCTTCTTTTGAGGAAGGATATCATGTCTTCTTTCATCTTGCCAAGGATCCCTGATCCGATATAGATTTTTGATTCAGGATCACTAGGATCCAAGAGGATTTCGTCCACATCTTGTTCCCTTGCCACCAAGACATTCCTCGGAGGATACTGTAATTGCTATTGCTCCCTTGGCTTCGAGGTTGGCTTCATGGATGAGGTATAACAATCCTTAGCCTCCTGCTGATCACTGTCGATCTTGATTATCCCCCATGGGCTAGGGAGTTTCACACATTGATGATAGGTGGATGGGACTGCTTTCATATCATGTATCCAGGGCCTGCCAAGGATAACATTGCAACAAGATAAACAGTCAATAACACAAAATTTTTTATAATTATGTAATCCTTCCACGTAGATTGGGAGTTTGATGTCCCCCAGAGTTTTCTTCGTTTCTTCACTGAATCCTACAAGCACGGAGGATCTTGGTGTGATGTCTGATTCTGGGATACCCATTTTCTTCAGAACATCAAGCTGGATAATGTTCACTGAGCTTCCTCCGTCGATAAGGATCCTGCGGACAACATGGTTAGAGATAAAGAGAGTAATAACTAAACTATCATGATGAGGATCCTGGATGTTAATGCGATCATCCTCATCAAACGTTATCGTCTTTCCTTCTGAGACACTTGATGTTCGAATAGGTCTCTCTCCATTATCCATTTTTGCTTCCTTTGCATGCCTTTTGGCCGCCGAGAAGGATGTACCACAGATGTCTGATCCTCCGGAAATAAAGTTGATCACTTGTGCATTCGCCGGAGGGGCTGGAGCCTTTTCAGGGATCCTTTCAGGATCCTGAGTCCTTTGCTTTTTTCTTCCCAACAATTCTTTTAGATGCCCCTTGCTTAACAGATATCCAATTTCTTTTCTTAAAGCTATGCATTCTTCAGTTAGATGCCCGAAATCCTCATGGTATGCACACCATTTTGACTTGTCTTTAGTCCCGGATGGTTTATCATTCTTCCTGGGCCACCTAGCTTTTTCTCCTAGATTCTGCATTGCAAGGATTAGTTCATGATTATCAACGGAAAAACAATATTCGGAGATTGGAGGATAATCTTCATCATCCTCTTCTTGGTCAACTGCATGCACATTCTGGTTGTCATTTCTATGGTAGGATTTGAATTTATTGTTCTTGAAGGAGGGTCCTTGCTTCTCCTGTTTTGAGGATCCTACTTGTCTCTCCTGGATCCTCTTGTCATCCTCTAGCCGGATGAACCTGAGTGCCCGAGTTCTTACTTCATCTAGATTCCTGCATGGTGTCATAACAAGATCATCATAGAATAATGAATCCTTAAGCAGTCCCATTTTGAAGGCTTCAACAGCCGTAGCCATATCTAAGTTGGGAATGTCCAAGGATTCTTTACTGAATTTAGTTATATAATCCCTTAATGATTCATTATGACTTTGAGTTACCCTATATAAGTCACTAGTTAATCTTTCAAATTTTCTACTACAAGAGAATTGGTTATTGAATAAATTAACTAAACTAGCAAATGAAGTAATAGAGTAAGGGGGAAGACTTAGCAGCCATTTAAGAGCTGATCCAGTAAGAGTGGATCCAAATCCTTTACATAGGCATGCTTCCTTTAACTTTTCCGGGATTGGATTGATCTCCATCCTCTCCCTGTATTGTGCTATGTGCTCCTCAGGATCCGTTGTACCATCATACAGCTTCATAGTAGGGATATGGAACCTTTTGGGTACCTCTGCATCACAAATTGGTGGTGCAAAGCGAGATACCTTATGGCTTCCCTCTGCAATCTCTGGGATAGGCTTGACTACCCCTGGGACACTTGAGATCATATCTTTTAGCTTCTGTAACTCCCTGGCTATAGCATGATTGATACCTGTATCCTGCATGAATCCATGGTTAGTGGTAAGATAATTATTTAAAGTGTTACCTCCCATTGAGTTCAAGTTAGGAACATTGGGTGTGAATCCATATTGCTGGGATTCTGGGATAACGGAGGGACCAGTGGAAGCAATGGTCTGCATTGGAATGAAGTCCCCTTGATGGACATCTAGACTTCCTGTTTGCAAACTTTTTAGGGATCCTGGCATCTGGAAGGATCCTGGTATCTGGGACGATCCCGGAACGAAGGAGGATCCTTGAACCTGGGATGATCCCGGAACAGAGGTGGATCCTTGAACCTGGGATGATCCAGGGACAAAGGAGGATCCTAAGCTCATGAAGGATCCCGAATGCTGGGCGTAGGATCCCGCCGGTTGAAAATATGATCCTGATGCCTGAGTCATTGTTGCTGGGCTGAAATGCACTCCTCTTGATCCACCCATATATTGTATGTCTGGGACCTCTGTTGGCTGAGAAGTAATCATTGGAGTATCAAAATTCAAAGATTTGGGCATTAGTGGGGAATGATCCTCTGCCGTTTTCTTTTGCCTTTTGAGATCTCCGATTTCTCTGAGGATCCTGTCATTAGTTTCATCCTGCTGCTGCATACGATCCTTCATCTGCAAAATCAAAGTAAATATATCACTAGTACTGGGAACAGAAGAAGTTAGAGCAGAAGATGATGGTTTAGAGGATATAGAAGTTGGTCTCTTCTCAGCATTTTTCTGAGATCCAGCTGCTGGTGGAGGCAAAGGTGGAATGCCAGTAGATGAATTGACTGCCGACATCGCTGTGGATGTATTCTTCAATGACGAAGCCATGTAATTCTTTGAAATGATTTCGAACAAAAGGTTTTCTTATGAATGAAGCACCAATTGCCCCACGGTGGGCGCCAAACTGTTTTGGTCAAAAATCACACAATGATAATGCAACCAAACTCTATGTAAATGGGGTATGATGCTTGGTTTATTGAAAAAGTAAAGGATCACTTCAGTATGAAATATGCAAAGACACAATGATTTATACGAGGAAAAAGCCCTTGATCAATGTATGATCTCCGGCATAAAAAACCTCGGGTGATGGCAACTACCGATCACCAACTTCAATATATCAAAATATGGTTACAACTTCGGATGATAATGAGCTGAGTACAAGGATCACTATCGTAATGTGTGTCTAAGCGTGTGAGAATTGTGTTGTGTGTCTTCCGAATGGGGAAGAGTGTTATATATACAAGTGTAGGTGGCCTATTTTAGGTAAAAAGACTAATAATCAGCTCATTACCCCTTTAGAAATAAAAGTAAATCTAGCCTAAATTATCGCCCTTAAATCATGCCAAGTTTCCATATCCTTCACAACGTTCATCTCTGATTAAGCATATGCCAAAGTTGTAAAGACGCGTCCCTTGATTGTGATGCTAAGAGCGGATCCTGCTAGACATTCCTGCAAAATGACATTAAGTTCAATGAAAGCAACTGTTAGCATGAGGATCCTATGATGGTCCGTGATCCTGATCCTGGAACTCTGCTGAGGATCACTATCTGCCAAAGAAATAAGGATCACTGGTTAGGATCACATGTAAGGATCATGTATTATAAAAATCCAGCCCTAACAATGGCAACTACGATCACCAACTTCAATATATCAAAATATGGTTACAACTTCGGATGATAATGAGCTGAGTACAAGGATCACTATCGTAATGTGTGTCTAAGCGTGTGAGAATTGTGTTGTGTGTCTTCCGAATGGGGAAGAGTGTTATATATACAAGTGTAGGTGGCCTATTTTAGGTAAAAAGACTAATAATCAGCTCATTACCCCTTTAGAGATAAAAGTAAATCTAGCCTAAATTGTCGCCCTTAAATCATGCCAAGTTTCCATATCCTTCACAACGTCCATCTCCGATTAAGCACATGCTATAGTTGTAAAGACGCGTCCTTTGATTGTGATGCTAAGAGCGGATCCTGCTAGATGTCCCTGCAAAATAACATTAAATTCAATGAAAGCAACTGTTAGCATGAGGATCCTATGATGGTCCGTGATCCTGATCCTGAAACTCTGCTGAGGATCACTATCTGCCAAAGAAATAAGGATCATTGGTTAGGATCACATGTAAGGATCATGTATTATAAAAATCCAGCCCTAACAGTCCTGTCAGCCCAAAGCACATAAGGTAATTCTTCTGCCCATTTCCCCTTCTTGGATCCAAGTTTCTTCTTCAGGTTGTTGATGATGATCTTGTTGGATGATTCTGCTTGACCATTGGCTTGTGGATGGACTGGTGTTGATGTTATCATCTTAATTCTCCAACTGTCACAAAAGTTAGTGGTTCTGCTCCCAATGAATTGGGAACCATTATCACATACAATTTCAGAGGGAATGCCAAATCTGGTTATAATGTTTCTCTTAATAAAGGATATAACTTCCTTTTCTCTGACTTGAGCAAAAGCTTCAGCTTCTATCCACTTGGAGAAGTAGTCGGTCATGGCAAGCATAAATACTTTTCCACCAGGTGCTTTAGGGAGCTTGCCAACTATATCCATCCCCCATCTCATGAATGGCCAAGAGGATGGTATAGGATGTAGAAATTCAGCTGGCTGATGAAGGATATTGTTGTGTCTTTGACAAGGATCACACTTCTTAGCATATTCTACAGCATCCCTTTTCATAGTTGGCCAGCAGTATCCTGTTCTAAGGATCCTTGAGAACAATGCCCTGCCCCCAGTGTGGTTTCCACAATCTCCTTCATGGAAGTCTCTCAACACTTCTTGAATTTCGGGATCCTCGATACATCTTAAATATGGTCCTGCAAGAGATCGCTTATATAATACATTATTTAAGATTGTGAATTGAGATACCTTAATCCTGAAAGCTCTAGGATTTTCTCCCATAGGAATCTCCCCGTGTTGTAAGTATCTCATGATTGGTGAGATCCATGATCCTGAGTGAGATTGAGTTTCCTCACTAGGAATCACTGCAGTATCCTCTTCTATTTCCATGGCCACCTGATTTTCAATAGCAGGAGCCAGGATATGGATGATGGGGATACTTATATCCTCTGGGATCTTCAAGGATGATCCTAGATTGGCCAATGCATCAGCTTCTATATTTTCCTCCCTTGGTACCTGTGTTAATCTGAAAGAAACAAAGGAGAGTGCCAATTCTTTGACTATCTCTAAATATTTGGTTAGTTTTTCACCTTTAACAGCATAGGATCCATTAAAGTGATTAGTGATCAGTAATGAGTCTACGTATACTTTAAGATATCTGATCCCCATATCCTTAGCAATTTGCAAGCCAACAATTAAGGCTTCATATTCAGCCTCATTGTTAGTTGCTTGGAACTCATAAGCTATGGAGTGGGGTATTATGTCCCCCTGTGGCGATTTTAGTAGTATGCCGAGCCCTGTGCCTTTAGCATTTGAGGATCCATCAGTGTGTAGTATCCAAGGATCCTTGGTTTCATCTAGCTGCTGGACCTCCAATTCTGCTTCCTTTTGTAGATCACTACTGAAATCAGCCACAAAGTCTGCTAGTGCTTGGGATTTAATGGCTGTTCTAGGCTCATATCTTATATCATGGGCACTAAGCTTTACTGCCCACTTAGCCATCCTTCCGGACATCTCTGGTTTCCTGAGGACATTCTTGATTGGAAAATTAGTTCTAACAACAATAGTATAGGTTTCAAAATAATGTCTTAGCTTAGTAGATGCCATAATTAATGCAAGAATAAGTTTTTCAAGGTGTGAGTACCTGGATTCGGCATCAAGTAAACTTTTACTTACATAGTAGATAGGATGTTGTGTACCTTCGTGATCCTTAACAAGGACTGCACTTACAGCGGTTGAGGATACCGCCAGATATAAGGATAACACATCTCCTTTTCCAGGTTTCATTAATGCTGGAGCTGAGGACATATATTCTTTGAGTGCTTTCAAAGCATTCTCGTGCTTTCCAGTCCATTCAAATCTCTTGTTTTTCCTTAGGATATCATAAAATTCTTTACATCTTTCTGAGGATTTTGATATGAACCTGTTTAGAGCTGCTATCCTGCCTGTTAGCCTTTGCACATCCTTAGCATTGGCAGGGGATTTGATATTCACCAATGCTTTAATTTGTTCCGGGCTTGCTTCAATGCCCCTCTGAGTTACCATATATCCTAGAAATTTACCTGCTTTAACACCAAAGTGACATTTCGAAGGATTAAGCTTCATGTTATAATTATCAAGGATATCAAATGCTTCCTCCAAGTCCCTTAGGTGATCCTCAGCTTTCTTTGATTTTACTACCATATCGTCTATGTACACTTCCATAGTCTGTCCAATTTGATCTTTGAACATCATATTCACCAGCCTTTGATATGTTGCACCTGCATTTCTTAGTCCAAAAGGCATAGCAATATAGCAATATAAACCGGTTGGGGTCATAAAGGTCGTATCCTCTTGGTCAGATGGCTCCCATCTGAATTTGTTGGAATCCAGATGATGCATCCATAAATGTTAACAGTTCATGCCCCGCCGTTGCATCCACCATGGAGTCAATGTGGGGTAATGGGAAAGGATCCTTGGGGCATGCCTTATTCAGATCAGTGAAATCGACACATACCCTCCACTTTCCGTTTTTCTTTTGGACAACAACCACATTGGCTAACCATTTTGGATATTTTACCTCTCTGATCATACCTGCTCGAAGTAGTCTTTCTACTTCTTCCTGGATAATGGCATTCCTTTCTGGTGCAAACTTCCTCCTTTTTTGGTGGATTGGTTTGATCGACCTGTCAATGCCAAGTTTATGAGTGATAATATCCTTAGATATACCTGTCATATCTTCATGTTTCCATGCAAAGGTAGATTTTCTTCTTTTGAGGAAGGATATTATGTCTTCTTTCATCTTGCCAAGGATCCCTGATCCGATATAGATTTTTTATTCAGGATCATTAGGATCCAGAAGGATTTCGTCCACATCCTATTCCCTTGCCTCCAAGACATTCCTTGGAGGATACTGTAATTGCTATTGCTCCCTTGGCTTCGAGGTTGGTTTCATGGATGAGGTATAACAATCCTTGGCCTCCTGCTGATCACTGTCGATCTTGATTATCCCCCATGGGCTAGGGAGTTTCACACATTGATGGTAGGTGGATGGGACTGCTTTCATATCATGTATCCAGGGCCTGCCAAGGATAACATTACAACAAGATAAACAGTCAATAACACAAAATTTTTGATAATTATGTAATCCTTCCACGTAGATTGGGAGTTTGATGTCCCCCAGAGTTTTCTTAGTTTCTCCACTGAATCCCACAAGTACGGAGGATCTTGGTGTGATGTCTGATTCTGGGATACCCATCTTCTTTAGAACATCAAGCTGGATAATGTTTACTGAGCTTCATCCGTCGATAAGGATCCCGCGGACAAAATGGTTAGAAATAAATAGAGTAATAACAAAACTATCATGAAGAGGATCCTGGATGTTAATGCGGTCATCCTCATCAAATGTTATCGTATTTCCTTCCGGGATACTTGATGTTCGGATAGGTTTTTCTCCATTATCCATTTTTGCTTCCTTTGCATGCCTTTTAGCCGCTGAGAAGGATGTACCACAGATGTCTGATCCTCCGGAAATAAAGTTGATCACTTGTGCATTCGCCGGAGGGGCTGGAGCCTTTTCAGGGATCCTTTCAGGATCCTGAGTCCTTTGCTTTTTTCTTCCCAACAACTCTTTTAGATGCCCCTTGCTTAGCAGATATCCAATTTCCTTTCTTAATGCGATGCACTCTTCAGTTAGATGCCCGAAATCCTCATGGTATGCACACCACTTTGACTTGTCTTTAGTCCCGGATGGTTTATCATTCTTTCTGGGCCACCTGGCTTTTTCTCCTAGATTCTGCATTGCAAGGATTAGTTCATGATTGTCAACGGAAAAACAATATTCAGAAATCGGAGGATAATCCTCATCATCCTCTTCTTGGTCAACAGCATGCACGTTCTGGTTGTCATTTCTATGGTAGGATTTGAATTTATTGCTCTTGAAGGAGGATCCTTGCTTCTCCTGTTTTGAGGATCCTACTTGTCTCTCCTGGATCCTCTTGTCATCCTCTAGCCGGATGAACCTGAGTGCCCGAGTTCTTACTTCATCTAGGTTCCTGCACGGTGTCATAACAAGATCATCATAGAACAATGAATCCTTAAGCAGTCCCATTTTGAAGGCTTCAACAGCCGTGGCCATATCCAAGTTGGGAATGTCCAAGGATTCTTTACTGAATTTAGTTATATAATCCCTTAATGATTCATTATGACTTTGAGTTACCCTGTATAAATCACTAGTTAATCTTTCAAATTTTCTACTACAAGAGAATTGATTATTGAATAAATTAACTAAATTAGCAAATGAAGTGATAGAGTAAGGGGGAAGACTTAGCAGCCATTTAAGAGCTGATCCAGTAAGAGTGGATCCAAATCCTTTACATAGGCATGCTTCCTTTAACTTTTCTGGGATTGGATTGATCTCCATCCTCTCCCTGTATTGTGCTATGTGCTCCTCAGGATCCGTTGTACCATCATACAGCTTCATAGTAGGGATATGGAACCTTTTGGGTACCTCTGCATCACAAATTGGTGGTGCAAAACGAGATACCTTATGGCTTCCATCTGCAATCTCCGGGATAGGCTTGACTACCCCTGGAACACTCGATATCATATCCTTTAATTTCTGTAGTTCTCTGGCCATAGCATGATTGATACCTGTATCCTGCATGAATCCATGGTTAATGGTAAAAGAATTATTAAAAGTGTTACCTCCCATCGGGTTCAAGTTAGGAACATTGGGTGTGAATCCATATTGCTGGGATTCTAGGATAATGGATGGACCAGTGGAAGCAATGGTCTGCATTGGAATAAAATCTCCTTGATGGATATCTAGACTTCCTGTTTGCAAATTCTTCAAGGATCCTGGCATCTGAAGGGATCCTTGAACCTGGGATGATCCTGGAACAAAGGAGGATCCTTGAACCTGGGATGATCCTGGAACAAAGGAGGATCCTTGAACCTGGGATGATCCTGGAACAAAGGAGGATCCTTGAACCTGGGATGGCCCTGGAACAAAGGAGGATCCTAAGCTCATGAAGGATCCCATATGTTGAGTATAGGATCTTGCCGGTTGGAAATATGATCCTGATGCCTGAGTCATTGTTGCTAGGCCGCAATGCACTCCTCTTGATCCACCCATATATTGAATGTCTGGGACCTCTGATGGCTGAGAAGTAATCATTGGAGTATCAAAATTTAAAGATTTGGGCATCAGTGGGGAATGATCCTCTGCCATTTTCTTTTGCCTTTTGAGATCTCCGATTTCCCTGAGGATCCTGTCATTGGTTTCATCCTGCTGCTGCATACGATCCCTCATCTGCAAAATCAAAGTAAATATATCACTAGTACTGGGAACAGAAGAAGTTGGAGCAGAAGATGATGGTTTAGAGGAGATAGTAGTTGGTCTCTTCTCAGTATTTTTCTGAGATCCGGCTGGTGGTGGAGGCAAAGGTGGAATGCCAGTGGATGAATTGACTGCCGACATCGCTGTGGAAGTATTCTTCAATGACGAAGCCATGCAACACTCCGGAATGGTCACCAACAGAAAAACTTTTTATGAATGAAGCACCAATTTCCCCACGGTGGGCGCCAAACTGTTTTGGTCAAAAATCACACAAGGATAATGCAACCAAACTCTAGGTAAACGGGGAATGATGCTTTGTTTGTTGAAAAAGTAAAGGATCACTTTAGTGAGAAATATGCAAGCGACACAAGGATTTATACGAGGAAAAAGCCCTTGATCAATGAATGATCTCCGGCATAAAAAACCTCGGGTGATGGCAACTACCGATTACCAAACTTCAATATAACAAAAAATGGTTACAACTTCGGATGATAATGAGCTGAGTACAAGGATCACTATAGTATCGAGTGTCTAAGCATGTGAGAAATGTGTTGTGTGTCTTCCGAATGGGGAAGAGTGTTATATATACAAGTGTGAGTGACCTATTTTAGGTAAATAGACTAACAATCAGCTCATTACCCCTTTAGAAATAAAAGTAAATCTAGCCTAAATTATCGCCCTTAAATCATGCCGAGTTTCCATATCCTCTACAACGTTCATCTCTGATTAAGCATATGCCAAAGTTGTAAAGACGCGTCCCTTGTTTGCGATGCTAAGAGCGGATCCTGCTAGACATTCCTGCAAGATAACATTAAATTCAATGAAAACAACTGTTAGCATGAGGATCCCTATGATGGTCCGTGATCCTGATCCTGGAACTCTGCTGAGGATCACTATCTGCCAAAGAAACAAGGATCACTGGTTAGGATCACATGTAAGGATCATGTGTTATAAAAATCCAGCCCTAACAGGTTTATATCCTATCTCTGGTATGATCTTTCCTTTGTAAACATCGTTTAAGTTTTTAAGTGACATTATGTTTTATAAAAAGGACAAATATCCTGATATATTCTCAAAGTTTTTTTCAGAATATTTGATTAGGATGTTTGAAACTAATAATTGTTTGGGATTTTGATCATTTAAGAGTGGTTATTAATCAAAAACCTTCTACAAAGTGAAGCGATGTTTGTAAGTTCCATCTAATAAAAAGTTTACAGTATATTACTGAGCATACTGATCAGGATATTAAGATAACAGTATGGAATTTTTGCAAAGCTAAAATTTATACTTAGAATTATAAAGAGATGAAATTATTCTTTGATAACCGAAGGTTTCATCCTGAAACCCAGGACCCATCCACCTTCGGTTATCGAATTGTTTAGATACGGAAATGCAAATTGTTCTTAGAAACATAAAATTGTTCGAGAAATTCAAAGGAAATAAGTTCTAGGGGATAACTCCTTCTTGGTCCATAGTGGTTTCGGCGGCATCCGTCTTGGAATCCGTCCCAGCATCCTTCTCGGCATCGGTTGCTTTTTCGGCCGCCTTGGAAGGTTCATCGGCATTTGATTTGGAAAAGGTGCCGCCAAGGTTCTTTAGTTTGGTCTCCCAAGCGGCAACATCCCAGGAAGGACAATCAAAGCCTAGTGTTTTGGCTTCGTGAGCCATCTTCAACCTGGCTTGAAAGAGAGAAATTACGACGGAACTTTTGAGGCTCTCCCGGTAGCTGACCATATCCCGTTCGTATTGCACATGGGCGGCTTCTAGATCGGCCTGGGCTTGAAGAGTGGCTTGGTTGAGAGCAGCTTGATGTTCTTGGGTTATAGCTTTGTATTTCTCCTCGTAATGACGAGATTTGGCGGCCGCAATCATACCTTGGTCGGAGATCATGACTTCTGCTTCCTTTAATTTAGATTCGAGTGTCTTGTTGAGCTTGCAGGATTCTTGATATAAGTTAACCAAACGCTCGAGACCCTACAAAAGTAAAAAGATAGATATTAATAAACCTTTGATAGTAATATAAATTGCAGGATATGGTATGAGAATACTGACTTGATTAAGAAAAGAAGTCATAAACCCGCTAGCTTCAATGAACCCGTGATTCTCGTAAGGAAATGTGTCAGAAATGACAGGGGAATCAGGTTCTTTCCTTTTGCGGGAACTTGAACTCCGGGGTTTGGTGGCCGGTGAAGGTTTAGGTATGACGATGGCTTTGGAGCTGCTGGGTTTGGATGTAGCTGTAGTTTTGGGGTTAGGCTCTCTCTTGACCTGGATCTGATCAGAATAGCTGTCCAATTCGTCAAGGTCAAAGACTTCAGGGATCTTAGCTGGTGCTGCATAAAAGGGAAAAGTTTTAATTTTTATTCTTATCACTATACTATTGTGACTAATTATTCTGAAAGAAATTCTTACCAGATATCTCAGATGATGAGTATTGGCTGGAACTCGGGACGTGTGTGGTGAAAGTTCTATCTATTGCAGGTAACCGGTAAATGGTATTGATTCTCTCTTCTGAATCAGCGCTAGGGGGAGCAACTTCCTTAAAGTTCACTGCATAAAGGTCAAAAAGGAGGGTATTAATAAAAGATAACAATTAAATGGTCTGTGAGGATATTTAAGATCCTACCGGTGGTTAACCACTCCACCGGAAGGTTGGCACCCTCGGCAATGGAATCTCGTTTGACAAAGAAAATTTGCGTTGCCATCCGTCTTCGTTTTTGGTGGCTTTGAGAATCAAGGGTTTGCTGGATGTCGAAAAAAGTAAAAATCGGCTAGAGCCGTGGGATCGGAGACGATAAGCGATAGGCAAATCCTCGATGCAAAGGTCGGAGCAGTGGAGATTTTTGATTTGGTTAAGTATAATCAGTACTCTCCAAACCATGGGCATGGTTTGAGCAAAAGAGATGCCGGTGGTTCGAAAGAATTGCATCATGAATTCAGGAAAAGGGTACCGAAGACCTAGTGAAAAGGGATATGCCGGAAAACAAATCCATTCGGTAGAAGAAACATCTGATCGGATTGACCGATCGAATGACCTGAAGACTGTGCTGTCGGGGAAAGCGCCGGAAGCTCTTAAAGCTACGATGTCCGCATTGTCAAAAGCGCAGATCTCCTTTTCGGGATTTTTAAGGAGATTCTGCTGAATGAAGGTCTCGCTATCCATTGCAAGTGAAATGAAGTAGATTGACAAGAAGAAAATTTGAAATGAAGAAATTACCTGAAAGATCTGTTGGAGATATCTGCTTTTCAAACAAAAAGAGAGAAGATATAGGGGCATCGTAAACCTCCATTGAGTAAAAAACGCGTTGGAAGTTACGATGTGATCTTGACCGTCGCTTTATTTTAAATGCCATGAGTTATGGGATAAGGTTTTCGAAATATATCCGTTGGATTGGTACACCAACAGATATATTTGGGGACAATTGTTATGGGTCATTTTCTAAGCATACATATCCTGACCAATATCCTGCCTTTGTTTGTTCGTTTGTGACCAGGATGCTGGAAGAGTATATTACTGACATGTTGGGTAATATCCTGAGATTTGTTAATTAACCACGTGCAGCTTGAAGACTAAGACTTACCAACGGTCGAAAGGACTTCTTCTCCTCAAGACTCGGACGAATTTGTTGAAGAAGAGACGTTGAGCCCGAAAGATCAGGTCTACAACGTTCAATGAGGGAATATCCGGTGGATCCCGCAAGTTTAGGATAGTTTGTTGGTTTATCTTTACTATAAATAGATGTGGCGAATCAGTTTAAGGCACACACTTTTTCACCAACACTTCCGTACACTTTTGCTCTCTAGCTGCTAGCAACCACTACACACAAACACTTGTATTCAAATCTCATTGTAACACTTAGTTGATCTGCACCACATCCTGCACTGTATCCTGATATTTGAAGCAATAGAAGAACAAGGCAGCTGCGATTGTCAGCTCCCGAGGTTTTATGCCGGCGATCTAGATTGATCAAGGGCTTTCCTCGTACATCTCGTGTCATTTACTTTACTTTCTGCTCATTGTTTGATCAATAATACAGCTCGATATCCTGAGCCGTATCCCGAATACTGTTTTCATAAACAACTTAGCAAGCACATTTTCAACAACACTTTCTAGCACACTACCTCACTTAACTAATTTGATCATTAAATTGCTTAGGTAATTTTTGACCAAAACAAACATCATTCACGAATTTTAAGTTTTATAAAATTTTAATTTTTTAAAAGATAATCTTCATTTGTTTTTTTATATTTAGTTAAAGAAATTTAAAGTTTGAATGTTTTTTAAGATAATCTTCATTTTTAAAATTTTATCTGACAACTATTTTTAACATATCCGAAGATTAAGGTTTTTAAAATTTTGATTTTTTTAAAGATAATCTTCATTTGCTTTTATATATTTAGTTAAACAAATTAGTTAAACAAATTAGCATAAAAATAGGGGTTAGGAATCCTATATAAACCCTATAACCACATTACTAATTCAACATTCATTTCAAGATCTTATATATTTAGTTAAACAAATTAGTTAAACAAATTAGCATAAAAATAGGGGTTAGGAATCCTATATAAACCCTATAACCACATTACTAATTCAACATTCATTTCAAGATCTGCTTCTTTCTTTCTTCATATCGAAGTTAGTATTCTATTATCCTGTTATTATATCTTAGTCGTTTTTAGCTATTTACGTTATTAATATTTGTTTTTAATACATCATAAAATAGCAATGGCAAACACGGATGTCACTTTCCTGAATCAACTAAACGTTGATTAAAAAAACGTCACCATAAAGGTCAAGATTGTCAAGCTTTGAAGGAGACCCATGAAGGTTAACAAAAAAGAAACCTAGTCTATTGAAATGATCCTGGTGCAGAATTCACCTCTGCAGGGTGACCCGAAGGTTCCCCTAATTGTGGTTCTTCTTCAGGCACCGACGGAAAGTGACTAGCACTCAAGTGGCGAGGGGTGCTGAAATGGAATTCCCCTCCTCGGGTAGACATCCGTGCGCCTGATCTTCTACGCCTTGGCGGATCTGGAATTACTGGTTGAACCGGTGGCAGTGGTGGTGGCGTAACTGCAACGAACCGCGAATCCTCAGAAGGATCCTGTTGTTGTTGATCATGAGGCGAGAAATGATGAGATGGTGTAAAGTACCAATTACATTGGTCAAACCTCGCCTGGTAGCTGTCGGACCTTGATAGGGTGTGCCATGGAAGGATGACCCATCAGAGATCTCGATTGGATGATTGGGAGTACCCCTTGCAGGCTCGACGGGGTCCGTATCCTCGTCCATATCCACTGCATTGTCTTCAGAAAAGTGATCCTCTGGTCCTAAAGGGTTATACCCTATTGGCTCTTGGACATAATCTGCCGGGTTAAACTGTCCTATGAAGAAAGGTGAAGGATCGCTGTAGGATCGTTTATCGACCTGACGAGTCGTTCAGAAGAGCGCTTAGACTAATTCAGACGCGGAATTCATTGAATTAGTCTTCGTAAAGCTTGATTTCACTACTTAACGTCTCCTGTATTGATTAAATGTCAAATTACAAGCTCTTGGAGACCAACGGGCAGAGCTTCGCCGTTACACACACACATACGCTTTTTTGGAACCGCTCATATGACCTCCTATATATAGGAGTCATGGGTCGCTTATATGGACAGATCCATATGAGCGATCCTAACAAGTGACAGATGAGCGATCCATCATGAATGTCGCATAAGCGATCCACCTCATCTACCCTATAAGCGGTCATATACAATACAAGATTTCTCGTTTCTCGTTCACTATACAATCAGCCCTGCCCCAAGACTCGAACGAAGATGTAGTCGACAGACAACTGCACCAATAGACTCCCCCTTGAATGTTGACGGAATCTTCAGTGAGAGTCTTCAATCATTCACAGCTCTTCAATCTTGTTCAATCTTCTTCAGGAACTCTGCCTGGAATCAAATCTTCTTCAGAAATTCCTTCCTGAAACCATATGCCTGGATCTTTCTCTGGTTTTAACTTTCGTCAAACTCCCCCTATCATCATGCTGGGATCTTTGTCTGGAAATCATTATCACCATTGAAATCAACTCCTGGCTTTCTCTGTTTAAGCTCTTCTCTGGTTCTGATGTGTCTCCTGGCTATCTGTAGCAACAGGATCAGAAACCTGCAAAACTCAACCACTCTATCACAAACCAAAATAATTGTGATTCAACTTAATGAATCAACTAATCATTTGATACTTTTTACAATTAAACACTGATCACAAATTTGAAATATTTCAATTTCTGATTCAACCTAATGAATCATTTTAAACATTTCAAACGACTTAACCAACCTGTCTGTTCATCAAGTTTAGCCTTTGAGATTTTGAAAATCAGCTCTTCAACATCAGTTGTCGAAAATCTTTTTGGATTTTTCAGAATATGAAACGTAAATGCAAAAACAGAAATTTAAATGCAAAACAAACATATTTTTGTGAGTTTGTGCAAGAGGATCATATCAGTTTTTGAAACACATCACAAGCACCGTTAAGCTTCTAATCGTTTTAAGTTCTAAACGATTCACGTAGATTGACGATATAATTGTCCTCTTAAATTTTCATACAATTTTCAATCTATTCAGGATACTATTTAGGTATTTTATGAACTTAGTTCAATTCATGTGTCCCACCTCTTGAATATACTCCCGTATCCAGAATCCCAATATTCAGTCTTACAGGTATGAACACTACAATGATGTCTGTACATAAATTAGGGGAAAGATGCGAGGACTGAGGGATCTCAGGTCAGAACTTCCGTTCAGCAGAGAGATATCAGCTTCGACTTAGCAGTGTGTCCCCTTTAGAGGATCTTTTCAGCTACAACAGATGATTATCAATTTTATTGTCTAATCAACTGAGGGCTTTATGCTATGTTTCAAGCATTTTGCGGAAAGTATTAGCCAAGGACTAGGTCAGAACTACCGTTCAGCAGAAGTCCCGGAATAATACCCCAGACATCATAGAGTATAAACACCTAGTATATCAGAATACGAGACCTTTCAAACGAGATTTCAGGGGTTACCTATATATCCAAGTAGTGTTCCCCACGAATTTCACAAGTTTGAAATTTTAGGTTTATATCCCGAATAAATCTACTACATGTACGAAAACCTATCGTCACATCATCAGTGAGACCGTTTATCACATTTGGCATTACATTTCTTTAGTGTGCTGTGATAGTCCACTGATTTACTATCATTTCCTTTTTTTTCCGCAACAAAACTCATTTTTACAATTTTTCAATGTTTTTGACATTTTCAAATTTTCTAAATTTTTTTTTTAAATTTTACTCCCCCTAAAATCAAAATATGTTTCAATTTTGATTTTCTGGGAAAATTTGAAACAAACTGTACAAACTTGACAACTTGATGAGAATCACTTCAATTCTCCATCCACTTGGCATAAACAATCAGAACTCCCCCTCACAACAAACTATTTTCCCATAATGATTTCAAAACACTTAAGTTTGTTTTAATTAGAATGGTTTTTCCGGAAAATAAGTTTAGTTGTTTTTACGATTTGTAAAAATGGGATTCAAATCATCACTTTGTTTACCAAATTCTTGAATGATAATTAAATCAAGTCCAATTTAATGACCTTGATTTAACCACTTGTAAGATCTACACCAATCACTACCATACAACCACTTGTAGGTTTAGCAATTCAAGCTTTTCAAACCTGTTTTTCAACCAATTACCATCTTTTGGTTGAATTCTCAAGGTGCCGATTCCTACTCCTCGCTTACAAACCTGGGAGTTCCGGCAAGTCCTGCAACTTCACAAACAGATTTAGAAAGATGTCGATTCATGATCCACAATACCATCTTGAGATCTCCGGCAAGTCAGGTTTTTCATTTAAAAAGATCCACCCAAGCCCGACCAGCCTTGGGTGTTTTCGACAATATTTCCTCAACCAATGGCTCTGCTGGCTTTGACGAACCAGAATCATTGCCTGAATGTAGCTTGTCTGACTTTACTGAGTCAGATTCATCGCCGACATGTGGCTCCTTTGTTTCCGAAGAAACAGATTCATCGCCACAGAATGTTACCTTTTTCTTCTTCTTCTCCTCTTTTGTCCCCAGATTTGTATCTGATGAATTCTTTTTGCTTGTCTTTGCAACTGAGGGAGTAGATTCATCAGAACTGTTATTCTGTTTGTCCCGTGAACCCGAGGACAAAATCTTCTCAAGATACTCTCTTGCCTTCTTCCTCTTTTTCCTCAGTCTGTCTTTCTGCCCCTGTGAAAGTTTAACTTTCTTTTCCTGAATTGACTGTTCTTGAACTTTAGGTTTCAGAACCTTCTGTTCCTGGGGCTTGACTTTGACTGGAATCTTTGCCGATTTCTGAGAATTAGCCCTCAATCTTTCATTCGATTTCCTTGGGCAATCTCTGGCAATGTGACCTTTGATGTTGCAATTAAAGCACCTCCTGGTCTCATAACTCCAATACTGGCAGTTAACAGCAATGTGTCCGTGATATCCGCAGCTGTAACACACTCTGTTATCGTACCAATCACAATTTTTAGTCCAAACGCTCAGATCAAAGCATTGTTTGGCTTGGTGATATTCTTTTCTCAAACTTGCTGGATTTGGCTTTGAAGCACTGTGGTCCGACCTGCACCACTTATTACCAACAATTTTTGAGTTTTCATTTTTTACCTTTTTTAATTTTTTCTTTTGATTGGATGAACAATCTGATGAATTTTTTCTATCTTTTTGAACAATTTTCTCATTTCTAATTTTTTGTTTCTGTTCTGCTCTCTTCTTCAACGGTTTTTGCTTCGAGCATTCACCCTTTTCAGTTGATTGCAGAACAGTTTTCTGAAATTTTTCCTTTTTATCATCAGATTTTTCATCACAATCTTTAACTTTGACTTTGTCAAAGTTTGTGACATTGGCACTCATTGGAACAGAATTGATTGGTTTTGGACAGGGAAAATTCAAACTGTCTGATTGAGTCACGAAACCTATCAATTTTTTCTCAAGTTCATCAATCTTGCTTCTGGAATTCTCAGCTTCTTTTTCAAACTGAGAGATTCTTTCAAGATGAGACTTGATTGAATTTTCATTTTCATTTTTCAAGTTTTCAAGAACAGATTTTTCATTTTCCAAGACATTTATCTGTTCTTGAAGTTTCACTTCATTAGCTTTCAGATTTTTGTTCTCCAATTTTATCCAGAAATCTTCATTTTCTGATGATTTCTGTTTGCTTTCAAAAACCTTTACATTTTCTTTGAACTTCTCGTTTTCAAATGTCAAACTGTTCAAATTACTTAACAGTTTGTCATTTTCAATTTTCAGTTTCTCACAATCTTCTTGTAACATAAGAATCTGTTTAATATCAGCTTGCTTCTCGTCTTCCAACTTCTTGACCTTCGATGTCAAACTTTCCGCATCCTTCAAGAGTTTGTCATTTTCAGTCTTGAAGTTGTCGCATTCGAAGCATACTGTTTCAGAACATGAAGTTTCATTCTTCACAGATTCTTTAACCTTCGGCACTTGTTCTTTCTCTATCTTATATATACCTGCACCAAAGATTGTAACAAGATCAAGAGGATTTCTATTATCATCAATATAACATCCTCTTTTCATATCACACACCGAATTTCTTTTTGTTTTCAAACAAACATTGATTTTTTTATTTATTTCTTTGATCACTTTTAAACTCAAATCTTCCAAATTTATTTTTATCTTATCCAATATTTCTCTCTTCTTTTGATAATTTTCATAATCGTGATTTTTAAGTTCGCCGATGAATTCATTCATAGTTAATTTTGAAAAATTAGAATTTTCTTTCAAATTTTTCAAAAAATCATCCCATTCAACTGATAAACCATTAGCGAACTTTGATACCATCTCAGCTTCTGATATCACTATTTGATTTTCCTTCAAATAGTCTATCAAACGATCGAAACGTTTCTCAAAATCATCCAATTTTTCATCTTTCTTACTCAAAAAGCCTTTGAAACGTTCATACCAAATTTCTTTTGATATTTTCTGATAAGAACTACTAAGATATCCTCGATACCAACTATTCATTCTCTCAAGATCATTGTTTTCTTGCACATCAAACCTCATTTTCATTTTTCAAAATATCCCGACAAATATTTTGTGAACACAAACGTGAACCAGATGTCCGAATCAGCGAATCGAATGAGCGAACCAAACAATCCGGACCAAATAAGCGGACCAGATGAGGTGTCCAAATAAGCGATTCAAGATTGTTCTTTTGAGCGGTTCCAAATATTCGTTCGAGCGGTCCAAAACTGTTCGATCGAGCGATCCACAACTTATCCAGATGAGCGATTCAAGAACTGTCTGATGAGCGGTCCAAACAACAATTTTGAGCGAACCAGAACCAAAATTGTACGTAAGAGCGATCCAAAACTTGATCTAAACGCGGTTCATGATGATGTCACTATAAGCGGTTCAGATTTCGAACATGATTTGACCCCTAAAAACTTCGAATTTTTGTTTCAAACTTTCCAGGGTTTGTCTAAGTACAATTTCGCACAATCTGTGAAAAATTGATCGAATTCCGACCGTGAAATCTTCCCGAATCTGAAAAAGAAGGTGTAGAAGTGAGAATTTTGAGCGAAAATCGAGCTAAACTGTAAGAACTCTTCCTCCTGAGCTCTGATACCACTTGTAGGATCGTTTATCGACCTGACGAGTCGTTCAGAAGAGCGCTTAGACTAATTCAGAGGCGGAATTCATTGAGTTAGTCTTCGTAAAGCTTGATTTCACTACTTAACGTCTCCTGTATTGATTAAATGTCAAATTACAAGCTCTTGGAGACCAACGGGCAGAGCTTCGCCGTTACACACACACATACGCTTTTTTGGAACCGCTCATATGACCTCCTATATATAGGAGTCATGGGTCGCTTATATGGACAGATCCATATGAGCGATCCTAACAAGTGACAGATGAGCGATCCATCATGAATGTCGCATAAGCGATCCACCTCATCTACCCTATAAGCGGCCCTATACAATACAAGATTTCTCGTTTCTCGTTCACTATACAATCAGCCCTGCCCTAAGACTCGAACGAAGATGTAGTCGACAATAAGAACGATGCGAAGCAGATCGTTGGAGAGGTATAAAGGATGGTTGAGGGTTATTGGGATTGTTTTCCGAATCTGGTCCGAAAGAATGACGGTATGAGGGTGTTGAGCTATGCGAGGTAGAATGTCTCGCAGGTTCAAAGAGGTTTCTTCTTCGTCTCTGTGGTTCTTCACTCCTTGTACTGGAAGGAGCTCGCATGTTCGAAGGTCCAGCCTCGTGATCATTGTGAGTAATGACCGTCCCTTTGCCTCTTCCTCCTATTTCCTGCTTTCAAAACTTTAAATAACAATAAACAATAAAAAGACAAACTGGAATAATCAATTCGAATTTGTCCTATGTTCTTGTCTAGACTCAAGTATGTGCAATTGTGTAACTGAGATTAAACACAAAGGCTAGTGTTTAACTCACTCAGTGTTGGCTCTGATACCAGCCTGTCACACCCCGATTTCCACGTGTCTCACAGGTGGGCCCGGTGGGGGATTACCGTGACGTAGTTGGCAACAATATAGTCAAACCACACAATTATATGAATGCACAGCGGAAGCATAAAGATAAATATATTTCAACGTTAAATGTAATATCAAAGTATCACCATTGTTGAAATAAAATCCACAGGGGATCAATAATAATAATAATAAAGTATTGTTCAACAGACTTCAGGCATCTTAAGCTTGCGAGACTTCTAATGATGCTAAGGAGAAATCCCAGCCAATTACGCATAGTACCTGCATTTAGTCTTTTTGGGAAAATACGTCAGTTTACACTGGTAAATACATTCAACTGACACTTTTGTAAAATGTTTAATAAAATTGGTTTAAATGCACAAGGCACAAACTCTTTATAACTTGGGATAATTCATAATTAAATCTTGTAAAGAATTACATGTTTACTATGCGTTCGGTCGCCCGGGTCGTGTCGGGTTAAAGTTTAATAGACACACGACATAGTATAAAACCGTGGCGGGTAAACCAACGGCTATACCTTTATAGTCATGGACATAATGCCGAGTGCACGCCTACACTCGGATGTCAGGGTCGTGGCCATTTCGTAAAATGCTGCCGAGGATATCCGGGACATGGTCATTAAGCCCCCAAAGGCGTAAAGCCAAACAAAACAAATTTTTAAATGGGTCACATCGATAATACCCAACTACTAATGAGTTGGGGTCAATTGCCCGACCAAGCGGTATTTTAAATACCGTAACCCAAGCCCGTATAACGGAAAATAAGTTAAAAGTATTTACCTTTGCAAGTATAAATCCTTAATCGAATTAAATTGCAGATAGATTTTACTAGTCTCCTATTCTGGAACGAAGGTTATAAAATAACCTATTAGAATCCTAACGGGTCTTTAATCTAGCCGTAGCTTAGACCGGTCAGTTTCAAAGGATAGATACGGTTTAATCGCGTGACAGACGAAAACCGGGAATGGTATGTGATTTTTTACCCAACAGTTTGAAGACTTGTTTTATAGGGGTATAATAATCACACTCTGTCTTTTGGGGTCAAAACAATATGGTTTGACCCGTATCGGCTAATTTATGTAAACTAGTTACATAAGCCGAACCGTGCGCGCAAAAGGCGCAACATGTAACCGTAAGAGTCCTACACTGTTTTCCTAAGTCAATATGCCTTAAAGAGGTTGTGGTATCAGTAGGATACCTTCCGTAATGCCCGTAACGAGTTTAAGTTCATATTATGCCCCGTAGGGGTATTTCGGTCTTTTTAAAGATTATAAAAGAGGTTTCTGAGTTCTACAGGAAATCTGAGTTTCCCGAATAGTTTATAAAGTCTAAAATACTTTATTTATTATTTAAAATCAGTAGCAACTGGAATCGGGTCAAAAGACCTTGTAGAACTCAAGTTATGGCCGAAAAGGGTATATTCGGTATTTACCGAACCGTTGCCATAACCGCAGGTTATGAGCAGGTTAAAAATAATTAAAAATCTTTAAAAATCCCAAAATATTATTTTACATCAGTGTGTAAAAGGTTTGATGTCGAAATCCGGGTTTAGATAGGCGTTATGCTAATTGCGCTATTTAATTACTAAAGTTTTCGTAATTTGCGCTATTTAGCGTAACTCCTATTCTGGACCTCGGATTGACGTGAAATTTTAGGGACATGCTTAGAAATCAGTAACCAAGGTTATGATCCGTTCACGTGTCCGAAATTCTCGTTTTAAATTAAAAAGGGTGTTACGGTCAACTTTTAAGCATTTAACGGAAATGTGTAAAAGACTCGGACAACCAACGAACCGGTCACAGAGGGTTATACCATCATGTAACCTGGTCCTAAGAGAGTCCTAAGGCATATCTAAATCTTACTTTAACGGGTCAGAACTGAAGTCAAAGCAAAAGTCAAACTTTTGCGACATTCGGCTCCGAACCGGGTGAAATCAATAAATGGTCGGATCAAACAAGCTTAGACTAGTTAATATACTTATTATCATGTTTTATGAGTGTTTAAACAGGTTACATGTCGTCTATATTACAGATTATGCATGAAATCGCAAAATGGCATTTCTGTTGACTTTTTCTAAGCACGTTTGACTCGACATTCGGACTAGTTAGAATGGGAATCAGAGGGTGCCCTTTTAGGGGTTTAATGCCCACATGATTACTATCGTATAACTATCTTTGATTCGACAAATCACTGGACCATTCGTGATTTATCGCAAAGTCAATCGTTAATTACGACGGATTGACTTTTAAGCTATACTATGCAAAAACTAAGCCATAAAAGGGTAGACACACTTACAGAAGCTTGGTGCACGACTAAGGATGTTAGAAGAGTGCTTGAGAGCTCCAGAGATGATCAAGAGAACAGGTTTTGAGGAGTGTTTCACTTATGCACAATGCCTTGCCTTTTATAGTAAAGTTTCATGCATAAGATCATTACAACTCACCCTACAAGGGTTTATGGATGATCAGCAGGTGGCCCTGGGTGCTAGGGGGCATGTAGAGGGCGCCCATGCTTCATTAATTGCTCAAATGATCGTTCACAAGCTCAAACAACAAGTCTGTCCAAAGTTTCTGCATCTGGGACTCGTACGCGGCCCGCATTAGGATTCAAGCAACTCACACGCGGGCCGCATGGATCCTAATGTCAGAAAACGTATCTTCCTCTGGCGCGCGGCCCGCATTAGCTCAACCATATTCCTAACGCGGCCCGCCTGAGGGTTAATTACCAAGATTTTCAAATCTTTTGTAATGATTAGCCTGACTTTTCGGTTTCGAAGGGGTAACTTTGCGATTTGGCCCTCGATTATTTACGATTAGGGGCCTCGTGACTTTTACCCGCATTGTTAAGTCCCCGGTTAGTTTAACTATTATCCGGAAAGCCTTAACTTTTATTGTTGACGCTTTTAACCCCTCGCATACGAATTCGATCATAACTTTCTCGTTTTAAAACGGAACTTCGCGAAATTTATATAGTATATTCTAGTGAGCGTATTTTACTGTTACAAAGCCTTGGGTTCGTCAAAGGGTCACTCAGAGGTATAAATTAAACATGTTGACACAATTAACCCCTGCAGCTTGTAATCTCTCACTTTCTTCCGCGTTTCGCTCCGTACGATCCATGATTTATTCGTTTGAAGGTACGAGCATCATTTAGGGTTACTATACAGTATATTTACCCTTCGTTGACATTTATAACCCTCGAATTTGCATACTTTCAAGGTTTGCCAACTTTAGTCCTTTATTTAATATTTAATGCCATGTGTAAACTCATGACACGTGTTAACACATTATTGGACAAAATTTCGAGGTGTTACGTCCTCACCCCCTTAAAATAAATCTCGACCCGAGATTTACTGAAATAAATAAGGGTATTTCTCTTTCATCGTGGCTTCAACCTCCCACGTGAATTCGGGACCTCTACGGGCATCCCATTTGACCTTAACAATAGGTACATGCTTCCTTCGAAGCTTCTTCACCTGTCGATCTTCAATCGACAAAGGTTTTTCCACAAATTTTAAGCTCTCATCTATACGCACATCTGTGTGTGGTATCACCAGTGATTCATCAACGAAGCACTTCTTTAGATTGCAGATGTGGAATACAATGTGAATTCCATTTAGCTCTTCCGGTAAGTTTAACTTATAGGCAACGGACCCGACACGTTCGATAACCTCAAAAGGTCCTATGTATCTCGGGCTTAGTTTGCCTTTCTTACCGAAACGCATCACCCCCTTCCAGGGTGATACTTTAAGTAACACTTTTTCACCTACTTCGAAGTGAAAATCTTTACGCTTTAGATCCGCGTAACTTTTCTGCCTATCTTGGGCAGCTTTGAGACGGTCTCGAATCTGGACAATCTTGTCCGTCGTTTCGAAGACTATCTCCGGTCCTGATAATTGGACATCTCCAATTTCCGCCCAACAAACAGGCGATCTACACTTTCTACCGTATAATGCCTCGAAAGGCGCAACCTTAATGCTTGTATGGTAGCTATTGTTGTAGGAGAATTCGATTAGTGGTAGGTTCTTATCCCAACTACCACCCAAATCAATAGCACATGCACGTAGCATGTCTTCCAATGTTTGAATAGTACGCTCACTCTGACCGTCTGTCTGAGGATGGTAAGCCGTACTAAAATTCAAACGTGTACCCAAAGATTGCTGGAAGCTTTTCCATAAATGAGACGTGTATCTAGTATCTCTGTCGGAGATAATAGACACAGGTATGCCATGTAAGGCTACAATCTTATCAACGTATAATTGGGCTAACATGTCGGAGCTATAAGTCTCCTTGATGGGTAAGAAATGAGCTGACTTAGTCAGTCTATCGACTATAACCCATATTGTGTCATTTCCTTTCCTCGTCTTGGGTAACTTGGTAATAAAATCCATAGTTACACATTCCCACTTCCATTCTGGGAGTTCAGGCTGTTGTAGCAAGCCAGACGGCTTTTGATGCTCAGCTTTGACTTGCGCACAAGTCAAGCATTTGGCTACATAAGCGGCTACAGACTTTTTCAAGCCTATCCACCAATAATTTGCCTTTAGATCCTGATACATATTATCAGCTCCCGGGTGAACAGAATATTTGGAACTATAGGCTTCCTGGAGGATAACATCTCGTAGTCCTCCATAAATTGGAACCCATATTCGTCCATTCAATCGTAAAATTCCGTCCTTGCTAAGAGTTAACTGCTCCTCAGTTACTCCTAGCTTTTCTTTAGGATAGTTAGCTTCCAACACAGCTTCTCGCTGTGCAGCTAACAACCTTTCAATCAAATTATTCTTCACTTCAATGCTCTTGGCATTGATTCGGATGGGTTTCACCCTTTCCTTCCTACTCAAGGCATCAGCGACTACATTCGCCTTGCCGGGATGATATCTGATTTCACAATCATAATCATTTAAAGTCTCCATCCAACGGCGTTGCCTCATGTTTAGCTCCTTTTGATTAAACAGGTGTTGAAGGCTCTTATGATCAGAATAGATCACAAACTTGATACCATACAGGTAATGCCTCCACAGTTTTAGTGCGAACACAACGGCACCCAGCTCCAAGTCATGGGTGGTGCAATTCTTTTCGTGCACCTTTAACTGTCTCGAAGCATAGGCAATAACTTTGGCTTTCTGCATGAGTACACATCCAATGCCAGTGTGTGACGCGACGCAGTAAACTACGAACTCTTCGGCACCTTCAGGTAATGTCAGCACAGGAGCGTTGCTCAGCTTCTGCTTTAGAATATCAAAGGACTCTTGCTGCTTAGGGCCCCGAACAAATTTTATCTTCTTCTTGGTCAGGGAAGTTAAGGGCGCAGCAATCCTCGAAAAATTTTCAATGAAACGCCTGTAATATCCTGCTAACCCCAGGAAACTACGAATCTCTGTAGGCGTCTTTGGCTCTTGCCAATTCATGACAACTTCAACTTTAGCGGGATCCACCTGGATACCATGCTCGCTGACAACATGTCCAAGAAATTGAACTTCTCGAAGCCAGAATTCGCACTTAGAGAATTTGGCATAGAGTTTCTCATGATGTAGGAGTTTGAGAATACAACGAAGGTGTTTCTCATGGTCAGCTCGGTTCTTCGAGTAGATAAGAATATCATCGATGAAAACGATGACGAATTTGTCTAAGTACGGCTTGCAAACGCGATTCATGAGATCCATGAACGCAGCCGGTGCATTTGTGAGCCCAAAAGGCATCACTAGGAACTCGTAGTGACCGTAACGAGTCCTAAATGCGGTTTTATGTACGTCTTCATCTCTGACTTTCAGTTGATGGTAGCCTGACCTCAAATCAATCTTCGAGAAATAACTTGCCCCTTGTAACTGATCGAACAAATCATCGATCCTCGGCAAGGGATATCTATTCTTTATCGTGACTTTATTAAGCTCGCGATAATCGATGCACAGGCGCATCGATCCGTCCTTCTTCTTTAACAAACAGGACAGGTGCTCCCCAGGGAGATGAACTAGGCTTGATGAAACCTTTAGCTAACAGTTCATCTAACTGGGTCCTCAACTCCTTCATTCCGGTTGGTGCTAGCCTATAAGGTGCTCTAGCAATAGGTGCTGCTCCAGGGATGATATCAATCCTGAATTCCACTTGCCTATCCGGTGGCAACCCAGGTAGATCTTCAGGGAAAACTTCTGGATACTCCGAAATGACGGGAATGTCTTCTATCTTCGGTTTAGGCTCTTCAATAATCACCTGTGCCATGTAGATGACACAACCCTTTTTTAGACATTTTGAAGCCTTGAACATAGTCACTTGCTCAGGCAATCCGTGCTGGGTATCTCCCCGAATGGTAAGCGATTCACCAGACGGAGTCTTTATCACCACTTGCTTTCTGTTGCAGACGATTTGGGCCTGGTTGTGAGATAACCAGTCCATACCCAATACTAGGTCAAAACCGGCCAATTTAAAGGGAAGTAGAGATAGAGGAAAAGAGTGGTTCTTAATGGATATCACACATCCATCTAACACAGTGGAGACGGTTTCTATGGTGCCATATGCTAGCTCTACCTCATATGTAATAACTCTCATTAAAATCCATAATTAGGATGATAATTAGTTAATAAGAAAACTCTAATTGAGACACCCAAGTAATTCTGCACTAACCCTAAAATTTTCAGAATAATCGGAATCAGGATCAGGGCCCCTAAAACTCAAGGGGGGCAAAACCTAGTGGATAATTATCCATAATTTGCGTTGTACAGATTGAAATTCGTTTTTATGTTGAGTCATGCAAGCTAGTCCCGAACCCAGCTAGCCTATGTAATTAGACTGCACCCTTTACGGACCGTAAAGGGAAATGCCATACGGTCCGTAAGCATGTCTCAAAAATCACTATAAATAGCAGACCTTGGCAGTAGCTTTCTGAAGTTGAAACGACGCATAAAAACTCTGTGGACGTCGAGATATCATAGTATTATTACAATTAAACACACACTGATCACGAAGTGCTGCCGCAAAACAGGGTAATCACTCGATCGCTATTACGATTCATTTTCCGACTGATCAATATATCCAATGGATGTTTAAGTGCCGCCCACATAGGGTTATACTTTGTCGTTCGTCGTTAAATCGATGGATGTTTAAGTATTGCACTTTGTCGTTCGTTGTGAGAATTTGATCTCGTGAGTTATCGTAACTGCTGTATTGATCACTAACCCGGTTTTGTGTGCATTATTATTAAATTAGGTTAACAAGGCTAAATCGTATTCCGCCGTGTTAAATCTACAATGTGAGTCATTCTTTTTTTTTTATCAAATGTTTTACAATACTCCAAATTATTTTCAGAATTATAATTACAGTGATTAAGTTTATGTAATCACCAAATTACAGCCAGTATGTGGGGTATTGTGCACATTACTACTGTTTTAATCACATTAGGTGGGCGAACCTAAAATTAAGTGATATACGTCATTCATTGGGGCAGCCAATGGTGATATGACCACAGTCACAGATCCGGTCGAGTGACAAATACTGTGGGTAGTTGGTAGATATCAGAAACATATGTAAAAACTCTTAATACTGTAAATTATAATAAACGAGTCATTTTAGTAAACTGAATGATTCACTCAGTATTTCCCGCTGACAAAACCTTTTTCAAACATGTTTCAGGTGATCTATTGTAATTCAGGAAAAGTGCTGGGAAGCAGTGCAGGCTTAAAGTAGTGGCTCATTATAAAATAAAGAAATATGTTTTGTAAAAATAAAGATTTCTCAGTAAAATCTTGTTATTGTAAATTATCGGGGTTTTATCCCGAATTGTGAAATAAAATAATCGGGAAAAGTTTTTAGCTTTAAAACGATCCTGATGGAAAAAAAATTCCGCTGCTAAAATCACATAAATAAATATCACGGGATTTCTCTCCCGCGGCTCCTGAAACGGGTCAAACCGGGTCGGGGGCCGTGACAGAAATGAGGTGGTATCAGAGCCACTGAGTTAAGTTAATTAAGTATTTAGAGATACTTAATTTTTCCTGATTACTATTATGTGATTATGTGTTATATTAAACTGATTATTTGTTAGTTACAGTATAGGTAAGCAAAAGCTGCAAGATATCTATCTTAAATTAGATAGGTCAGTCTATGAAGAGGGAAGTTCATCTTCAAAACTCCCTACAATTCCTGAAGAAGGAATATTTGTGCGAAAAGCACAATATGAAAAACCGCTTTCTCCTAGAAAAAGGAGTATGATTATTAAGAAAAGTAAAGAGCAAATCCGAGAAAAGAGGATTAAAAGGGAAACCCAGGAATTAATCAATAAATCACCTTGGAAGACAAGCTAGACGAGAAATGGGCAAATTTATATATGCTAGCCACAGTAGCAGAACATGCAGATCTTTAAAAACCCTAAGTCTAGTAATAGCACTTCCCAGTAAATAAATAAATAAATCCGAGTGTGTTCTTTCCTGTTATTTTGTACAAATAGTGTGCAATAAAACTTTGATGTTTATTTGTTAAACTTTGTTCCAAAGTTTTAACTTAGTATTTTTGTGCATTTTGCATATATGCTACACAGCATGAATGAGATATCTGAAGCCTTTCAGAACCTCGATCTTTACCCGGTGAATGTAGAAGTTTCCAAAGATTTCACTGGATATTTGCTGATGTGGAACAACCGGTAGAATTCAATGCTCCACCCTTGACAAAGCCAAAACGAAAGAAAAGAAAGAATTATGTATGGGGTAGTCGTATCCGTAGGAAAAAGCCAGCTCCGAAACTTCCTAAAATAAACAACCCTTTAGGAAAAGGAAAAGAAATTGTAATCAAGGAGAGTGGCGACAAATTGCCTGGAAATATGATGAAAGGAAAATGCGTTTTAGAACGACAAGTGGCGAGAGATAGGAAGGTGGTAAAACTATAGTTGTGTAAAAGTAAATAGTAAAATCAGTCTGTAACATAACTACGAATAAAACCCTGTAAAATATTTGTGTGTAGTGATGCATACTATAACCGATATAAAATGAAATCAAGAAATCAATAGTTTTGACTATACGTGTATTGTAAATTGTCTGATTGTTTATGTATAATTGCTATTTATCAAATACTAATAAAAATTATATATATTATCAGATGGCAAATATTGGTAATGAACCGGTAAATGAGGTTAATCAATCAGAGCAACATCCAGGGGATCAATATATGACTAGACAAGATATTGAAAATATTGTTGCTCAAGGGATAGCCAATGCTATTCCAGCATTCGTTGTTGCTGTAAAAAGTCCAATCGAACCGCAACGTATCGTTCCTAGTAAACGTACTTCTGAAGAGAACTTCAGTAACAGTATAAATGGGGGCAATAATCATAACAATGAATCCCAGCACACGCCGCTCCCTAAGAAACTGAAAGCTGCAACACCTGGTTGCACTTTCAAAGAATTCCTTGCTTGTAAACCCACTGAAATTGCAGGCAATGAAGGGGCAACTGCATCACTGCGTTGGTTAGAGAAAACCGAAGCAGTAATTGCAATAAGTAAGTGTGCCAAAGATGATCAGGTCATGTACGCATCAAATCTGTTTAAAGAAGGAGCACTCGAATGGTGGAACACAGTGCTACAAGCAAAAGGAAGAAGGGTGGCCTATGCGATGAATTGGGAAGAATTTAAGAGTCTTGTCGAAAGAAAATTCTGTCCCGGATACGAAAAGGAACAAATGACAAACAAATTCCTGAGTCATCGTATGATAAGCGTCGACTGTCGAGGATATACTTCGACATTCTTCGAATATGCGAGAGTGGTACCTAACCTGGCTTCGCCAGAACCGGTACTCATTTCTCGTTATATTTGGGGATTAATTAGCGAAATTCGAAATATCGTTAAGGCTGCGAGACCTCGCACTATTGACGATGCAGTAGAATTAGCTAACACTCTGACTGATGAATTGATACGCACAAGAGATGAAGATAGGAAGAAGGAACTAGCTCAGAAAATTACCCAAGGATTTAGGGTGGGTAATAGTAGCTTCAAGAAAAGAGGAGCAGGGCAATCTTCAACTTTGCCATTCTGCAAAATTTGCAAAAAGAAACATTTTGGAAAATGTAACAAACTTTGCAATTTTTGCAAAACGATAGGACATCGTGAAGAGAACTGCAGAAAGAAATCCATAATTTGTTACAATTGTGGAGAAGCCGGACATTTCAAAACAGAATGTCCTAAGTTAGTCAAACCAGTGGACAACAAAACCAAGGCGACCGAAGGAGCTACTAAGAAGAATGCCAGAGCATTCCAGCTAACCACTCAAGAAGCAGAGCTCATCCCGGATGTGATAGCCGGTACGTTTTTAGTTCACGACGTTTATGCAAAAGTATTATTTGACTCTGGTGCAAACCAAAGTTTTATAAATACTTCATTCTGCCAAGCTCTTAAGTTACCCTTAACTTCCATTAGGCAGATTTTTACAGTCGAAACCGCAGATGGGAATTCAGCAAAAATCAATCAGGTTTTGCAAAAAGTAGGAATAGAACTTGCAGGTCATAAATTTATTGCAAACCTATTACCTATGAAATTAGCTGAATTTGATGTTGTGTTAGGAATGGATTGGTTAATAGCCAACCATGCTCAAATCATTTGTGATAAAAACTCTATAGAAATTCAATCACATACTAGAGAAGTAATCATGATTACAGGAGATAAACCTCGAAAGCCACTAAAGTTCATATCAGTAATGAAAGTTGCTAATTATGAACGAAAACAAGGAATAGTATATATGATTTCAGTAATCATTAGTACTAAAGGTAAGGAACTTAAGGAAATTCCTGTAGTCTCAGAATACCCAGATATATTCCCGGAAGATTTACCTGGGTTACCACCAGATAGGGAGGTAGAATTTAGGATTCATCTAATTCCAGGAACTACACCGATAGCCAAGGCACCCTATCGATTGGCTCCTATCGAAATGCTAGAATTGAAGAAGCAATTAGATGAATTACTAAGCAAAGGATTTATACAACCTAGTTCATCCCCTTGGGGTGCACCAGTGTTGTTTGTGAAAAAGAAAGATGGATCAATGAGAATTGTATCGATTATAGAGAGCTAAATAAGGTTAAAATTAAGAATCGATACCCATTACCTAGAATTGATGATCTTTTCGATCAATTACAAGGCGCTAGGTACTTTTCTAAGATAGACTTGCGCTCCGGATATCATCAATTAAAGGTTCAAGAAGAAGACATACCTAAAACTGCTTTTAGAACTAGGTACGGACACTATGAGTTTACAGTCATGCCCTTTGGGTTAACTAATGCACCTGCAGCATTCATGGACATGATGAACAGAATCTGTAAACCATATTTGGATAAATTTGTAATTGTTTTCATAGACGATATACTTATTTATTCAAAAAGTCAGGACGAACATTGTCAGCACTTGCATGCACTCTTAACTTTGTTAAGAAAAGAAAAATTGTATGCCAAATTTTCGAAGTGTGAATTTTGGCTACAAGAAGTGCAATTCTTAGGACACATGGTGAATCATGAAGGTATTCACGTAGATCCTGCTAAGATAGAAGCAATTACCAATTGGAAGGTTCCACAAACCGCAATGGAAATTAGAAGTTTTATAGGTTTAGCCGGATATTATAGACGGTTTATTAAGGATTTTTCCAAGATAGATGTACCATTAACTAAGCTAACCAGTAAAGCCATTAAGTTTGAATGGGGACCTAAACAAGAAGAAGCCTTTAGAATCTTGAAGCAGAAATTAACCAATGCTCCAATCTTAGCCTTACCAGAAGGAACAGAAGACTTTGAAGTATATTGTGATGCTTCAAAATTAGGATTCGGATGTGTGTTAATGCAACGCAAGAAGGTAATTGCGTATGCTTCCAGACAATTGAAGAAGCACGGGGAAAACTATACGACTCATGATTTAGAATTAGGAGCTATAGTTTTTGCCCTTAAGATATGGAGACATTATCTGTATGGAAGTAAGTTTACTGTTTATACAGATCATAAAAGTTTAAAGTATATATTTGGGCAAAAAGAGTTATATATGAGGCAAAGAAGATGGATGGAAATCCTGAGTGATTACGACTGTGATATTCAATATCACGAAGGAAAGGCAAACGTAGTCGCAGATGCCTTAAGTCGTAAGGATCATGAGAAGCAAAGGCGAGTCCGTGCTCTTAGAATAAATCTACAAGTAGATTTAATGGAACAATTGAAGGAAATTCAGGAAACGGCAATCAAGGACGATGCCGAAGGAATGAAAGGTTACCTAAAAGAATTGGAACAAGGAAATGATGGAATTTGGAAATTCCACAAAAGCAGAATTTGGGTACCAAAGCAGGGAAATTTAAGATCAAAGATTTTAGAGGAAGCTCATAAATCTAGGTATACTATACACCCAGGAAACAATAAGATGTAGCAAGATTTAAGAAAGCATTTATGGTGGATAAGAATGAAAAAGGATATAGCCGAATACGTATCTAAGTGTCTAACTTGTTCACAAGTTAAAGCCGAACATCACAAACCTTCAGGACTACTACAACAGTTAGAAATGCCTGTATGGAAATGGGAACTCATAACAATGGACTTTGTTACTAAGTTACCCAAAACCAGAAAAGGTAATGATGCGATTTGGGTAATTGTGGACCGATTAACCAAATCTGCTCATTTTCTACCTATGAAAGAAACTTTTAGCATGGAAAGGTTAGCCAAGCTGTATGTGGATGAAATAGTATCCTTACATGGAGTCCCACTCTCCATTGTATCGGATAGAGATAGTCGTTTCACTTCCCGTTTCTGGACAAGTTTCCAATAAGCAATGGGAACCCGACTCAATCTAAGTACTGCATATCATCCACAAACAGACGGGCAAAGTGAAAGGACGATCCAAACTCTAGAAGACATGCTCCGAGCATGTGTAATTGACTTTGGTGGTAATTGGGATAACCATTTACCATTAATCGAATTCTCCTATAACAATAGTTATCACTCAAGCATCGAAGCCGCTCCATTCGAAGCACTGTATGGACGCAAGTGCAGAACTCCGGTTTGTTGGGCAGAAATAGGAGAAAGTCAATTATCAGGTCCAGAAATCGTGCAAGTAACCACAGACAAGATCACCCAAATCAAGGAAAGATTGAAGACAGCCAGAGATCGCCAGAAAAGCTGTGCAGACAATCATCGCAAGCCACTTGAATTCCAGATAGGAGACAAAGTACTGTTGAAAGTATCTCCTTGGAAAGGAGTCGTACGATTCGGTAAGAAAGGAAAACTGAGTCCAAGATATGTTGGACCATTCCCAGTGATTCAACGAATCAGACCAGTTGCTTATCGCTTACAACTACCAGAAGAACTAGCTGGAGTACATGATGTATTTCATGTATCCAATCTTAAGAAATGTCTATCAGATGAATCCCTGGTAGTACCTCTTCAAGACATAGAGGTAAATGAAAAACTGAAATTCATAGAGAAACCTTTACAAATAGAAGACCGGAAGGTCAAGTTTCTTAAACACAAGCGACTAGTACTGGTAAAAGTCAAATGGAATTCAAAGAGGGGACCAGAATATACTTGGGAACTGGAGTCAGAAATGAAGCGGAAATACCCTCTTCTATTTCAATAAATCTCGAGGACGAGATTTTTCTTAAGGTGGGGAGGATGTAATAACTCTCATTAAAATCCATAATTAGGATGATAATTAGTCAATAAGAAAACCCTAATTGAGACACCCAAGTAATTCTGCACTAACCCTAAAATTTTCAGAATAATCGGAATCAGGATCAGGGCCCCTAAAACTCAAGGGGGGCAAAACCTAGTGGATAATTATCCATAATTTGCGTTGTACAGATTGAAATTCGTTTTTATGTTGAGTCATGCAAGCTAGTCCCGAACCCAGCTAGCCTATGTAATTAGACTGCACCCTTTACGGACCGTAAAGGGAAATGCCATACGGTCCGTAAGCATGTCTCAAAAATCACTATAAATAGCAGACCTTGGCAGTAGCTTTCTGAAGTTGAAACGACGCACAAAAACTCTGTGGACGTCGAGATATCATAGTATTATTACAATTAAACACACACTGATCACGAAGTGCTGCCGCAAAACAGGGTAATCACTCGATCGCTATTACGATTCATTTTCCGACTGATCAATATATCCAATGGATGTTTAAGTGCCGCCCACATAGGGTTATACTTTGTCGTTCGTCGTTAAATCGATGGATGTTTAAGTATTGCACTTTGTCGTTCGTTGTGAGAATTTGATCTCGTGAGTTATCGTAACTGCTGTATTGATCACTATCCCGGTTTTGTGTGCATTATGTTAAATTAGGTTAACAAGGCTAAATCATATTCCGCCGTGTTAAATCTACAATGTGAGTCATTCTTTTTTTTTATCAAATGTTTTACAATACTCCAAATTATTTTCAGAATTATAATTACAGTGATTAAGTTTATGTAATCACCAAATTACAGCCAGTATGTGGGGTATTGTGCACATTATTACTGTTTTAATCACATTAGGTGGGCGAACCTAAAATTAAGTGATATACGTCATTCATTGGGGCAGCCAATGGTGATATGACCACAGTCACAGATCCGGTCGAGTGACAAATACTGTGGGTAGTTGGTAGATATCAGAAACATATGTAAAAACTCTTAATACTGTAAATTATAATAAACGAGTCATTTTAGTAAACTGAATGATTCACTCAGTATTTCCCGCTGACAAAACCTTTTTCAAACATGTTTCAGGTGATCTATTGTAATTCAGGAAAAGTGCTGGGAAGCAGTGCAGGCTTAAAGTAGTGGCTCATTATAAAATAAAGAAATATGTTTTGTAAAAATAAAGATTTCTCAGTAAAATCTTGTTATTGTAAATTATCGGGGTTTTATCCCGAATTGTGAAATAAAATAATCGGGAAAAGTTTTTAGCTTTAAAACGATCCTGATGGAAAAAAAATTCCGCTGCTAAAATCACATAAATAAATATCACGAGATTTCTGTCCCGCGGCTCCTGAAATGGGTCAAACCGGGTCGGGGGCCGTGACATCATAATTCACATTTAAGGTTTTGACAGGCATATTCAGCAATTTGCAAAATTTATGATCTACGAAAGACTTATCAGCGCCCGAATCAAAAAGTACTCTTCCAAAGATATCATTTACGAGAAAAGTACCTGTGATCACGTTATTATCTAGCACTGCTTCTTTCGCCTCCATCCTGAAGACTCTTGCATTGTTCTTCTTGGCTTCTTCAGGCTTCTTGGCATATTTAGGGCAGTTGCTTTTAATGTGCCCTTTCTCGTTGCAGTTATAGCAAGTTGCATCTTTTATCTTTTTGCAATCCACGGTCTTGTGGTCCTTGGATTTGCATAACCCGCAAGCATACGACTTCGACTGAGTCTGCGAGTTTGATTCGAGCCTACACTTTCCAAAGTGATGTCTCTTGCAATTCTTGCACTTGGGCTTCTCACCAGACTGTTGCCCATCCTTCCTTGACTCCGACCCTCTCTTGTTATCACCGTTTCCACGGTGCTTCTTGCCCGACCTCCGTGAAGTATCATCCTCACGCTTTCTCTTCTCAGCTTCTTTTTTTCTCAGCGATCTTTGTCGGACCGCATCCAGAGTGAGGGACAAAGAAATGTCAGCTACAGATCTAAAGGTCGCTGGCCGAGAGGCCTTCACGCTTGCCTTTATTTCGGGGGCTAACCCACCGATAAAAAGAGCTATTCTCTTTGGCTCCGGGGTTACCAGATACGGAACCAACCGGGACATCGTGTTGAAGCTCGTGAGGTAAGCTTGACAGTCAAGGTTCGTCATAACCAACGATAGAAAGTCGGTCTCAATCTTTTCAACCTCATGTTGAGGGCAGTAATTCTCCTTGATGAGAGAAATGAATTCCTCCCATGTCATGCTGTATAGAACAGCCTTCCCCGAGGCCTGAACCAAAGCCCTCCACCAAGCCAGGGCCTCGCCCTTGAATGATTGTGAAACAAACTTTACCACATCTTTCTCTGCGCAACCACTGATGTCCACCACGGTGTCCATCTCGTCTAGCCACGTCATACAGTCAACCGCTGTGACAACTCGAGTTTCCAAGATTCCACTTTCGCATTTATTGCACGTTCTTTGTTTGTTGTTTAGTTGTTTATTTGCACAATTGGTTTACTATGAAACTGTATATGTTTTGATACAATAAAGTGTATTATGTTTGTGCATGGTTATGTGTTAAGTGTTGTCAAATGTAGGAACTTGGTGGTGAAACTGTGAAATTGTTTGAGATGGTGTACTATTGTAAAATATGATACTTAGGGATGTATGGAGTAATTAGTGAAACTCTAATCATTCTTAACCCTAATCATTCACTAATCACTACACAAAAAAACCAAAGCACGTACTTTCTCATCCTCTGATCTTCTCTGGCAATCATCACCTTCATCATTGGCACAAGTTCTTCATCTCTCTTGATTCCACACTTTCTCTAGAATCAATCCAAGGTAATTGTTTATTGATTGCTTGATTATTATCAATTCTTGATTCTTGTGATTCTTGTTGAAACCCTAGTTCTTCATATGATATTCTCTGTGATTATTGATTGGATTCCGATTATGGTGATAATGATGTTTGTGACAACTCGAACTTTAGACTTGCTTTGTGTAACGCTATGTGCATATGTGAACTGGATTATATGTTTGGATTTAATAAACGTTTTGATATTGTGTGCTTTGTATATATGTGAATGTTAATAACTCGAACCGCACATCATACACACCACTCGCACAAGGCCGTTTGGGCCTCATTCTTGTACACGGATCTATAGGGCGGCCCATGAGGGGTTCGGCCCACTTACCCTTTCGCGAGAACAAACAAGTTGTAAGGGGTTTTGTTCCTTATTCGGTTACAAACATAAACACACACAAGAAAACCCTAGCTAGTTTCCTCTCTCTCTCGGCTCGCTTGGATCCCCGACGGCGAACAACTTTTGGAATCAAAGACTTTGCTATTCATTCGGCTCACCTTCTTCTTGTTTGATTCTAAATCGGTTAGTGCATTACCTTTGGATTTGTGATTCCTGTTGTGCTATACGTGTTACATGATGTTATCCGGTTGGAATTGTATGATAAACAATAGTGGTTACAAGATAATATGTTAGGAACCGGGTTGAATGTTGATAAATGTAATCGGCTTCATGTTTGTTGCAAATCGGATTGTTTAGATAATGATGTCAGATTGTTAGTGTGCTAATCGACTGATGTGTGTGCTCATATATGGATGATTATGCTCAATTGTTAAGTTAACGTGTATGCTAGTAATCGGACCGGATCATGCGAATTGTTAATGTTGTTCATATGGAATTAATTAGGGTTCTTATGAATTTGTGTTACAATTATCATGTTTGATCGATGTCATGCTAATGATTTGTTGAAAATTATGTTAATTGATTGTGGTTAAGTTTGGAAACTATTGATAATTGTAACCGAATTTGCTTGATTAATGGGATGATTTAACTGATCGCACAAATGGACCACACGCACAAGCTGGCCCGGTCGCACAACTGATCTGAATCACACAAGTTACACACGCACAAGACCTCGTGATCGTGCAAGGGGTCCACTCGCACAAGGTACCCCAGTCGCACAAATCACCGGATCGAACAAGCTGATCCCGGTCGTACAAGCTTACATGGATCGCACAACGTTATTTCATGTTACATTGGGCCGTAGGTTATATTTGGGCCGGGCAGCCCAACTGATCGGATCGCACAACCTAAGTTGGACCGCACAAGTCCACTATTGGTTTTATAATTGGGCCACTTATATTACGGAATCCCTTATACATTCTTGGGCCAATATGTTCTTAAATTGTGATACTTGATTTGGGCCGAGCATGTTCAAACTGTTTATGTCTATGACGGGCCGGGTTTAGATTGGGCTTAGTTATGTAAACGCACAAGATGGTTGGGCTCGCACAAGTTCTTTGGCCCAACCATCCGAATAGCACAAGTAGTGTACTAATGTGTTTACATACATACGTGTTTGCCATGATGTATACGTGTACTATTTGAACCAACCTGACTTGTAATACAACCATGATAGGACGTGAGTGACCATTTACTTGCTACTTGTACTTTCTGTGTATCTGCCGAGCAAACCAAGGTGAGTTCACACAGCCAAGGCATGGGATTCCCGGGTTGGGAATTGGGTTGGATATGTTATTGTAAAAGGAATTACTCGTACTTACGCATATACCAGACTATAGACCATCGTCCTCAGGTTAGTCAGGACACGTTACGTAAAGCCTACGTAACCCATTATGTTGCCATTTGTCTCCCGGGTCGGGAGGACACGTTACGTAAAGCCTACGTAACCCATTACCATTCTCTGGCTTCCAGGTCGGAAGGCCACGCTGCGTAAAGCCTACGTAGCCCCCACGCGTACCACCGTCCTCGGGGAAGGGCACGTCACGTAAAGCCTACGTGACCCTGTACGTTTTCCTGTTCTCGGTAAAGAAGAACACATGGTCGGAAGTTAGTCTAGTAAGTACCGTTAATGAGAAGCCCTCATTAGCCAGGATATACATGGGAAGCCCCCACCTTTAGCACACACTAGTATGGGAAGCCCCCACTAGCTATACTTACGCATTATGTTATGAACTTACTTTCTGTGAACTCGCTCAACTAGTTTGTTGATTATTTGCTGCATGCCTTGCAGGACCTTAGGTACTTTATGGAGCTTGCACAGGGAGGAGCAGGTCGTTGTGGGATACGGATCATGAACTTATTCTGAACTTATAACTATTTTGAGATACATTACTATGCTTCCGCTACTTAAACGATGTTTGGTTTTGGAACATCAATCATGTCATGATGATTTACATTGATTACTTTTATTATTAAATGCTATGTTTGATATGATTGATGGCTTGATCCTGGTCAGTCACGCTCCCAAGCGGTGGTACTCCGCGTGTGGGATTTTGGGGGTGTGACAGATTGGTATCAGAGCCATTGGTTATAGAGAACTTGGTTTTAATATGGGAAAACGTTTTTATTAAAACCGGACTATAACCAGAACAGTGCTCTCAACGATCCACAACGACGCTTCGCTCCACGTGCAAGACTCGACATCCTAGGTAATAAGGTTTATGTTTATTGCCTGTTTGCTAGAACTGCTTAGAACTTTGCTCGCATTACTCTTAGATACACATGATACTATAGCATGAGAATCCCTACGTGCTTACACTTTTCTGTCATCGACCTACTCGCGAACCACTCTCATTTACGTTACTTTTACTATGAAGATCATGTCTGGACGAATCAACATGACACAAGCCCAGCTAGAGGCTCTCGTTCAAGCTCAAGTTGCTGCGGCAGTTGCAGCAGCTCAAGCAGGTATTATATCCTGCAGTATAGGCACACACTAGGATCTTTAGATCCTACATTAACTCTCGTATTTAACTCCGTCCTATTCGTACACAATAGGTCAACACGCGCAGCAGCCTGTCTGCACATTCAAGAATTTCATGGACTGTCGTCCAAACTCTTTCAGCGGCACAGAAGGAGCGGTCGGACTCCTCCACTGGTTCGAGAAGTTAGAATCGGTGTTCGAAATGTGCGAGTGCCCTGAGGCTCGCAAGGTCAAGTTTGCTACCGGCACTTTGGAAGGGATAGCACTGACTTGGTGGAACGCCCAAGTCCAGATCTTAGGGTTGGCAGCTGCTAACGCCACCCCATGGAACGATTTCAAGGAACTCATCAAGCGTGAGTACTGTACACGTGAGGATATTCACAAGCTGGAAGACGAACTGTACAATCTGAAGATGGTTGGGTCAGAAATCGAAGCATATACCAAACGGTCGAATGAGCTGGCCGTTCTGTGTCCAACTATGGTGGACCCTCCATACAAGCGCATTGAGTTGTATCTCAAGGGATTGGCGCCAGAAATTCAGAGCCACGTGACGTCGGCTAATCTCGAAAACATCCAGGAAATCCAGCGCCTCGCTCATCGCATCACTGATCAGGCAGTGGATCAGAATAAACTGCCCAAGCGTGTTAATGCTACTGCTAATGTCACCACCTCAGTCACTCCTGCTACATCTGGCGACAGTAAAAGAAAGTGGGATGGGGATTCCAGCAAAGGTTCAGCATCTGTTCAGCCACAATCTCAGCAGCAGAAGATTGACCACTATCAGAGTCCCAGTCAGCAATCCTCTAGTGGTCACAGGCAGAGGAGATATCAGGGTAGTCAACCTAGGTGCCACAACTGCAACAGGCATCACCACGGCCCATGTAACAAGGGTCGCTGTCAACGGTGCCTCAAAATGGGTCACGAGGCCAAAGACTGCAGGAGCCCTCGTCCTGCGAATCAGAATCAGCAGCCTCAGCAACCAGCTCCACAGAACCAGCAGCAGCAGCAGCCACAGCGTGGAAACCGGGGATGTTTCCAGTGTGGGGCTGAAGGTCACTTCAAACGCGATTGCCCTCAGTTGAACCAGAATCGCAACAACAACAACCAGGGCAACGGGAATAACAACAACGGGGGAAACAACAACAACGGCAATGAAGCTCGTGGTCGTGCATTCGTACTAGGTCGGGGCGACGCAGTGAACGATCCCAACGTTGTTATGGGTAAGTTTCTCCTCGACAATATTTACGTTACTGTTTTATTTGATTCGGGTGCGGACACAAGCTATATGTCTGTGAAAATGTGTCAACTGCTAAAACGTGCACCAACACTTTTACCCACCAAACATGTAGTAGAGTTAGCTAACGGTAAAAGTCTAGAAGCCACGCACGTAGTTCAGGGTTGTAATCTTATCCTAGCTGGTCAAGCCTTCTCTATTGATCTCATTCCCATAGTTTTGGGTAGCTTCGACGTCGTGATTGGGATGGATTGGTTATCCCAACATCAGGCAGAAATCTTATGCAGCGAGAAGGTTATTCGCATTCCTCGTTCGGGTCAGGAACCTCTAGAAGTTCAAGGTGACAAGAGTGGTGCAGTGGTTGGCATCATCTCATTCTTGAAGGCTCAGAAATGCTTACGTAAGGGTCATACTGCCATTCTGGCACTCGTTACAGACGCATCAGCAAAGGAAAAGAAATTGGAGGATATTCCAATTGTACGTGATTACCCTCAGGTGTTTCCTGAAGACTTACCTGGTTTACCGCCTCATCGTCAGGTCGAATTTCAGATCGAGCTCGCTCCAGGAGCAGCACCCATAGCTCGCGCACCATATCGTCTAGCTCCATCAGAATTGGAGGAACTGTCAAAACAGCTGCAAGAACTCTTGGAAAAGGGTTTCATTCGTCCAAGCTCTTCGCCTTGGGGAGCTCCAGTACTCTTCGTGAAAAAGAAAGACGGTACGTTCAGGATGTGCATCGACTACCGTGAACTGAACAAGGTGACGGTGAAGAACCGTTATCCTCTTCCGCGCATCGACGACTTATTCGACCAGTTGCAAGGGTCGTGCTACTATTCGAAGATAGACTTGAGGTCGGGGTACCATCAGCTGAGAGTCCGGGATGAGGACGTCTCCAAGACAGCCTTCAGAACTCGTTACGGGCACTACGAGTTTCTTGTCATGCCGTTCGGGTTAACGAACGCGCCTGCGGTATTCATGGATCTTATGAACAGGGTGTGCAAACCCTATCTTGACAAGTTCGTCATAGTATTCATCGACGACATTCTGATTTACTCCAAGAGTCAGGAGGAACACGAACAGCATCTTCGCCTTATTTTGGAACTCCTTCGGAAGGAACAGCTGTACGCCAAGCTTTCTAAATGCGACTTCTGGCTTAGAGAAGTCCACTTCTTAGGCCACGTGGTAAACAAGGATGGGATCCATGTCGATCCATCCAAGGTAGATTCGATCAAAAACTGGCCTGCACCGCGTACGCCAACGGAAATACGCCAATTCTTGGGTCTGGCAGGTTACTACAGACGGTTTATTAGAGACTTTTCGAAGATTGCTCAGCCGCTTACGCTACTGACACAGAAGGGTGTTACCTATCGCTGGGGAGAGCCCCAGGAGACTGCTTTTCAGCACCTAAAGGATAGACTTTGCAGTGCACCTATCCTCTCATTGCCAGAGGGCACAGACGACTTCGTGGTTTATTGTGATGCATCCATTCGGGGACTTGGATGTGTGTTAATGCAGCGTGACAAGGTTATCGCTTACGCCTCTCGTCAACTCAAGGTTCACGAACGCAACTACACGACGCACGATTTAGAGCTGGGAGCTGTGGTTTTCGCGCTTAAGATATGGCGACACTACCTGTACGGTACCAGGTGCACGATTTACACCGATCACAGGAGTCTCGAGCATATTCTTAAGCAGAAGGATTTGAATATGCGTCAACGACGATGGGTCGAGTTACTAAACGACTACGAATGCGCTATCAAGTATCATCCAGGCAAAGCCAATGTTGTGGCTGATGCTCTCAGTCGGAAAGACACCCTACCACGGCGCGTGCGAGCGCTACAGCTTACGATTCAGTCTAGCCTTCCTGCTCAGATACGAGCTGCTCAGACAGAAGCACTGAAGCCCGAAAACGTCAAGGCTGAAGCCTTACGTGGCTCACGACAGCAGATGGAACAGAAGGCAGACGGCGCTTACTATGTAACGGGCCGAATTTGGGTCCCACTTTATGGCGGTCTACGCGAACTTGTAATGGATGAAGCTCACAAGTCTCGCTATTCGGTACATCCAGGGTCGGACAAAATGTACCACGATATTAGCACTACTTATTGGTGGCCTAGTATGAAGGCCCACATTGCTACATATGTTGGAAAATGCTTGACCTGTGCGAGAGTCAAGGTCGAATATCAGAAACCAGCTGGCCTACTGCAACAACCTAAGATACCGCAATGGAAATGGGAGGAAATTTCCATGGATTTTGTTACGGGTTTACCTAGATCCCAGCGTGGGAACGATACAATATGGGTCATAGTTGATCGACTCACCAAGTCTGCACACTTCCTACCGATTAAGGAAACGGACAAGTTCTCCACACTTGCAGACGTCTATCTTAAAGAAGTTGTCTCGAGGCACGGGGTGCCCACGTCTATCATTTCGGATCGCGATGCACGATTCACGTCAGAACTTTGGCAAGCAATGCACAAATCTTTTGGCTCAAGGTTAGACATGAGCACAGCATATCACCCTCAGACGGATGGGCAGTCTGAGCGAACGATTCAAACCCTTGAAGACATGCTTCGGGCATGCGTCATTGATTTCGGCAACGGCTGGGAAAAGCGTCTCCCTTTGGTGGAGTTCTCTTATAATAATAGTTATCACACCAGCATTCAAGCCGCTCCATTCGAGGCATTGTACGGGCGTAAATGCCGGTCACCTCTCTGTTGGGCAGAGGTGGGGGATAGTCAGATCACGGGTCCAGAGATTGTAGTGGACGCCACAGAAAAGATTGCACAAATACGACAACGCATGGCGGCAGCACGCGACCGTCAGAAAGCCTATGCGGACAAGCGTAGAAAGCCCTTGGAATTTGAGGTCGGGGACCGGGTCTTATTGAAAGTTTCACCCTGGAAGGGTGTGGTTCGTTTTGGCAAACGGGGTAAACTGAATCCGCGATACGTCGGACCATTTGAAATTATAGAAAAGATTGGCAAGGTAGCCTACAAGTTGAACCTACCAGCTGAACTCGGGGCAGTTCACAATGTCTTTCATGTGTCGAACTTAAAGAAGTGCCTATCAGATGAAAACCTCATCATTCCTTTCAAGGAACTCACTATCGACGAGCGGTTGCAGTTCGTCGAGGAACCAGTAGAAATCACGGACCGGGATGTGAAGGTCCTCAAACACAAGAGAATCCCTCTTGTACGAGTTCGTTGGAACTCCAAACGTGGCCCAGAGTACACCTGGGAGCGCGAAGACAGGATGACAGAAAAGTACCCCCATTTATTCGGGAACCAGGCAACCACTACTGAGGCTGAAGCTACTACTTCGGAATTTCGGGACGAAATTCCAGATCAACGGGGGGAGGATGTGACACCCCAGGAAAACCGGTGAACAGTACAGTTTACCTAGCTTCCTCAGTGAGTGCATACCAAATTTCGGGACGAAATTTCCAATCAGTTGGGGATAATGTGACAACTCGAACTTTAGACTTGCTTTGTGTAACGCTATGTGCATATGTGAACTGGATTATATGTTTGGATTTAATAAACGTTTTGATATTGTGTGCTTTGTATATATGTGAATGTTAATAACTCGAACCGCACATCATACACACCACTCGCACAAGGCCGTTTGGGCCTCATTCTTGTACACGGATCTATAGGGCGGCCCATGAGGGGTTCGGCCCACTTACCCTTTCGCGAGAACAAACAAGTTGTAAGGGGTTTTGTTCCTTATTCGGTTACAAACATAAACACACACAAGAAAACCCTAGCTAGTTTCCTCTCTCTCTCGGCTCGCTTGGATCCCCGACGGCGAACAACTTTTGGAATCAAAGACTTTGCTATTCATTCGGCTCACCTTCTTCTTGTTTGATTCTAAATCGGTTAGTGCATTACCTTTGGATTTGTGATTCCTGTTGTGCTATACGTGTTACATGATGTTATCCGGTTGGAATTGTATGATAAACAATAGTGGTTACAAGATAATATGTTAGGAACCGGGTTGAATGTTGATAAATGTAATCGGCTTCATGTTTGTTGCAAATCGGATTGTTTAGATAATGATGTCAGATTGTTAGTGTGCTAATCGACTGATGTGTGTGCTCATATATGGATGATTATGCTCAATTGTTAAGTTAACGTGTATGCTAGTAATCGGACCGGATCATGCGAATTGTTAATGTTGTTCATATGGAATTAATTAGGGTTCTTATGAATTTGTGTTACAATTATCATGTTTGATCGATGTCATGCTAATGATTTGTTGAAAATTATGTTAATTGATTGTGGTTAAGTTTGGAAACTATTGATAATTGTAACCGAATTTGCTTGATTAATGGGATGATTTAACTGATCGCACAAATGGACCACACGCACAAGCTGGCCCGGTCGCACAACTGATCTGAATCACACAAGTTACACACGCACAAGACCTCGTGATCGTGCAAGGGGTCCACTCGCACAAGGTACCCCAGTCGCACAAATCACCGGATCGAACAAGCTGATCCCGGTCGTACAAGCTTACATGGATCGCACAACGTTATTTCATGTTACATTGGGCCGTAGGTTATATTTGGGCCGGGCAGCCCAACTGATCGGATCGCACAACCTAAGTTGGACCGCACAAGTCCACTATTGGTTTTATAATTGGGCCACTTATATTACGGAATCCCTTATACATTCTTGGGCCAATATGTTCTTAAATTGTGATACTTGATTTGGGCCGAGCATGTTCAAACTGTTTATGTCTATGACGGGCCGGGTTTAGATTGGGCTTAGTTATGTAAACGCACAAGATGGTTGGGCTCGCACAAGTTCTTTGGCCCAACCATCCGAATAGCACAAGTAGTGTACTAATGTGTTTACATACATACGTGTTTGCCATGATGTATACGTGTACTATTTGAACCAACCTGACTTGTAATACAACCATGATAGGACGTGAGTGACCATTTACTTGCTACTTGTACTTTCTGTGTATCTGCCGAGCAAACCAAGGTGAGTTCACACAGCCAAGGCATGGGATTCCCGGGTTGGGAATTGGGTTGGATATGTTATTGTAAAAGGAATTACTCGTACTTACGCATATACCAAACTATAGACCATCGTCCTCAGGTTAGTCAGGACACGTTACGTAAAGCCTACGTAACCCATTATGTTGCCATTTGTCTCCCGGGTCGGGAGGACACGTTACGTAAAGCCTACGTAACCCATTACCATTCTCTGGCTTCCAGGTCGGAAGGCCACGCTGCGTAAAGCCTACGTAGCCCCCACGCGTACCACCGTCCTCGGGGAAGGGCACGTCACGTAAAGCCTACGTGACCCTGTACGTTTTCCTGTTCTCGGTAAAGAAGAACACATGGTCGGAAGTTAGTCTAGTAAGTACCGTTAATGAGAAGCCCTCATTAGCCAGGATATACATGGGAAGCCCCCACCTTTAGCACACACTAGTATGGGAAGCCCCCACTAGCTATACTTACGCATTATGTTATGAACTTACTTTCTGTGAACTCGCTCAACTAGTTTGTTGATTATTTGCTGCATGCCTTGCAGGACCTTAGGTACTTTATGGAGCTTGCACAGGGAGGAGCAGGTCGTTGTGGGATACGGATCATGAACTTATTCTGAACTTATAACTATTTTGAGATACATTACTATGCTTCCGCTACTTAAACGATGTTTGGTTTTGGAACATCAATCATGTCATGATGATTTACATTGATTACTTTTATTATTAAATGCTATGTTTGATATGATTGATGGCTTGATCCTGGTCAGTCACGCTCCCAAGCGGTGGTACTCCGCGTGTGGGATTTTGGGGGTGTGACAATGTTGAATAGTCGTTTAATCGATTGTCCGATGATTAAGATACATGATTGATTTGATAATTGGAATGCTGCTAGACAGATGCAATGTAATTAGGGTTTCTTAGTCGTGATAACATGAAAACGTAACTGATACAATCGTAATGAAATGGAATGTTCGTATGTATGATTGATTGTTGTCTGAGTTTTAGAATGATATACAAGGTCCGAAGTTTGTATAAATGTTTGTCAGAGTTTTAAGCTTTGTAACCTAGTCAGACTTTTGAAAGATATTTGATATGTCCGAATTTTTGCAAGGGTTCTTGGTCCGACTTTTATATATTCAAGCTAGTCCGACTTTTAGCAATACAATATAGTCCGAACCTTTTTACAACTCACAAAATCCAATGAAATGAGGCCATGTTGTCCGAGTTTTAAGCCCCTCCCCCTTCCCCAGTCCGAGTTTTGTATGGAGATCAAGGTTGTCCGAGTTTTAAACGCCCACCCCCTTGTCCGACTTTGTGACCCCTTGTTCCCTTGGTCCGAGTTTTAAGGGGGGGAAACCTTTGGTCCGACTTTTAATGTTTAGGGATGGAGTCCGAGCTTTATAAGGGGTGTAAGAGGTCCGAGTTTTAATCCCCCAAGCTCCTGTCCGACCTTTTAATGATGCAAAGGAGTCCAAAGTTTATTAAGTAGATTGTGTTGTCCAAGTTTGTTGATTTTATATGCATGAATAAGTGAATAAGTGTTCTGTGTTATGGCAAACAACTGTAATAAAGCTGATTGTATGCTTCTGTATATATAATTGCATACTACTGTCCATTCTGTATATAACTGTATGATTCTGTATATGATTGTATACTACTGAATGCAACTGTATGGTCCTGTATGTGTGAACAATCTTCTCATATCATTCTGTACACCATGAACACACATAACACAATTGCTTGAACATCAAAGACTTGTAAACCCTAATTGTCTACAAACACTTACATCGAATCATGTGCAATGTATCCTAGGTCGTGTGTAATAACTCTCATTAAAATCCATAATTAGGATGATAATTAGTCAATAAGAAAACCCTAATTGAGACACCCAAGTAATTCTGCACTAACCCTAAAATTTTCAGAATAATCGGAATCTGGATCAGGGCCCCTAAAACTCAAGGGGGGCAAAACCTAGTGGATAATTATCCATAATTTGCGTTGTACAGATTGAAATTCGTTTTTATGTTGAGTCATACAAGCTAGTCCCGAACCCAGCTAGCCTATGTAATTAGACTGCACCCTTTACGGACCGTAAAGGGAAATGCCATACGGTCCGTAAGCATGTCTCAAAAATCACTATAAATAGCAGACCTTGGCAGTAGCTTTCTGAAGTTGAAACGACGCATAAAAACTCTATGGACGTCGAGATATCATAGTATTATTACAATTAAACACACACTGATCACGAAGTGCTGCCGCAAAACAGGGTAATCACTCGATCGCTATTACGATTCATTTTCCGACTGATCAATATATCCAATGGATGTTTAAGTGCCGCCCACATATGGTTATGTTTAAGTATTGCACTTTGTCGTTCGTTGTGAGAATTTGATCTCGTGAGTTATCGTAACTGCTGTATTGATCACTAACCCGGTTTTGTGTGCATTATTATTAAATTAGGTTAACAAGGCTAAATCGTATTCCGCCGTGTTAAATCTACAATGTGAGTCATTCTTTTTTTTTATCAAATGTTTTACAATACTCCAAATTATTTTCAGAATTATAATTACAGTGATTAAGTTTATGTAATCACCAAATTACAGCCAGTATGTGGGGTATTGTGCACATTACTACTGTTTTAATCACATTAGGTGGGCGAACCTAAAATTAAGTGATATACGTCATTCATTGGGGCAGCCAATGGTGATATGACCACAGTCACAGATCCGGTCGAGTGACAAATACTGTGGGTAGTTGGTAGATATCAGAAACATATGTAAAAACTCTTAATACTGTAAATTATAATAAACGAGTCATTTTAGTAAACTGAATGATTCACTCAGTATTTCCCGCTGACAAAACCTTTTTCAAACATGTTTCAGGTGATCTATTGTAATTCAGGAAAAGTGCTGGGAAGCAGTGCAGGCTTAAAGTAGTGGCTCATTATAAAATAAAGAAATATGTTTTGTAAAAATAAAGATTTCTCAGTAAAATCTTGTTATTGTAAATTATCGGGGTTTTATCCCGAATTGTGAAATAAAATAATCGGGAAAAGTTTTTAGCTTTAAAACGATCCTGATGGAAAAAACAATTCCGCTGCTAAAATCACATAAATAAATATCACGGGATTTCTGTCCCGCGGCTCCTGAAACGGGTTAAACCGGGTCGGGGGCCGTGACAGAAATGAGGTGGTATCAGAGCCACTGAGTTAAGCTAATTAAGTATTTAGAGATACTTAATTTTTCCTGATTACTATTATGTGATTATGTGTTATATTAAACTGATTATTTGTTAGTTACAGTATGGGTAAGCAAAAGCTGCAAGATATCTATCTTAAATTAGATAGGTCAGTCTATGAAGAGGGAAGTTCATCTTCAAAACTCCCTACAATTCCTGAAGAAGGAATATTTGTGCGAAAAGCACAATATGAAAAACCGCTTTCTCCTAGAAAAAGGAGTATGATTATTAAGAAAAGTAAAGAGCAAATCCGAGAAAAGAGGAATAAAAGGGAAACCCAGGAATTAATCAATAAATCACCTTGGGAAGACAAGCTAGACGAGAAATGGGCAAATTTATATGTGCTAGCCACAGTAGCAGAACATGCAGATCTTTAAAAACCCTAAGTCTAGTAATAGCACTTCCCAGTAAATAAATAAATAAATCCGAGTGTGTTCTTTCCTGTTATTTTGTACAAATAGTGTGCAATAAAAATTTGATGTTTATTTGTTAAACTTTGTTCCAAAGTTTTAACTTAGTATTTTTGTGCATTTTGCATATATGCTACACAGCATGAATGAGATATCTGAAGCCTTTCAGAACCTCGATCTTTACCCGGTGAATGTAGAAGTTTCCAAAGATTTCACTGGATACTTTGCTGATGTGGAACAACCTCTAGAATTCAATGCTCCACCCTTGACAAAGCCAAAACGAAAGAAAAGAAAGAATTATGTATGGGGTAGTCGTATCCGTAGGAAAAAGCCAGCTCCGAAACTTCCTAAAATAAACAACCCTTTAGGAAAAGGAAAAGAAATTGTAATCAAGGAGAGTGGCGACAAATTGCCTGGAAATATGATGAAAGGGAAATGCGTTTTTAGAACGACAAGTGGCGAAAGATAGGAAGGTGGTAAAACTATAGTTGTGTAAAAGTAAATAGTAAAATCAGTCTGTAACATAACTACGAATAAAACCCTGTAAAATATTTGTGTGTAGTGATGCATACTATAACCGATATAAAATGAAATCAAGAAATCGATAGTTTTGACTATACGTGTATTGTAAATTGTCTGATTGTTTATGTATAATTGCTATTTATCAAATACTAATAAAAATTATATATATTATCAGATGACAAATATTGGTAATGAACCGGTAAATGAGGTTAATCAATCAGAGCAACATCCAGGGGATCAATATATGACTAGACAAGATATTGAAAATATTGTTGCTCAAGGGATAGCCAATGCTATTCTAGCATTCGTTGCTGCTGTAAAAAGTCCAATCGAACCGCAACATATCGTTCCTAGTAAACGTACTTCTGAAGAGAACTTCAGTAACAGTATAAATGGGGGCAATAATCATAACAATGAATCCCAGCACACGCCGCTCCCTAAGAAACTGAAAGCTGCAACACCTGGTTGCACTTTCAAAGAATTCCTTGCTCGTAAACCCACTGAAATTGCAGGCAATGAAGGGGCAACTGCATCACTGCGTTGGTTAGAGAAAACCAAAGCAGTAATTGCAATAAGTAAGTGTGCCAAAGATGATCAGGTCATGTACGCATCAAATCTGTTTAAAGAAGGAGCACTCGAATGGTGGAACACAGTGCTACAAGCAAAAGGAAGAAGGGTGGCCTATGCGATGAATTGGGAAGAATTTAAGAGTCTTGTCGAAAGAAAATTCTGTCCCGAATACGAAAAGGAACAAATGACAAACAAATTCCTGAGTCATCGTATGATAAGCGTCGACTGTCGAGGATATACTTCGACATTCTTCGAATATGCGAGAGTGGTACCTAACCTGGCTTCACCAGAACCGGTACTCATTTCTCGTTATATTTGGGGATTAATTAGCGAAATTCGAAATATCGTTAAGGCTGCGAGACCTCGCACTATTGACGATGCAGTAGAATTAGCTAACACTCTGACTGATGAATTGATACGCACAAGAGATGAAGACAGGAAGAAGGAACTAGCTCAGAAAATTACCCAAGGATTTAGGGTGGGTAATAGTAGCTTCAAGAAAAGAGGAGCAGGGCAATCTTCAACTTTGCCATTCTGCAAAATTTGCAAAAAGAAACATTTTGGAAAATGTAACAAACTTTGCAATTTTTGCAAAACGATAGGACATCGTGAAGAGAACTGCAGAAAGAAATCCATAATTTGTTACAATTGTGGAGAAGCCGGACATTTCAAAACAGAATGTCCTAAGTTAGTCAAACCAGTGGACAACAAAACCAAGGCGACCGAATGAGCTACTAAGAAGAATGCCAGAGCATTCCAGCTAACCACTCAAGAAGCAGAGCTCATCCCGGATGTGATAGCCGGTACGTTTTTAGTTCACGACGTTTATGCAAAAGTATTATTTGACTCTGGTGCAAACCAAAGTTTTATAAATACTTCATTCTGCCAAGCTCTTAAGTTACCCTTAACTACCATTAGGCAGATTTTTACAGTCGAAACCGCAGATGGGAATTCAACAAAAATCAATCAGGTTTTGCAAAAAGTAGGAATAGAACTTGCAGGTCATAAATTTATTGCAAACCTATTACCTATGAAATTAGCTGAATTTGATGTTGTGTTAGGAATGGATTGGTTAATAGCCAACCATGCTCAAATCATTTGTGATAAAAACTCTATAGAAATTCAATCACCTACTAGAGAAGTAATCATGATTACAGGAGATAAACCTCGAAAGCCACTAAAGTTCATATCAGTAATGAAAGTTGCTAATTATGAACGAAAACAAGGAATAGTATATATGATTTCAGTAATCATTAGTACTAAAGGTAAGGAACTTAAGGAAATTCCTGTAGTCTCAGAATACCCAGATATATTCCCGGAAGATTTACCTGGGTTACCACCAGATAGGGAGGTAGAATTTAGGATTCATCTAATTCCAGGAACTACACCGATAGCCAAGGCACCCTATCGATTGGCTCCTACCGAAATGCTAGAATTGAAGAAGCAATTAGATGAATTACTAAGCAAAGGATTTATACAACCTAGTTCATCCCCTTGGGGTGCACCAGTGTTGTTTGTGAAAAAGAAAGATGGATCAATGAGAATGTGTATCGATTATAGAGAGCTAAATAAGGTTACAATTAAGAATCGATACCCATTACCTAGAATTGATAATCTTTTCGATCAATTACAAGGCGCTAGGTACTTTTCTAAGATAGACTTGCGCTCCGGATATCATCAATTAAAGGTTCAAGAAGAAGACATACCTAAAACTGCTTTTAGAACTAGGTACGGACACTATGAGTTTACAGTCATGCCCTTTGGGTTAACTAATGCACCTGCAACATTCATGGACATGATGAACAGAATCTGTAAACCATATTTGGATAAATTTGTAATTGTTTTCATAGACGATATACTTATTTATTCAAAAAGTCAGGACGAACATTGTCAGCACTTGCATGCACTCTTAACTTTGTTAAGAAAAGAAAAATTGTATGCCAAATTTTCAAGTGTGAATTTTGGCTACAAGAAGTGCAATTCTTAGGACACATGGTGAATCATGAAGGTATTCACGTAGATCCTGCTAAGATAGAAGCAATTACCAATTGGAAGGTTCCACAAACCGCAATGGAAATTAGAAGTTTTATAGGTTTAGCCGGATATTATAGACGGTTTATTAAGGATTTTTCCAAGATAGTTGTACCATTAACTAAGCTAACCAGTAAAGCCATTAAGTTTGAATGGGGACCTAAACAAGAAGAAGCCTTTAGAATCTTGAAGCAGAAATTAACCAATGCTCCAATCTTAGCCTTACCAGAAGGAACAAAAGACTTTGAAGTATATTGTGATGCTTCAAAATTAGGATTCGGATGTGTGTTAATGCAACGCAAGAAGGTAATTGCGTATGCTTCCAGACAATTGAAGAAGCACGAGGAAAACTATACGACTCATGATTTAGAATTAGGAGCTATAGTTTTTGCCCTTAAGATATGGAGACATTATCTGTATGGAAGTAAGTTTACTGTTTATACAGATCATAAAAGTTTAAAGTATATATTTGGGCAAAAAGAGTTAAATATGAGGCAAAGAAGATGGATGGAAATCCTGAGTGATTACGACTGTGATATTCAATATCACGAAGGAAAGGCAAACGTAGTCGCAGATGCCTTAAGTCGTAAGGATCATGAGAAGCAAAGGCGAGTCCGTGCTCTTAGAATAAATCTACAAGTAGATTTAATGGAACAATTGAAGGAAATTCAGGAAACGGCAATCAAGGACGATGCCGAAGGAATGAAAGGTTACCTAAAAGAATTGGAACAAGGAAATGATGGAATTTGGAAATTCCACAAAAGCAGAATTTGGGTACCAAAGCAGGGAAATTTAAGATCAAAGATTTTAGAGGAAGCTCATAAATCTAGGTATACTATACACCCAGGAAACAATAAGATGTAGCAAGATTTAAGAAAGCATTTCTGGTGGATAAGAATGAAAAAGGATATAGCCGAATACGTATCTAAGTGTCTAACTTGTTCACAAGTTAAAGCCGAACATCAGAAACCTTCAGGACTACTACAACAGTTAGAAATGCCTGTATGGAAATGGGAACTCATAACAATGGACTTTGTTACTAAGTTACCCAAAACCAGAAAAGGTAATGATGCGATTTGGGTAATTGTGGACCGATTAACCAAATCTGCTCATTTTCTACCTATGAAAGAAACTTTTAGCATGGAAAGGTTAGCCAAGCTGTATGTGGATGAAATAGTATCCTTACATGGAGTCCCACTCTCCATTGTATCAGATAGAGATAGTCGTTTCACTTCCCGTTTCTGGACAAGTTTCCAAGAAGCAATGGGAACCCGACTCAATCTAAGTACTGCATATCATCCACAAACAGACGGGCAAAGTGAAAGGACGATCCAAACTCTAGAAGACATGCTCCGAGCATGTGTAATTGACTTTGGTGGTAATTGGGATAACCATTTACCATTAATCGAATTCTCCTATAACAATAGTTATCACTCAAGCATCGAAGCCGCTCCATTCGAAGCACTGTATGGACGCAAGTGCAGAACTTCGGTTTGTTGGGCAGAAATAGGAGAAAGTCAATTATCAGGTCCAGAAATCGTGCAAGTAACCACAGACAAGATCACCCAAATCAAGGAAAGATTGAAGACAGCCAGAGATCGCCAGAAAAGCTATGCAGACAATCGTTGCAAGCCACTTGAATTCCAGATAGGAGACAAAGTACTGTTGAAAGTATCTCCTTGGAAAGGAGTCGTACGATTCGGTAAGAAAGGAAAACTGAGTCCAAGATATGTTGGACCATTCCCAGTGATTCAACGAATCGGACCAGTTGCTTATCGCTTACAACTACCAGAAGAACTAGCTGGAGTACATGTATTTCATATATCCAATCTTAAGAAATGTCTATCAGACGAATCCCTGGTAGTACCTCTTCAAGACATAGAGGTAAATGAAAAGCTGAAATTCATAGAGAAACCTTTACAAATAGAAGACCGGAAGGTCAAGTTTCTTAAACACAAGCGACTAGTACTGGTAAAAGTCAAATGGAATTCAAAGAGAGGACCAGAATATACTTGGGAACTGGAGTCAGAAATGAAGCGGAAATACCCTCATCTATTTCAATAAATCTCGAGACGAGATTTTTCTTAAGGTGGGGAGGATGTAATAACTCTCATTAAAATCCATAATTAGGATGATAATTAGTCAATAAGAAAACCCTAATTGAGACACCCAAGTAATTCTACACTAACCCTAAAATTTTCAGAATAATCGGAATCAGGATCAGGGCCCCTAAAACTCAAGGGGGGCAAAACCTAGTGGATAATTATCCATAATTTGCGTTGTACAGATTGAAATTCGTTTTTATGTTGAGTCATGCAAGCTAGTCCCGAACCCAGCTAGCCTATGTAATTAGACTGCACCCTTTACGGACCGTAAAGGGAAATGCCATACGGTCCGTAAGCATGTCTCAAAAATCACTATAAATAGCAGACCTTGGCAGTAGCTTTCTGAAGTTGAAACGACGCATAAAAACTCTGTGGACGTCGAGATATCATAGTATTATTACAATTAAACACACACTAATCACGAAGTGCTGCCGCAAAACAGGGTAATCACTCGATCGCTATTGCGATTCATTTTCCGACTGATCAATATATCCAATGGATGTTTAAGTGCCGCCCACATAGGGTTATACTTTGTCGTTCGTCGTTAAATCGATGGATGTTTAAGTATTGCACTTTGTCGTTCGTTGTGAGAATTTGATCTCGTGAGTTATCGTAACTGCTGTATTGATCACTAACCCGGTTTTGTGTGCATTATTATTAAATAAGGTTAACAAGGCTAAATCGTATTCCGCCGTGTTAAATCTACAATGTGAGTCATTCTTTTTTTTTATCAAATGTTTTACAATACTCCAAATTATTTTCAGAATTATAATTACAGTGATTAAGTTTATGTAATCACCAAATTACAGCCAGTATGTGGGGTATTGTGCACATTACTACTGTTTTAATCACATTAGGTGGGCGAACCTAAAATTAAGTGATATACGTCATTCATTGGGGCAGCCAATGGTGATATGACCACAGTCACAGATCCGGTCGAGTGACAAATACTGTGGGTAGTTGGTAGATATCAGAAACATATGTAACAACTCTTAATAGTGTAAATTATAATAAACGAGTCATTTTAGTAAACTGAATGATTCACTCAGTATTTCCCGCTGACAAAACCTTTTTCAAACATGTTTCAGGTGATATATTGTAATTCAGGAAAAGTGCTGGGAAGCAGTGCAGGCTTAAAGTAGTGGCTCATTATAAAATAAAGAAATATGTTTTGTAAAAATAAAGATTTCTTAGTAAAATCTTGTTATTGTAAATTATCGGGGTTTTATCCCGAATTGTGAAATAAAATAATCGGGAAAAGTTTTTAGCTTTAAAACGATCCTAATGGAAAAAAAAATCCGCTGCTAAAATCACAAAAATAAATATCACGGGATTTCTGTCCCGCGGCTCCTGAAACGGGTCAAACCGGGTCGGGGGCCGTGACATCGTGTGTAACGGACTTAGACATTTAATTAACCCTAGAAGCAATAACATACCAAGCAAACCAAGGTGAGTTCACACAGCCAAGGCATGGGGTTCCCAGGGTGGGAATGGGATTTGATTATTTACTTGTACTTACCTGGATAATGGAAATTAGTGATATGATCCTCGGGTGAGGAAGGTTATTGATAAGATACTACTAGACTAGTGATACTAATAGAACTGATCTTCGCATACACGCCTGGGTTGGCTGCGATAATATGACTAATCTTCGCACACATGCCTAGGAAGGCTGCGAACTATACACAAAACTTCGCACAGGTGCCGGGTGGCCGCGATACAAATATACCTAGTCTAGAATAATTGGAAACTCTCCCTAATCTTCGCATACATGCCTAGAGGGTCGCGATACAAACTAATACGATACATGACTTAATGAACGAACACAAGGCTTACTATATTATTACAATTACTGAACTATAAACTGTGAACTCGCTCAACTAGTTGTTGATCCTCTGTTACATGCCTTGCAGGTCGTTAGATACATGGAGCTTGCACAGGGAGGAGCTGGTCGTTGTGGGCTTGGATCGTGATTGTTTCGTTAAACACTTTATGACATTTCATACTTTATAATGTTGGGTTTTATTTATACGCTTCCGCTAAACAGTGATAACATACTTATGTTTTGAACACCTTTCATATTGGTGGTTGAATGGCATTTACTTTTACATAATAATTACATGTTCAATATGATTGGTGGCTTGATCCTGGTCAGTCACGCTCCCAAGCGGTGATACTCCGCAGGTAGATTTTGGGGGTGTGACAGATTGGTATCAGAGCCATTGGTTATAGAGAACTTGGTTTTAATATGGGGAAAACGTTTTTATTAAAACCAGACTATAACCAGAACAGTGCTCTCAACGATCCACAACGACGTTTCGCTCCACGTGCAAGACTCAACATCCTAGGTAATAAGGTTTATGTTTATTGCCTACTTGCTAGAATTACATAGAACTTTGCTCGTAGTATGCTTAGATTACATTGCTCACTATTTGTTATTGCTTGAGAACACTTGTGTGCTTACACTCTTCTGTCATCGCACTATTCGCGAACCTCTCTCACTTATGTTGCCTTTGATGTGAAGATCAATGGCCGGACGTATTAACTTGACTCAAGCCCAGTTGACGGCTCTTATCAATGAACAAGTTGCTGCGGCACTTGCAGCTGCAAACGCAGGAGGTATACCCTGCAGTCGTAACTCATCCTAGGATCTTTAGATCCTACGTTCCTAAACCAACTCTTATGTTTAACCTCATTCTGTTCTTACACATTAGGTCAACACGTTCAGCAGCCTGTATGTACTTTCAAGAACTTCATGGACTGTCGTCCAAGCACATTCAGTGGCACCGAGGGGGCAGTGGGACTCCTCCATTGGTTTGAGAAGCTAGAGTCAGTATTTGAAATGTGTGAATGCCCTGAGGCTCGCAGGGTCAAGTACGCCACTGGTACTTTGGAAGGAATCGCGTTAACTTGGTGGAACGCGCAAGTACAGATCTTAGGGTTGGCAGCTGCTAACGCCACCCATTGGAATGATTTCAAGGAACTGACTAAACGTGAATACTGCACACGGGAAGACATCCACAAGTTGGAGGATGAATTTTACCATTTGAAAATGACTGGGTCAGAAATTGAAGCCTATACTAAGCGGTCGAATGAGCTGGCCATCTTGTGTCCAACTATGGTGGACCCTCCAGTTAAGCGCATTGAGTTGTATCTCAAGGGGTTAGCGCCAGAGATTCAGAGCCATGCGACATCGGCTAATCTTGATAATATCCAAGCGTGCTCATCGTATTACGGATCAGGCAGTGGAACAGAACAAGCTGCCGAAACGCATCAGTGCTGCCACTACTGCTATTACTACTTCTGTTACTCCCAGTGACAACAAAAGAAAATGGGATGGGGATTCCAGTAAAGGTTCAGCTTCAGTTCAGTCACAGGTTCAGCAGCAAAAGACTGACATTTATCAGAGTCCCAGTCAGCACTCTTCAGGCAATCAGGGGCAGGGTGGATATCGGGGAATTCACCCACTATGTAACAGGTGCAACAGACACCACAGTGGACGGTGTCGTAAGGAGCGTTGTCAGAGTTGTCTCAAGATAGGGCATGAAGCTAAAGACTGCAGGAGTTCGCGACCTGCAAATCAGAATCAGCAACACCCACAACCAGCTCCACAGAACCAGCATCAGCAGCAGCAACAGCGGGGCAACAGGGGATGTTTTCAGTGTGGGGCTGAAGGTCATTTCAAGCGTGATTGCCCCCAGTTAAACCAGAACCAGAATCGTAACAACAACAACAACCAAGGCAATGGTAACAACAACGGTGGGAACAACAACGACAATGAAGCTAGGGGTCGTGCTTTTGTGCTGGGTCGAGGTGATGCCAGAAATGATCCCAACGTAGTTATGGGTAAGTTCCTTCTCGACGACTTTTATGTTACTGTATTGTTTGATTCGGGTGCGGATACAAGTTATGTGTCTTTGAAAGTTAGCCAAATGTTAAAACGTGCTCCAACTCCCCTAAACACCAAACATGTCGTAGAATTAGCTAATGGTAAAAGTCTAGAAGCAACACATATAGTTCAGGGTTGTAATCTTATCCTCGCTGGTCAAGCTTTCTCCATCGACCTCATTCCTATAGTTCTGGGTAGTTTCGACATCGTCATCGGCATGGATTGGTTATCCAAGCAGCAAGCAGAGATCTTATGTAAGGAGAAGATCATTCGTATTCCTCGTTCTGGTAAGGAACCTCTCGAAGTTCAAGGCGACAAGAGTGGTGCTGTGGTTGGCATCATCTCCTTTCTCAAGGCTCAGAAATGTTTACGAAAAGGTCACACTGCCATTTTGGCACTAGTTACTGATGCAGCGACGAAAGAGAAAAGAATAGAGGATATTCCAGTTGTACGTGAATTTCCTCAAGTGTTTCCTGAAGATTTACCTGGTCTACCGCCTCATCGCCAGGTCGAGTTTCAAATCGAGCTAGCTCCAGGAACAGCACCAATAGCCTGAGAACCGTATCGTTTAGCTCCAACCGAGCTGGAAGAACTATCTAAGCAACTACAAGAGCTCTTGGATAAGGGCTTCATTCGTCCAAGCTCTTCGCCTTGGGGAGCTCCAGTATTATTCGTGAAAAAGAAAGACGGCACATTCAGAATGTGCATAGACTACCGCGAACTGAACAAGGTGACAGTGAAGAAACGCTATCCTCTTCCTCGTATCGACGACTTATTCGACCAGTTGCAAGGGTCGAGTTACTACTCCAAGATTGATCTAAGGTCAGGTTATCATCAACTGAGAGTCCGCGAGGAGGACGTCTCCAAGACAGCATTCAAAACTCGCTACGGTCACTACGAGTTTATAGTCATGCCATTCGGGCTTACGAACGCGCCTGCAGTTTTCATGGATCTTATGAACAGGGTGTGCAAACCCTATCTAGACAAGTTCGTCATTGTTTTCATCGACGACATTCTGATCTACTCCAAGAGTCAGGAGGAACACGAGCAGCACCTGCGTCTTATTTTGGAACTCCTTCGAAAGGAACAGCTGTACGCCAAGTTTTCAAAATGCGACTTCTGGCTTCGTGAAGTCCACTTTCTAGGCCATGTGGTAAACAGGGATGGGATTCATGTTGATCCATCCAAGGTAGATTCGATCAGAAACTGGCCTGCGCCTCGCACTCCAACGGAAATACGCCAATTTTTGGGTTTGGCGGGTTATTACAGGCGATTCATTAAAGACTTCTCCAAGATCGCGCAGCCGCTTACAATGCTGACACAGAAAGGTGTTACCTATCGTTGGGGTAATACACAGGAAATGGCTTTCCAATACCTGAAGGATAGACTATGCAGTGCACCTATTCTCTCATTGCCAGAGGGCACGGATGATTTTGTGGTGTATTGTGACGCATCGATACAGGGGCTTGGTTGTGTATTGATGCAGCGTGATAAAGTCATTGCCTACGCTTCGCGGCAACTCAAAGTTCATGAACGAAACTACACGACGCACGATTTAGAGCTGGGAGCTGTTGTTTTCGCGCTTAAGATATGGCGACACTACCTGTACGGTACCAAGTGCACAATTTACACCGATCACAGGAGTCTCGAGCATATCTTCAAGCAGAAGGAATTGAACATGCGTCAACGACGGTGGGTCGAACTGCTTAATGATTACGAATGTGCCATCAAGTACCATCCAGGCAAAGCCAATGTTGTGGCTGACGCTCTCAGTCGAAAGGATACTTTACCTAGGCGTGTACGAGCCTTGCAACTCACTATTCAGTCTGATCTTCCTGCACAAATACGAGATGCTCAGGTGGAAGCATTGAAACCAGAAAACGTAAAGGCTGAAGCCTTACGCGGCTCAAGGCAACGAATGGAACAAAAGGAAGACGGCGCCTACTATGTAACGGGGCGTATTTGGGTCCCACTTTATGGCGGTTTACGAGAGCTTGTGATGGATGAAGCACACAAGTCTCGCTACTCGGTACATCCAGGGTCGGATAAAATGTACCACGATCTCAAAACAACATATTGGTGGCCTAGCATGAAAGCCCACATCGCGACTTACGTCGGCAAGTGTTTGACATGTGCAAAAGTCAAAGTGGAGTATCAGAAACCAGCGGGCCTACTTCAGCAACCCAGGATACCGCAATGGAAATGGGAAGAAATTTCCATGGATTTTGTTACAGGCCTACCCAGATCTCAGCGTGGGAATGATACTATATGGGTGATCGTGGATCGACTCACCAAGTCTGCTCATTTCTTGGCTATTAAGGAAACGGATAAGTTCTCCACTCTCGCAGACGTTTATCTTAAAGAAGTTGTTTCGAGGCACGGGGTGCCCACCTCTATCATTTCGGATCGCGATGCACGATTCACATCAGAACTATGGCAAGCAATGCACAAAGCTTTTGGCTCTCGATTAGATATGAGCACAGCTTATCACCCTCAGACGGATGGGCAGTCTGAGCGCACTATTCAGACTTTAGAAGACATGCTTCGGGCATGTGTTATTGATTTCGGCAACAGCTGGGAAAAGCATCTTCCGTTAGTGGAGTTTTCGTACAATAACAGTTACCACACCAGCATACAAGCCGCTCCATTCGAGGCATTGTACGGACGTAAATGCCGGTCACCTCTCTGTTGGGCAGAGGTGGGGGATAGTCAGATCACGGGTCCAGAACTTATAGTGGACACCACGGAAAAGATTGCACAAATACGACAACGCATGGCGACAGCTCGTGATCGCCAGAAAAGCTATGCTGATAAACGCAGAAAACCGCTCGAATTCCAAGTTGGGGATCGAGTGCTACTCAAAGTCTCACCCTGGAAGGGTGTGGTTCGTTTTGGTAAACGAGGCAAGCTCAATCCACGGTATGTTGGACCGTTTAAAATTACTGAAAGAATAGGCAAAGTAGCCTACAGACTAAACCTACCAGATGAACTCAGTGCAGTTCACAACGTATTCCACGTGTCGAATCTGAAGAAGTGCATGTCAGATGAGACCCTCATAGTTCCTTTTAAGGAACTCACTATTGACGAGCGGTTGCAGTTCGTCGAAGAACCAGTCGAAATCACGGACCGGGATGTCAAGGTCCTCAAGAGCACGAGAATCCCTCTTGTACGAGTTCGTTGGAACTCCCGTCGCGGCCCAGAGTTCACCTGGGAGCGTGAAGATCAAATGAAACTCAAGTATCCCCAGTTATTCGGAACCAATGCAACCACTACTGAGGCTGAAGCTACTACTACTGAATTTTGGGACGAAATTCCAAATCAACGGGGGGATGATGTGACACCCCAGGAAAACCAGTGAACGATACAACTTACCTAGCTTCCTCAGTAACCGCATGCTAAATTTCGAGACGAAATTTCTTTCAAGTTGGGGATAATGTGACAACTCGAGTTTCCAAGATTCCACTTTCGCATTTATTGCACGTTCTTTGTTTGTTGTTTAGTTGTTTATTTGCACAATTGGTTTACTATGAAACTGTATATGTTTTAATACAATAAAGTGTATTATGTTTGTGCATGGTTATGTGTTAAGTGTTGTCAAATGTAGGAACTTGGTGGTGAAACTGTGAAATTGTTTGAGATGGTGTACTATTGTAAAATATGATACTTAGGGATGTATGGAGTAATTAGTGAAACTCTAATCATTCTTAACCCTAATCATTCACTAATCACTACACAAAAAAACCAAAGCACGTACTTTCTCATCCTCTGATCTTTTCTGGCAATCATCACCTTCATCATTGGCACAAGTTCTTCATCACTCTTGATTCCACACTTTCTCTAGAATCAATCCAAGGTAATTGTTTATTGATTGCTTGATTATTATCAATTCTTGATTCTTGTGATTCTTGTTGAAACCCTAGTTCTTCATATGATATTCTCTGTGATTATTGATTGGATTCCGATTATGGTGATAATGATGTTGAATAGTCGTTTAATCGATTGTCTGATGATTAAGATACATGATTGATTTGATAATTGGATTGCTGCTAGACAGATGCAATGTAATTAGGGTTTCTTAGTCGTGATAACATGAAAACGTAACTGATACAATCGCAATGAAATGGAATGTTCGTATGTATGATTGATTGTTGTCTGAGTTTTAGAATGATATACAAGGTCCGAAGTTTGTATAAATGTTTGTCAGAGTTTTAAGCTTTGTAACCTAGTCAGACTTTTGAAAGATACATGATATGTCTGAATTTTTGCAAGGGTTCTTGGTCCGACTTTTATATATTCAAGCTAGTCCGACTTTTAGCAATACAATATAGTCCGAACCTTTTTACAACTCACAAAATCCAACGTAATGAGGCCATGTTGTCCGAGTTTTAAGCCCCTCCCCCTTCCCCAGTCCGAGTTTTGTATGGAGATCAAGGCTGTCCGAGTTTTAAACCCCCACCCCCTTGTCCGACTTTGTGACCCCTTGTTCCCTTGTTCCCTTGAACATCAAAGACTTGTAAACCCTAATTGTCTACAAACACTTACATCGAATCATGTGCAATGTATCCTAGGTCGTGTGTAACGGACTTAGACATTTAATTAACCCTAGAAGCAATAACATACCGAGCAAACCAAGGTGAGTTCACACAGCCAAGGCATGGGGTTCCCAGGGTGGGAATGGGATTTGATTATTTACTTGTACTTACCTGGATAATGGAAATTAGTGATATGATCCTCGGGTGAGGAAGGTTATTGATAAGATACTACTAGACTAGTGATACTAATAGAACTGATCTTCGCATACACGCCGGGGTTGGCTGCGATAATATGACTAATCTTCGCACACATGCCTAGGAAGGCTGTGAACTATACACAAAACTTCGCACAGGTGCCGGGTGGCCGCGATACAAATATACCTAGTCTAGAATAATTGGAAACTCTCCCTAATCTTCGCATACATGCCTAGAGGGCCGCGATACGAACTAATACGATACATGACTTAATGAACGAACACAAGGCTTACTATATTATTACAATTACTGAACTATAAACTGTGAACTCGCTCAACTAGTTGCTGATCCTCTGTTACATGCCTTGCAGGTCGTTAGATACATGGAGCTTGCACAGGGAGGAGCTGGTCGTTGTGGGCTTGGATCGTGATTGTTTCGTTAAACACTTTATGACATTTAATACTTTATAATGTTGGGTTTTATTTATACGCTTCCGCTAAACAGTGATAACATACTTATGTTTTGAACACCTTTCATATTGGTGGTTGAATGGCATTTACTTTTACATAATAATTACATGTTCAATATGATTGGTGGCTTGATCCTGGTCAGTCACGCTCCCAAGCGGTGATACTCCGCAGGTGGATTTTGGGGGTGTGACAACCGCGCCCTTCTCCCCGGTGAAATCTCGGGGTTTACAAGATATAAAATATTTGTAGGTACAGCCCCTGGCGCGAGATGCATCAGTATACACTTTTTCTTTAGGACCGACACTGTTTTCATTGGACGAGTGATTATCATCGTCCTTTTTAGGCTTGGACGGTGGTTTGCTGTGGGATTTTGAGTGGGTTTTCGGCTTTGAGAGTGGTTTGGATATGGTTCTGCTCCGGGATTCAGTATACTCCTCGTATTGTCGATCCAGGGCTGCCTTAACAGCGTTGTCGACAAGAGCTTTTAATTCTGCGCCCGTCAAATGAACCTGGGCGTTATCGTATTCGTCTTCTTTTGAATGACTATTCTCCCCACTTGGATCAGCCATGGTAACTTGAATCTGCTACAGAAGATAACGAACAATTTTATTTAGGGGTTTATTATGGAATTGTCTTTTATGGCAATTCATTAACCATGGTAACAGAGACCATATCTGGTTAATTTGTTACTCACTTTTATTTAGGATCTGAACATACTTAACCTAATTACAAATAATATTGTTAGTGGCATAAAAGCCTAGTCACGAGGACGTTTTTATAATATTAGCCGGGATTACAGAGAATCAAGGCATGAAGGTTTGAACCATAGTCCTTTTACCTTTTCTGACAGGGAGTCATAGACTACCACTGCCTTTTGTCTTATATGACAATAATTTATGGCCCGTGGGCACGACATCACTAATGGATGTTTTATAATCTGTTTGGCCCGTAGGCACTACATCGCTAATGGATGTTTAATAAATTTGGCCCGTAGGCACTACATCACTAATGGATGTTTAATAAATGATCATCTTTATTGATGATTTAACCCATGATTTATAAATCATTAATTTGGGCTTTGGAATCCTTAAAAGGATTCTTATATAAGAATGACGCGTGCGATTTTAACGAATCACATCTGCCATGAACGTTAACATGATTACAGAGGTTAACTGGAATCTGAATCTTTTAATCAGGTCTTACCATCTTGGCTGGGTCTAAAAAGACACCTGGCTAGGTTTCACTCTTAAGATTCTTTATTTAGGCAGATAAATTAAAAGGAATGCTTTTTGATTTATTTCATGTATAATAATAACGAAAATGAAATTCATAACATAACATTCCATAAATTTCAAGTATGATTACACGCTGCCCTAAACGGGACTTTTAAATAAGTAAGTACCTACGCAGAGGTTTATGACAAAACATATCCACGCAGGGATCAAATACAAGATAGATGTCCGCGTAGGGACTAAAAGATAAGTCCACGTAGGGACTGGAATGCAATCGTCCACGCAGGGACTTAAAACACGATAAATGTCCATGCAGGGACTAACTTGTAATAACAATACAATAATACATAAGGAGACTAATGATCTCGTTTCTTCCTCCCTTTCAGCAGGTTTGCTAGGCCCTTAAGAAATCCACGATTACTCTTTCGTTCTTGTTCGAAGTCTCGTTCCACACGGTTTAAACGGTGGAGTATTTCTTCTTGCTCCGGTGGAGAAAAACGTGGCTGCTGCGCCGGTTGCTGAACCGGAGGTCTAGGAGGTATAGGATACCCATGAGCTAAGTAATCTGGTCTCCAAGAGGTTCCATGGAGGGCATTATAATTAGCCGCTACCACATATGGATCGGCATCATAGTTATAGTTGTAGTGCGTGTGAGTCGGCTGCTCAAACGGATTGTACGCCGTGGAAGCGCCGTACGCTGGTATCGGATTGTCATATCCAAATGGTGGCGGAGGTGGTGCAACTGGTGCAGAATTCACCTCTGCAGGGTGACCCGAAGGTTCCCCTAATTGTGGTTCTTCTTCAGGCACCGACGGAAAGTGACTAGCACTCGAGTGGCGAGGGGTGCTGAAATGGAATTCCCCTCCTCGGGTAGACATCCGTGCGCCTGATCTTCTACGCCTTGGCGGATCTGGAATTACTGGTTGAACCGGTGGCGGTGGTGGTGGCGTAACTGCCACGAACCGCGAATCCTCAGAAGGATCCTGTTGTTGCTGTTGATCATGAGGCGAGAAATGATGAGATGGTGTAAAGTACCAATTACATTGGTCAAACCTCGTCTGGTAGCTGTCGGGACCTTGATAGGGTGTGCCATGGAAGGATGACCCATCAGAGATCTCGATTGGATGATTGGGAGTACCCCTTGCAGGCTCGACGGGGTCCGTATCCTCGTCCATATCCACTGCATTATCTTCAGAAAAGTGATCCTCTGGTCCTAAAGGGTTATACCCTATTGGCTCTTGGACATAATCTGCCGGGTTAAACTGTCCTATGAAGAAAGGTGAAGGATCGCCATAAGAACGATGCGAAGCAGATCGTTGGAGAGGTATAAAGGATGGTTGAGGGTTATTGGGATTGTTTTCCGAATCTGGTCCGAAAGAATGACGGTATGAGGGTGTTGAGCTATGCGAGGTAGAATGTCTCGCAGGTTCAAAGAGGTTTCTTCTTCGTCTCTGTGGTTCTTCACTCCTTGTACTGGAAGGAGCTCGCATGTTCGAAGGTCCAGCCTCGTGATCATTGTGAGTAATGACCGTCCCTTTGCCTCTTCCTCCTCTTCCTCGTCTGATTGCAGGTGGCATATTTCCTGCTTTCAAAACTTTAAATAACAATAAACAATAAAAAGACAAACTGGAATAATCAATTCGAATTTGTCCTATGTTCTTGTCTAGACTCAAGTATGTGCAATTGTGTAACTGAGATTAAACACAAAGGCTAGTGTTTAATTCACTCAGTGTTGGCTCTGATACCAACCTGTCACACCCCGATTTCCACGTGTCTCACCGGTGGGCCCGGTGGGGGATTACCGTGACGTAGTTGGCAACAATATAGTCAAACCACCCAATTATATGAATGCACAGCGGAAGCATAAAGATAAATATATTTCAACGTTAAATGTAATATCAAAGTATCACCATTGTTGAAATAAAATCCACAGGGGATCAATAATAATAATAATAAAGTATTGTTCAACAGACTTCAGGCATCTTATGCTTGCGAGACTTCTAATGATGCTAAGGAGAAATCCCATCCAATTACGCATAGTGCCTGCATTTAGTCTTTTTGGGAAAATACGTCAGTTTACACTGGTAAATACATTCAACTGACACTTTTGTAAAATGTTTAATAAAATTGGTTTAAATGCACAAGGCACAAACTCTTTATAACTTGGGATAATTCATAATTAAATCTTGTAAAGAATTACATGTTTACTATGCGTTCGGTCGCCCGGGTCGTGTCGGGTTAAAGTTTAATAGACACACCACATAGTATAAAACCGTGGCGGGTAAACCAACGGCTATACCTTTATAGTCATGGACATAATGCCGAGTGTACGCCTACACTCGGATGTCAGGGTCGTGGCCATTTCGTAAAATGCTGCCGAGGATATCCGGGACATGGTCATTAAGCCCCCAAAGGCGTAAAGCCAAACAAAACAAATTTTTAAACGGGTCACATCGATAATACCCAACTACTAATGAGTTGGGGTCAATTGCCCGACCAAGCGGTATTTTAAATACCGTAACCCAAGCCCGTATAACGGAAAATAAGTTAAAAGTATTTACCTTTGCAAGTATAAATCCTAAATCGAATTAAATTGCAGATAGCTTTTACTGGTCTCCTATTCTGGAACGAAGGTTATAAAATAACCTATTAGAATCCTAACGGGTCTTTAATCTAGTCGTAGCTTAGACCGGTCAGTTTCAAAGGATAGATACGGTTTAATCGCGTGGCAGGCGAAAACCGGGAATGGTATGTGATTTTTACCCAACAGTTTGAAGACTTTTTTTATAGGGGTATAATAATCACACTCTGTCTTTTGGGGTCAAAACAATATGGTTTGACCCGTATCGGCTAATTTATGTAAACTAGTTACATAAGCCGAACCGTGCGCGCAAAAGGCGCAACAGGTAACTATAAGAGTACTACACTGTTTTCCTAAGTCAATATGCCTTAAAGAGGTTGTGGTATCAGTAAGATACCTTCCGTAATGCCCGTAACGAGTTTAAGTTCATATTATGCCCCGTAGGGGTATTTCGGTCTTTTTAAAGATTATAAAAGAGGTTTCTGAGTTCTACAGGAAATCTGAGTTTCCCGAACAGTTTATAAAGTCTAAAATACTTTATTTATTATTTAAATTCAGTATCAACTGGAATCGGGTCAAAAGACCTTGTAGAACTCAAGTTATGGCCGAAAAGGGTATATTCAGTATTTACCGAACCATTGCCATAACCGCAGGTTATGAGCAGGTTAAAAATAATTAAAAATCTTTAAAAATCCCAAAATATTATTTTACATCAGTGTGTAAAAGGTTTGATGTCGAAATCCGGGTTTAGATAGGGTTATGCTAATTGCGCTACCAAATTACTAAAGTTTTCGTAATTTGCGTTATTTAGCGTAACTCCTATTCTGGACCTCGGATTGACGTGAAATTTTAGGGACATGCTTAGAAATCAGTAACCAAGGTTATGATCCGTTCACGTGTCCGAAATTCTCGTTTTAAATTAAAAAGGGCGTTACGGTCAACTTTTAAGCATTTAACGGAAATGTGTAAAAGACTCGGACAACCAATGAACCGGTCACAGAGGTTTATACCATCATGTAACCTGGTCCTAAGAGAGTCCTAAGGCACTTCTAAATCAAACTTTAACGGGTCAGAACTGAAGTCAAAGCAAAAGTCATAGCTTTTGCGACTTTCGGCTCCGAACCGGGTCAAAACAGTACATGGTCGGATCAAACAAGCTTAGACTACTTAATATACTTATTATCATGTTCTATGAGTGTTTAAACAGGCTACATATCACCTACATTACCGATTATGCAAGAAATCGCAAAATATCGTTTCTGTTGACTTTTTCTAAGCACGTTTGACTCGACATTTGGACTAGTTAGAGTGGGAATCAGAGGGTGCCCTTTTAGGGGTTTAAAGCCCACATGATTACCAACATATAACTATCTTTGATTCGACAAACCACTGGACCATTTGTGATTTATCGTAAAGTCAATCGTTAATTACGACGGATTGACTTTTAAGCTATACTATGCAAAAACTAAGCCATAAAAGGGTAGACACACTTACAGAAGCTTGGTGCACGACTTAGAATGTTAGAAGAGTGCTTGAGAGCTCCAGAGATGATCAAGAGAGCAGGTTTTGAGGTGTGTTTCACTTATGCACAATGCCTTGCCTTTTATAGTGAAAAATGGGGCTTAGGATCATTACACATCAACCTACAAGGCATCATGGATGTTCAGCAGGTGTCCCTGGGTTCTAGGGGGCATGTAGAGGGCGCCCATGCTTCATTAATTGCTCAAATGATCGTTCACAAGCTCAAACAGCAAGTCTGTCCAAGTATTCTGCATCTGGGACTCGTACGCGGCCCGCATTAGGATTCAAGCAGCTCACACGCGGGCCGCATGGATCCTAATGTCAGAAAACGTATCTTCCTCTGGCGCGCGGCCCGCATTAGCTCAACCATATTCCTAACGCGGCCCGCCTGGGGGTTAATTACCAAGATTTTCAAATCTTTTGTAATGATTTGTCTGACCTTTCGGTTTTGAAGGGGTAACTTTGCGATTTGGCCCTCGATTATTTACGATTAAGGGCCTCGTGACTTTTACCTGTATTGTTAAGTCCCCGGTTAGTTTAACTATTATCCGGAAAGCCTTAACTTTTATTGTTGACGCTTTTAACCCCTCGCATACGAATTTGATCATAACTTTCTCGTTTTAAAACGGAACTTCGCGAAATTTATATAGTATATTCTAGTGAGCGTATTTTACTGTTACAAAGCCTTGGGTTCGTCAAAGGGTCACTCAGAGGTATAAATTTAAACATGTTGACACAATTAACCCCTGCAGCTTGTAATCTCTCACTTTCTTCCGTGTTTCGCTCCGTACGATCCATGATTTATTCGTTTGAAGGTACGAGCATCATTTAGGGTTATTATACAGTATATTTACCCTTCGTTGACATTTATAACCCTCGAATTTACATACTTTCAAGGGTTGTCAACTTTAGTCCTTTATTAAATATTTAATGCCACGTGTAAACTCATGACACGTGTCAACACATTATTGGACACAAAATTTCGAGGTGTTACACCTATTCTGGACCTCGGATTGACGTGAAATTTTAGAGACATGCTTAGAAATCAGTAACCAAGGTTATGATCCGTTCACTTGTCCGAAATTCTCGTTTTAAATAAAAAAGGGTGTTACGGTCAACTTTTAAGCATTTAACGGAAATGTGTAAAAGACTCGGACAACCAACGAACCGGTCACAGAGGGTTATACCATCATGTAACCTGCTCCTAAGAGAGTCCTAAGGCATATCTAAATCTTACTTTAACGGGTCAGAACTGAAGTCAAAGCAAAAGTCAAACTTTTGCGACATTCGGCTCCGAACCGGGTCAAAACAATAAATGGTCGGATCAAACAAGCTTAGACTAGTTAATATACTTATTATCATGTTTTATGAGTGTTTAAACAGGTTACATGTCGTCTATATTACAGATTATGCATGAAATCACAAAATGGCATTTATGTTGACTTTTTCTAAGCACGTTTGACTCGACATTCGGACTAGTTAGAGTGGGAATCAGAGGGTGCCCTTTTAGGGGTTTAATGCCCACATGATTACCATCATATAACTATCTTTGATTCGACAAATCACTGGACCATTCGTGATTTATCGCAAAGTCAATCGTTAATTACGGCGGATTGACTTTTAAGCTATACTATGCAAAAACTAAGCCATAAAAGGGTAGACACACTTACAGAAGCTTGGTGCACGACTAAGGATGTTAGAAGAGTGTTTCAGAGCTCCAGAGATGATCAAGAGAGCAGGTTTTGAGGTGTGTTTCACTTATGCACAATGCCTTGCCTTTTATAGTAAAGTTTCATGCATAAGATCATTACAACTCACCCTACAAGGGTTTATGGATGATCAGCAGGTGGCCCTGGGTGCTAGGGGGCATGTAGAGGGCGCCCATGCTTCATTAATTGCTCAAATGATCGTTCACAAGCTCAAACAACAAGTCTGTCCAAAGTTTCTGCATCTGGGACTCGTACGCGGCCCGCATTAGGATTCAAGCAACTCACACGCGGGCCGCATGGACCCTAATGTCAGAAAACGTATCTTCCTCTGGCGTGCGGCCCGCATTAGCTCAACCATATTCCTAACGCGGCCCGCCTGAGGGTTAATTACCAAGATTTTCAAATCTTTTGTAATGATTAGCCTGACCTTTCGGTTTCGAAGGGGTAACTTTGCGATTTGGCCCTCGATTATTTATGATTAGGGGCCACGTGACTTTTACCCGCATTGTTAAGTCCCCGGTTAGTTTAACTATTATCCGGAAAGCCTTAACTTTTATTGTTGACGCTTTTAACCCCTCGCATACGAATTCGATCATAACTTTCTCGTTTTAAAACGGAACTTCGCGAAATTTATATAGTATATTCTAGTGAGCGTATTTTACTGTTACAAAGCCTTGGGTTCGTCAAAGGGTCACTCAGAGGTATAAATTAAACATGTTGACACAATTAACCCCTGCAGCTTGTAATCTCTCACTTTCTTCCGCGTTTCGCTCCGTACGATCCATGATTTATTCGTTTGAAGGTACGAGCATCATTTAGGGTTACTATACAGTATATTTACCCTTCGTTGACATTTATAACCCTCGAATTTACATACTTTCAAGGTTTGCCAACTTTAGTCCTTTATTTAATATTTAATGCCACGTGTAAACTCATGACACGTGTTAACACATTATTGGACAAAATTTCGAGGTGTTACATTATTGTTTTTTCTTTTTAAGATTTGATTGGATATGTTGTCATATGTTACCCCATGGAGCCTACCACTACAAAATTAGGGCCTGGCAAAAGAATGACCTTAAAGCTAAGAGATTTAAAGTGAGTTTTCAAAATCTTGAACTTTGATATATACAACACCCTATTTTTAATTAATTTCAACCTTTGATTCATTTGAAATATTTCAGTAATGAAGATTTGACGGTGACTTTGTGGGACGAGTTTGCTGAGGAAATGAACGCATATATGTCATGGAAAGATAAAGATATGCATGTGGTTTTACTTATTCAGTTTGGGGTTTTGAAGCTTTACAAAGGTGATATTATTTACCATGTAGTTAAGTAAATCTTATTACTAGACTCCCTTTTGATGAGATGAATGTATTTATATATGAATTTATTGTGGGTTTTTTTTTTACTTTAGGGAAACGAATTGTTTCAAATGCATTTGATGCAACTAGGCTCTTCATCAATACTGATATTGCTGATATCAAAGCATTTAAAAAAAGGTACATTGTGTTTTTCTTATTTATATGAATACTAGGTTAGAACCCGTGTATTACACGGGGTGTCTTATAGAAAAATTAGAAAGAAAAAAATCTCTTATATCATTCTTATTGCTGTAACTGCGTATTAAGTTACATTTAATAATAGGAAATCATATTTAGTAGGAAATCAAAAGTTAAAATTATAATTAACACATACAAATGAAAAGTTGACAATGGAGAGTGAATGAGATTGCACTATTAAAAAAAACCCATTACTATAATTACGTATTAAGTTACATTTAATAATAGGAAATTTAAATGTAAATCAAAAGTTAAAATTATAGTAGGGACATACAAATGGAAAGTTGACCATGGAGAGTGAATGAGATTGCACTGTCAAAAAAAACCATGCATCTTTAGAGTCCTGTAGCTACTATTAACATGCATCTTGCATAATGCAATGTAATATAACATTTTAGTCTAACATAATTCTTTTTCTTCAGTTATCTTGAAAATTCATCAACCGGAAGTTCCTCAACTAATCACCAGTTAGGTTCGTGCATTATCAACTCTGTTGAAGACCTATTTGTTGATGACACTAAGTTTAGCCCCATTGCTTATGTTCCTTTAATAGATGAGGTAATTTTATTTGATACAGAAACATTATTATTATTATTATTATTATATTACAGTGTTCTAAAAACTTTCCCAATAAATTTGCACCTCACACCTGTATTGATTCAAATGGCTTCCCTGTATACAAAAGAGCAGATTCGGGTAACTATGTTGAAAAGTCGGGTGTTAAGTTAGATAATAGAAGTGTTGTGCCGTATAATAAAACACTGTTGAAGAGATATCAAGCACATATCAATGTAGAATGGTGCAACCAGGCTGGATCAATTAAATATTTATTCAAGTATATTAACAAAGGTCCTGATAGAGCATCGGTGGCTTTTGAAGAAGCTGGAAAACAAGATGAACAAGATTTAGCAAGGGACGAAATAAAGGAGTATTATGATTGCAGATACATTTCCGCATGTGAAGCGTCATGGAGAATTTTTGCATATGAGGTTCATTATAGGTATTCTGCGGTTATTATACTTCCTTTTCATTTACCAGGTCAACATAACGTCGTATATGGCGCAGATGATGATATTGATGATGTTCTCAACAAACAATCTGTTTCTTCGTCTAAGTTTTTAGCCTGGATGAGTTGTAATCAAAATGATGAAAAAGCACGAAAACTTAGTTATGTTGAATTCCCTACTAAATATGTTTGGAAACTAAAGGATCGTTGTTGGGAACCACGAAAAATAGGTCGTTCAATTGGTCGAATTCATTCAGTTTCCCCAGCTCTTGGTGAGGCTTATTTTCTGAGGATTCTTCTCAACAAAGTGAAAGGACCAAAATGTTTTGAAGATATTAGAACGGTAAATGGGCAAACACTTCCTACTTTTAGAGATGCATGCTATGCGCTTGGGCTTCTAGACGATGATATGGAATATATCGAGGCAATTAAAGAAGCAAGTATTACATGTTGTGGTTATTATCTTCGTGCTTTATTTGGAACAATGTTGTTGTCTAATACTCTATCTAGACCAGATTTCGTTTGGGAAAAAACATGGGAGTTTTTATCTGATGGAATTCTTCACGCACGCCAAAAAAAGGAACATATGCCAGGTAAACAATTTTGATTTTCAATGATAAAGTATTTAAATTTAAAATTAAAAAAAGTAATTATTTTTTTCTTTCTCAACTTTTTTATCACTATTTTTAAACTTAAATTATTCTTTTTGCCTAATTAATGTTTTTCTATATGAAAGAACTTTAATATTTTATTTTGTACATTTTACAGGTTTATCACTTACTGAGGACCAAATAAAAAATTTGACCTTGGGTGAGATTGAGAAATACTTACTACGCAATAACTCTACCCTAAAGAGATTTACATGTATGCCTTATCCGAGTGACGACTCCATAGCTTCAGCAAATAATCGTTTGATCAATGAGGAGCTATCTTATGACATGACCAATCTAGGTAATGAATTTCAGCCTCTCTTTAATTCATTGACAGATGAACAAAGATGTGTTTTTGATGAAATTATCAAAGCTGTCAATGGTAACAAAGGAGGTGTTTTCTTTGTCTATGGATACGGTGGAACGGGTAAAACATTTTTATGGAAGACATTATCAGTTGCATTACGATCTAAAGGTGAGATTGTATTAAATGTTGCATCGAGTGGTATTGCATCTTTGCTATTGTCAGGAGGCCGAACAGCGCATTCTAGATTTCATATTCCTATCAATCTTAACGAAGATTCAATCTGCCACATCAAACCAAACAGTCCTGTTGCTCATTTACTAAAGGAAACAAAATTGATTATATGGGATGAAGCACCGATGGTACATAAACATGCCTTTGAAGCTCTTGATAGAACACTAAAAGACATTTTCAATTGTGATACTTCAAAAAATTCTGAAACACCGTTTGGAGGTAAAGTTATTGTATTTGGTGGTGATTTTAGACAAATCCTTCCTGTTGTTCCGAATGGCAGCGGGCAACAAATTGTGAATGCCTCTTTAAGTTCTTCCTATTTGTGGAGTAAATGTAAAGCCTTAAGGTTAACCAAGAACATGAGGCTAACGATTGGAGCAAATACATCTGATATGCAAGAAACAATAAATTTTGCAAAATGGCTGTTGGACATTGGTGAGGGAAAGGTCGGAGGTAACAATGATGGCGAAACAACTATAGACATTCCTGATGATCTTCTAATAAATCACTCATCTGATCCTGTTAAAAATTTAATTGACTTTGTTTACCCGTCAATTCTCCAAAATTTCAAAAATCCAGAATTCTTCCGTGAACGAGCAATATTAGCACCTAAAAATGAAGTTGTTCAAGAGATTAACGATCGTCTTCTATCACTTTTTCCTGGAGAAGAACAGGAGTACCTTAGCTCGGATAGTATTTGTCCATCAGAACAGCTTAATGATCCAGCACAAGAACGTATATATTCTCCCGATGTTCTTAATGGACTTAAAATATCTGGATTGCCAAATCATAGGTTGGTGTTAAAGGTTGGTGTTCCTGTTATGCTTCTAAGAAATATTGATCAACAAAATGGTTTGTGCAACGGTACCAGATTACAGATCCTAACACTTGGTAAACGCGTAATAGAAGCTGAAATAATATCTGGAGGTACTATCGGTACTCGAACATACATTCCTAGAATTAATATGATACCTTTAGACAAAAAAATTCCCTTCAAGTTTCAGAGAAGGCAATTTCCACTATGTGTATGCTTTGCAATGACTATAAACAAAAGCCAAGGACAATCACTATCTCGAGTTGGTTTGTACTTAAAGCAACCTGTATTCACCCATGGACAATTGTATGTTGCACTTTCGAGAGTAAAGAGTAGAGCCGGAGCAAAACTACTAATTTTAGACAAAGAAGGGAATGTTACAAATCAAACGACAAATGTTGTTTACAAGGAAATTTTCAGAGACTTGTGATTAGTTTTTATTTCTTTTATTTGTAATTTATATTTTTTTGGTTTTTGATTGTTGAATGAAAATGTTGTTTACTTCTTTGTTATTTTTTCATATTTTTATGTTTTATCCAACTTAATTGTTCAACCCGTGTATCACACGGGTAGATAACCTAGTATATAATATATGAATAAAATGTGGGACACGTGTCAAGTGGTGGTGCAACCACAATGGGTTTTTGGCGGGAAAAATGTGAGAAACCTTATGTTTTCACACGGGATCCGCATGTGGTATATCCATACCCGTTTTTTGGACCCGGGTATAAAAATATCTAATTAGTCTAGATCTCTCAAACGTATCATTCTTCTCATTCACGCTTTCATTCAAGCGTACAAAACCCTAATTTTGTTCATCGCCGACAAGCAAATCTACCACCATCTCTTTCGATTTCATTAACATCTGGTAAGTCAACGAATCTATTCTTATTTTCCTATGATTTCTTGTATCTTTCATCGATGATTTCGTTCAATTTCTTATGATTCTTCTATCATTCATCCATGATTCGTTCGGTTTCATCTAATCTGAGTGTTAATCGAGTTTTTTTGTGCTTGAAGCATTGTTTTGGGTTTTATCTCATCTTTTGTGACAAACAATCTATGGTGCTGAGTTGATTGATTCAGTTCTGGATTTCCAACGAGCGATGATTGAAGTAGAGGTAAACTTGCAAAACCCTAAATCTAAGGTCTTCATCGTCGTTTAACCCATAGATATCATCGCTGTTAATCACTTTTTCCTTTTTCACATCTAATATGAAACCCTAGATCTCTAAAGCAATGGTGTGGTAACTCAAGTGGCGGCGGCGGTGGTGGTGGTGCAATCATTTCGATTCAACCAACCATCTGGTAAGCAAAGCTTCTTTGGTTAATTTTTTTTAGAGAGCTTGAAAATAAATGTGTTTTGTTTTCATACAGGAAAGAAAATATCTGAATCATTTTGATTCAACCAACCATGTGTTTTGATTAACATGATTTTTTAAGAGCTTCTGGTATTGTTATTACTTGCTATTGTTGTAAATTTTGGATTGGCGGATTATAAATGATGTTGTTAATAAAGAAATTAAAAGTAGGAGTTATTGTTTTTAATTAGTAACTTATATGATTGCTATTATTTACTTCATTTTATCAAAAATGGTTTTGGTAGTAGGATTCTTGAGCAGATCGGTTGCAACTAAGACGAGATCCTAGTAGTACATGGTGGTCAAGGTTGGTTCCGACAACCCGATTCCGATTTAGCGGCCACATGTATATTTTTCGAGAACAAAGGTACGTCTGGCGACCTTCTTTTGATTTGTTTAAGTCACGTGCTTTAGTTTCTATTAGATTTGGCAACTGATGTTGAAATTTTGTAGTTCTGGAGGCTTTAATGATGATTCTAACAGCTGCAGTAACGATTTGCGACACCGTAAGGGGCTATTAACGGATATTTGTTATGTGAAAGAATAGGTGGTGTTCATATTGGGTTGAGTTAGGGCACAATAAGTGGGTGATTCGGGACATTTGTTTTGGTGTAATTGTTGATGTGTGTGACCTCATTGATGGCTGATTAAGGGCTGGTGTGAGTGGGAAATTGATGGCGATCGCAAACAGAGGTCAACATGTTACAGCACAGCTTGGTTAGCGACTATGTAAGTAACGATATTTTAATTACAGTTGTGTTTATCCTGTGCATTTAGTGTTTACAGCTGGTAACAGTGAGTGTATCTCATTCTTAGTTTTCTTAATCATAAATCTCTGGTGTTCGTTGACCCGTTACAAGTGTTGCTTTTAATCTGGTGTTTGTTACGGATTCAGAGAGAGAAGGGTTTATCACTAAGCTTCAAGAAACAGAAGATAATTATTTTAATATCCATAAATTTTTTTAGCGTATGTTCATTTTATCTATTCACATGTGTCTACCCCACCCTCTTTCAGGTCTCGAACGAGTGCTCAGAGGCAGAAAATTGGTTGAGGGAGAAAAAGCAACTGCAGGAATCGCTTCCAAATCATGCTGAACCAGTTCTTCTGTCATCTGATATTAGGAAGAAAGTCGAGGCACTTGATAGGTATTTTTAGGCCTATAAATGAACCGAACGAACACGAATAGAGGCATGTCCGTGTTCGTTCATTGAATTTTAACCAAACGAACACGAACATAAAAGAATAACCCTTTCTGTTTCATTAGGAGAGTGTGTTCAGGTTGGAGTTTGTGTTTGTTTTCTTTATTTAGATGTTTTGATTTTTGAAATTGTGTGATTGTTTTTTGCCTTGATGTGCAGTATTGATTGTTTTTTGTCTTAATGTGAAAATTAAGGGGGTGGAGTTTCTGTTCGCAGAGGGAACATACAACCTTTCATTCCGCCTAGAACTTGGGTGGTTGGGTAAGTGGTTTGGGCGGCAGGTCTGCAACTGTGACCTGATTCATGGGTGGGACCGAAAGCCGGTTAGATTACAACTGTATGGTCAAGAAGTGGTATCTGAATGCTACTGTATTGTTGCGTTATTCATTTACTATTATAAAAGGTGCTTAAAAGGTGTATTCTTTTAATAACTCAGCATCATTTACTTTAATCATTTACCAAGCCGCCCGTTTAACCATTTGCTTGACTTTGTTTTTATTTGAGATTTTTTGTTGAATATGATAGCTATATTACATAATGACTTTTATGGTAACTCTATATTTTGTTTCAATCCACTTCTACCACTTGTGGTGCAAGTAGTTTAGCTAAAAAAGCTGCAGGGTTTTTGGTCTCAGCTGGTGGGGAAGTTGTATCACATATGGTCAATGCATTTCATGAACATCATGATGTTTCAGTCTCAGCTTTTCAGGAATTGGATGGTGTCAAAATCTTGGTTTAAAAAGGCGCAAGTGGTGCGTGCTTAAGCGCAACACGACCCTAGGCGCAAAGAGTTGCGCCTTGTGTGACATAAGGCGAGCTCTGTGCAAAAAGCGCACAAAAGCAAGCTTTTGGGAAAATAAAATCCCACTGAGGCACTCGCTTCTTCTACATAAGGTGTTTTTGTGCATTAAACTGATATATATGTAGCTGAAATGGTTGTACATTTAAGTGATTTATGCATTAAATCATATATTATAACTATAATTTGGGTTAGGGATGCTAAAAATCCTATAGGATATATATACATGTAGCTAAAATGGTTGTATATTTGTGTGTCTGATTTTATGTATAATGGTTTTCAGATGAAAGGCTTAATGATATTGTGGGCAGTGCATTTCTTTTTATAAATAATAAGTAATTCAAAATGATCAAAGAAGCCATGTTGTTCAGGTTAAAAAAAATATATTTAGAGTAAGATAATTAGGAAGTTTTTGTAACTTAAAAAGTGTTTTTGGTGACGTCTGGGTTCTGACCCGTTTGACTAACTATTTATTTTAGCTGTTTGACCATTCAAAGGGTCGGAATTACCACCTGTATACCTGACTGTAGCTTGATAACTTTACCATTAATCTTCGTAGAATTCCATTTTTGATGGTTTGAAATATGTGTGACAGGATGAAAGCAGGTACAATGGGAGCAAAGGTGCACACATAAATCTCAAGCGGGTTGAAAAAGGCCCGAATTTTGGTTAGCAAAATCCCAGGTAACCGATAGGCAAATATTAATTACTAAAAACCTATTATGTTCGTGAATGCATAAAATTGAATCACACTGTACGAATTTGGTGGACAATATTATTTACTATTCATTTTTCGTTTTCATATTGTCGACATTTTCTATTCTTATTTTTTTATATTTTTTTTCTAAACAATCTTTGGTACAGAACATTGATATGAGTCACCCAATCTTTGGTACAGAAAGCTGCCTTTTACTCAACCGTGATCCAGCCTTCTTTCAATTCCGATCAACGGCACGTGAGGACATTCCTTGATTCATGAAGGAATCCTGCCTTTTACTCAATTGCAATCCAGCCTTCCTTTAATTCTGATCAACGGTGCATGAGAACAATCCTTGATTAATAAAGGAAGCGACAGTGATTTCAACCCAGGCGTTTCGGCTGTGTTCGATTCTGACCAAAAACACTCCTGAATCAGGTATTAAGCAAAGTTTTTTACTGATTCATACCATGGGGTGTGTGGTTTTCTATAGTAAAGAGATGTAATTATGCCCATTGTTATAAGTTAATCGAATGGTATGTTATCAGTTAATCGAATCGTATGCGTTATGCCTGTTGATGGTTTTGTGTGTTATTTATTGAATGGAACCGGTTACGATTGTCAATTTCAGGTGCGGTTATTCAATTGGATAGATTGTTGCAGCCAACTCCATTTGGTCATGACGGGGTCCGTTCATGGATGTAAGTCCTTTAGGACTGAGCTTATTTGGTCTGAACGGAAAGCCCTTTCAAATCAAGTGGGACTGTGGAAAACTTCTTTGCTAAGAGGTATTGCTGGTCTTTGGCGTGCTGGCAGGGGAAATATGACATTCCTAAGCATACACTAGCTGTGGTTCCTACGTTTCGTATATATAATGATGATAATAAATCAAAATACTGGGATTTTAAAGATGTATTTTTCCTTCCCAAAGGCCGACCGTATATGGTTTTGGAACACTTAAAACAGTTCATGTGAACAGTAAGTTTAATGCATATATTTTAGGGAGAAAAAAACACAATTGTATTTAGTGTTTGTAAATTTGAATAACTAATATATTTTTTTTATTTTTATATTTATTTATTATGATTATTAATATTAATTATTAAGTATTAAATTTTATCTAATCAAATATAATATTTTGTCACAAATCTCAAAGATAATAAAAAATATTTGGTTAAACGTCAATTGTGGAGTAAAAAGATAGGAAACTATTTGATTTTGCTACATTAAATGGTTAATTAAAGATAATTTTAGTGAGTATCACAGTGTGAATATAGCTCTTCAAAATTTTAATGCAAATGGGTTAGTGGCCTTATTAGATTATGTGGAGGGAAAGGGCAAAGGATGATAGATAGAAGTAGGCATGAGCAAATGGTATAAAATACCGATCCTTTCCCGATCTTATCCCGATCCCGATACCGATAATTCCGATCCCGACATGTTTCGGTATCGGAAACGGTATCCACATTTTGGTTTTTTGGGTATCGGTACGGTATCGGTAAAATACCGACTTTTACCCTCAAAATACCGATACCGTACCGAACCGACATGTTTCGGTATCGGTATCAAGTATTCATGAAATTTCGGGATCGGGATTATCGGTATCGGGACGGGATCGGTATTTGCTCATCCCTAGGTAGAAGTGGTGACTCGATACATCCGGTAAATTCATGGTTAAGAGCATTTTAACAACACTGCGCAGTTGCGTCGTTAAAGGTTATTTTTTAGTTTGGAGGATGGCAAGGAACCAAGTAGCTACAAAATAAAAATAAAAAACAAAATATATAAGGAACCAAGTACTAGTAGCTACAAAATAAAAAAAAAACAAAATATATAACTGATCAATTTATTTGTACAATTTTATTTATCTACTAATAATTAATCTAAATAACTTCCTCAAGCCCAGGCTGTATTTCCTTTCTAAGCCAGCAAAAATTTGTAGTGGAGAAGGGAAAGAGGATAATTTAGAGGTTCAAAGTGTTATTTAGGCTAATAGATGGTTAAACTTAGGTTTTTATGATCTGTTATATATTATTATCTTAGGTTATTATGTTATTAAGGATTGGGTCAAAATATAGGCAAATGGGTCAAAATGAGTCATCTTAACTGTCATGCTTTATTTCGTTTTAGAATTAGTGTATATATATTAGTGTATACACACATACATATGTAATCAAAACCTGTGTTGTTGATTGTAGCCATTTAAGCGCTTCAGTGACGTTTTGGTCAGGTTTTGTGGTGGTTCCGGCTAAACACGAATTGGTTTTTTAGACATTTTGGGTACTCATCTCTAACTATCTGTTTATTCATGTCACATTCAGTGTTAAGCTCTATGAGAGGTGATGAAGCAAAGAAAATTTGCCCCGAGTTTCAATTGGTACGTGATAAAGCTGAGTTGAGCATAATGAAGTTGGACATGATATGCATTGGAGTGGCTCGAACCATATGACACCTTTGGTACTGGTACAAATTCTGTAGCATAGGGTACTACTTCAGTAGCAGATAAGATACAGGAGCAAATAAGTTTCAGTTTCGATTACTCAATGTTCATGTATTGTTTTTATGTAATGTAATTATACCAGCTGTTTCAATAGCCACATGTTCTTTATTTTAAAATCAAAGATTATATCCTCAAACACTAAACCAATAATCTTATCTCATATTTTATATAGGATTATCAGTGAATGTCCTCACAATTTTTTAAAAAAAAACATTTAAATAGTGTCAAGTTTTCTGTACATTCCCACCTGCCGCAATGTGCGGGTCACGTTACTAACGACTTTCAATATGTTGTTTGTGTACGTGTTATTATCGAAAACTAAATTCTCCTAACTCGGGATGTTCCCGGGTGATAGCCTAGTAGAGAGTTTATAAAACAATTACCAAAGTTATGATACAAGTAAATTAGTAACAAGGTTTACTCGAGGTCGCGTAAATGATTTTTAGGTGATCGGAATGGTACGGTCCATAAGGGTGAAGTTTAATTTTATGACTCTAGCTTCAAACTATATTTGATATCTCAACGATCATTCTCATACAGAGCTCTGTTCGAATAAGATTTAAACGCTTGAACATACATTTGAAACCATGCATGGTTATGTAAGCTCAAACAAAGTGTAGCTAAACAAGGGAAACGGGTCTTTGTTTATAGCTTATTCAGTTTTTTTGTTAAAGGCCGACTCTTAAAGGTAATCTATACTATATAATAAAAGAAACCACTTTAAGGACACTTGTCATCATATTAGGTCATCTCTTATAGATAATTATTATTTTAATTTAATTTCTTTTAATTAATTATAAATAACCCTCCTACTAAATATTATTTAATTTAATAAATATAATCGAATAAGATATTTGTGACAACAAAACTATTTTTTTTATATTATTTTTTTAATAAGACATTGATAAGATATTTGTGACAACAAAACTATTTTTTATATTATTTTTTAATAATTAATAATTGCTTTAGCAAAACTTATCTATACTATATAATAAAAGAAACCAACTTCTGAATACGTGTCTTTCAAATTTATACTTATCTTATATTAACTAAATAAATAATAAATTAATATTAAATCTTATCATATTTTAATGAAATATTATACTCAAATCTAAATTGTTAATTTAATATATTTTTAAAACAAATATCACTCTTTCCTATTTATCTTATATTAAATATATAAATAATAGATTAATATTAAATGTTATCCTAATTTATTAAAAAAATATAACTTTTTTTTATTATTTGGTATACAAAATTATATTTATTCAACTCGTGTAAAATGTGGGGTTTTGAAAAATATAACCTTTTTTATTATTTACTATACAAAGTTACATTTATATAACCCGTGTAATACACGAAATTTTTAAAAATATAACTTTTTATCATTTGCTATGTAAGATTAGATTTATTCAACACGTGTAATACACAGGGTTTTAAGGATGTAATTTCTTTTTATTATTTGGTAGATTTTTCAACCCGACTATACACGGGTTTTTTAAAGATACGACGTTTTTAGTATTTAATATACAAAATTACATTTACTTAATATGTGTAATACACATGGCTTTTAAAGATATAACTGTTTTTTAGATCTTTTCAACACGTGTAACATACAGGGTTTTTAAAGATGTATTTTTTTTATTATTTTATAAATTTATTCAACCCGATTGTACTCGGGTTTTTTTAAAGATACGACGTTTTTAGTATTTAGATACAAAATTACATTTATTTAATCTGTGTAATACACATGGTTTTTAAAGATATAACTTTTTTTTTATTATTTGATATATAAAATTACATTTATTTAACCCGTATAATATACGGGGTTCATAAAAATATAACTTTTTATTATTTAATATATAAAATTACATTTATTCAACCCGTGTAATACACGGGGTTCTAACCTAGTTATCTCTAATATGTATAACTTGAATCCACATTAATTTTTTTAACTCTTTAAGTTGTCTGTCTCATTGTCACATTTAGTGACCAGCACCCCTATTGAATTTATATTCTTGATTCGCCGATGTTTTTTAGTTCGAGCCCTTCTATTCGCCGATGCGTATACCACGGGTCTAATGTGTAGATCGACACAAAATGCTTTAATTGAGAATCTTTGAATTGGGTTAAACCAGGGCCGCACCATCAGCTAACGCCATCAACATAACAAATGGACTAAAGCATACCATTTGTTAGGGTTCTTATTTTGGCAATATCACACCAAGTCTAACAATGAAATTCACATAAAGTTTTGCTTTAAATTAATTGACAATAGAACGAGTATATACATGCAATTGTGATGGAAGGTGACCCATGAAATGTACTTATAACAACATTTTTTATTTTTTTATATAATTCCATATGAATTTTCGGCATTTTGCAGTGGTCCTAAGGTTTTAAACAATTAACACATCAGTGGTTAGGACAAATATGTCAAGTCTAAAATATGTTGCTATTGAAGATACTTCAGGGGCGAGTGTTTGTGTGGGGACAACTTAGGATCATATGTGTTGTAGAAGCAAGTTAAATACAAATTAATGTAACGCTGGGTGCTATGGTATAAAGCTTCTACGGGCTTTATCACGTCACATAAGGCCGAAGGGTGTGGGGGCGCCACTCCCGCCAGCTAGGACGCTATAGCGCCCCGGGACGCTATCCCACCACACCGCCGACGCCATAGAGGAAGCGCCAAGATGGTGACGAGCAATTTAGCGCTTTGACCGAGGAGCATTTAACTTTTTGACCGTTTCAAATGGTCAGATTTAAAAAAAATTTAATTTCCTCTTTTTATAAATTAGCATTATAAATACCCACAATCCTTTCACTTTTTTATCTCATTCCTCTCGCTTTATCACTTTTTATATCATTCCATTCATTTTTTTAAAACATTCTCAACAATGTTTCCCAACAACCCATGGGACCCGACCCATCCGTTTTGGCAAAATATGCAAAACAACGAGCAAGAGGACTGCTATCGCCGAGACCCGCGTACGGGTGAGCTTGGATATTAGCCAATGCCACCAACCACCCCTACTTCTCCTCATCCCACCACTCAACCGATGCCCCCATTTTTCGGGTATTATAGTTTTGTAAATTTAATTTGTAATTCAAACTTATGCTTTTGTAAATAAATTTTTTTATAGGAAACGACCAAGACATAAAGGTATTTTGGGGTCGTATACGTGAAAAGTTTTTCGCCGCAATGGGTCGTGGTGAATATCGAACCGCCGACTCTTTTTCAGGAAAGTGGGGTGCTATGAGGACGAAGGTTAGCAACTTCAACAACATATACACTAATCTCGTCAATAGTAGTCGAAGGAAAAGTGGTGCGAGCGACGTCGATGTCATGACACAAACCCACAACGACTATAGAATGTACCATGGGCATATGTTTACGTTGGTAACCACACGGGAGCTTCTTCACAAATCTCCAAAGTGGCATCTTGTACCACCGTTCGACCCAACCCGCCCTAGATCCAAATGGTCCAAATCGACATCCACCACCGAACCATCTGGGCCCGATGCTTGTACAGTAATAAATCTAAACGACGATGCTGACGAATTTGAAGAACCAGAAGAGCTGTCTCGTCCGATTGCTAGGGATAAAAGTAAGGCCAAGGCACGTGGAAAGTCTACTACATCAGATGGCCCGTCAAAGATTAGCAAGTTCGAGACAAGTTTCAACGAAATAATCTCCATTAGGGAAAAAGACCAACAAATGAGAATGGAGAAACGAATCCAAAAAGACATGGACTTTCTCGCAAATGATGTGTCACATCTATCAGAGGAGGACCGAGTCATTTTAGAGGCCCGTAAGGCACAAATTCGAGCAAAATATATGTAATTTTTTTCTAGTATGTTGTGGTTTTTTTTAGTATGTTTTCTTTTCTTTTTTTTCTAGTACGTTATGTTTTTTTTAATGAAATTATGTTTTTTTTAATTTTCTAGTTATAAATATTGCCATTTATTTAATTTAAAAAATAAATATTTAAATAAATAAATAATTAGAAAATCATGACAGGGGCTCCATCCACACTCTGCAAATTAAAGGGAGGCATGATAAAGCCCACAGGCTGACGTGACATGATAAAGCCCCAAGGGGGCTCCAATCACACCCTTTAGCCTAAGCGTCAGATATATTTTGGGATAAAAATGACGTCCCCTTTAACAATGATGGTGTGAGATAACCCCCCCCCCCCCCCACACACACACACACCAAGTTCATAGCACCCCCTAATTAAATATTAATAAAAAGATAAGGAAACTCTGATTGGTCAAGAGACACGAATCCCACCAGATGCAGCCCTTCACGCCTGCTACCTCTTTGGCGGCGAAGGCCAAGAATAGCGCCCAGAAAATACAGGAGGGGCGCTAAAGATGATGAGGTGACAGAAGGCGCTGAGCCACACCACCCAACCTAAGTATAAAATTGTTAAAACCACATATGTACTCGTACCCGTCATGTATGGAAGATAATCAAAATATAAATGCTATGGAATAGAAATAAATAATGTTACACATACTATAAAAGAAACTTAATTTCTATTATTAACTGGGTTTTCTAAATTTGCTGATTGCATTATGTGAGAAAATATAGCTTAAAATTAAATCCCAACAAAAATATTCAACATTCTAGATTTGATAATGAAAATTTAACTTCCACTATTAATTGTATGATTGCCATGGCATTATCATATCGTACAGATACAGGGAAGTATGTGACTATCATAGGTCATATCGGAAAAGGAAATATGTGATATGTGACACTATCATAGGCCTCTTTTAGAAAATTACTTTTTTCTCAATTTTAAAAATGTAATTATACTAGCTGATGTCCTGCCCGCGTTGTAGGACGGTAGGCCGAATATTCATCAACCGATTAAAATAAAATATTAGCATAGTTTTCCTAGAAAAAAAAAACTAAAATGATGGCAATACCTTAATTTTAACCTCGGGGCAAAACTGTAATTTGTTAATGAGGTAGTGTTAGGGAGTTCTTTGACACGAATAAAAAATTAAATCGAGTTAACAAATTAAAACAAAACAATTCTATAGTTTTGCTAAAAAACCAACAGAGTATACTGCCATTTTGGTCCCTGAGGTTTGAGCAGTTTTGCCACTTTAGTCCAAATTTCAAACCTTTTGCATCTGAGTTCCTGTGATTTCAGTTTTGTTGCCATTTTGGTCCAACAATGAAATCAACTCATATTACTCAAATTTAATCCTGCTGTTTTGTCATTTTTCTCACGGGTAAATTGGTCATTATGATTTTATTATAACTCGTTATTAATTAAAATAATTAAACTAAATAAAAGCTTTAAACATATAAAAGCACAGAGAACCTACTTTATCTTCCCCAAATGCATACAACCAACAACCACCACCACCACCCAACCTCCGGCAGCCAGGAGCATTACCACCATCTTCCATCAACTCAAACCCAACAACATGAATCCTTCAAAAACCCCATCGACTGCAGCGTTTTAACCCCATCCTCTTTCCCAACGGATCTGCAATTTCACAGATCGGATTCAAACGCTTTAAAGGGTTTCAATGGTTGTTGAATTCGGGCGAAGGGGAACTATAACGATGGACAGTAGTGGTGGGTTTCAATCGGTATAGATCGTTGTAGAGAGGAGAGAACGAGAGAAGAACATACCTGTGGTGAAGTGTTTCAGAGGCATGCAGCGAGGGTTGGTGGTGTGTCGTGGTTCCCGAATCGTGACGGTGGCGAACGATGGGTGAAGGGGTGACGATTGAAGATGAAAGATGGAGGATGGTGTTTGGTGATGGAGAACGGTAGGTTGGGGTGGGTGGATAAGGGTTCCGGTCGGAAAGGGTGGTGCTGCGACGATGATGTGTGGTGGTGGTCGGTTGTTGGCTGTATGCATTTGGGGAAGATGAAGTATGTTCTCTGTGCTTTTATATGGTCAAAGCTTTTATTTAGTTTAATTATTTTAATTAATAATGGGTTATAATAAAATCATAATGACCAATTTACCCCTGAGGAAAATGACAGATCATCAGGATTAAATTTGAGGAATATGAGCTGATTTCATTTTTGGACCAAAATGGCAACAGAATTGAAACCACGGGGACCCAGATGCAAAAGGTTTGAGATTTAGACTAAAGTGGCAAAATTGTCCAAACCTCAGGGACCAAAATGGCAGTTTGCTCAAACTAAAATGATGGCAATACTTTAGAGTAAAATGCACGGATAGTCCCTGTGGTTTTGTAAAATAACACCTATAGTCCCCAACTTTTGGAAATTACACTGGTGCTCCCTGTGGTTTGACGAGTTGTTACTCGGATTGTCCCTGGAGTGGATGTCCGTTAGTTTTCTCCGTTAAGTTCATCTGAAATTACTTATTTACCCCTCCCTTTAAAAATAAAAAAAAAAAACAAATATGGATTATTAAAAGTGTGGGACCCACCACTCACCCACAACTTCATCTTCAACCTCTATCCCCCAACCCTTTACCATCACCATTTTCTCCATCAAGCACCACCCAAACCTGAAACCCCACCTCCACGACACACTACCGCACCCATCTTCGGCCGACGAGCATCCCGTTCCGACGACGTACCAACTGATCGTTCCATTGCTTTGTTCCGTAGTTTGTTAAAATCAAACAAGTCACATCACCAAAGATGCATCAACATACAAAAAGAGAATCCATGTATTAAGTGAATTTATAGTTCCACTTTGTTGATAGTACCTGAAAAATAAAAAACAAACAACAAACAGATTAGATGGAATCTAGATGTGATTAACATAAGCATAATCCCCTGTTTTCCAATTACACAATTCCCACAAATGATAAACGCAAGAAATGTCGTCATATGAGATAGTAACCAACACCATCATCCATGCTTCTCCCCACCTTAATCCCTTTCAATGGCGACTTCTAACGACCTAAACCTATGACGAAACCCAATAACAACTTGGGTTCCGATGAAACCCTTAGCGGCGATGGTGTTTTTTTCAGTGATCCCGAAGTGATTCCAGCTCTGATGGCAGCGACTATGACCGGTGGATTTGAACCATAGTTGTAGCGGCGGTGGTCGAGGGTGACTCGGATGCAGAACCACAACTTCCATGGCTGTTTGGCGGTGTGGTGGTTCCCTGGCACTTGATGGCTGGCTCACATGGTGGTGGCAATGGTTTGTTCGCAGAGAAGGAAGAGATGAAGGTTGGAGAAGAGTGATATTTTTTTATTTTTTATTTTTTATTTTTTTAAAGGGAGGGGTAAATAAGCAATTTTAGATGGACTTAACGGAGAAAACTAACGAACATCAACTCCAGGGACTATCCGAGTAACAACTCGTCAAACCATAGGGAGCACCGGTATAATTTCCAAAAGTTGGGGACTATAGGTGTTATTTTACAAAACCACAGGGACTATCCGAGCATTTTACTCTATAATACTTTAATTTTGAACTGTGGGCAAAATTGTATTTTTTTACCGTGGGTAAAAATGTAAAATTGTAATTTGCTTAAAACTAAAACGATGACAATAATGTAATTTTCAACCGGGGACAATAACGTAATTTTGAACAGGGGCAAGTTTGTAATTTTGAACTAGGGTTAAAAATCGTAACATACCTGGGCCAATGGGGGAGTGCCATGCAGCAGCCTGGCACTATTTCCCCACACACTTTTTAAAAAAAATTAAAACGATGCCAATATTGTAATTTTTAACTGGGGCAAAATTGAAATTTTGGGTTGAGGTAAAATCGTAATTTAACAAATTAAAGGGATGACAATACTATAATTTTTAAACAGGGACAAAATCGTAACTTTGAATAGGGGTCAAATTCGTAATTTTAAACTGGACGTAAAATCGTAAATACCTGGATCAATGGAGGAATGTCAGGCCGCAGCCTGACACTATTCCCCCATATTAATATTAATGATGCCATTGGCTAGCCGCCCATCTCAGCCAATAAGAAAGGGGAACTATTCCCCCTCATTCTGAATGTAAATATAGGAAATTTTGTAATAACGCATTATGCTCTAATTTCCATTTACACTTTACTCTATATCGCCCATGTCTTTAAAGACTAGTGGCATCTTGGGGTGGGATAAAATTTTGGACCAATAAGTCCTGGGTTCGATTCCTACAAGGGGGTTTTCCCATATATTTTGGGTTTCCTCCTGAATTGGTATAAAAACATTATGCCTAGTGGAGATGAATATGATCGGGTGGTTCTGCTGGTGGCACGATGATACTGCAGTGGTCCGTCAGTGATCCAAATTTGTCGTTAAAAAACCCCCTGCACTATATCATTAGTTAGATCTGACCAAAAATTAATTACAAGAAACCCATTAGAATTTGATAGTTAGTTAAACCTAATTAATGTCTTAGCTAAATGTCATTTTACTTCCTGTGGTTTCAGGCATTTAAATATTCCATTTTTTGTATATGGGTCTAAAAAGGTTTTACCATTGTCATTTTAACACACTGGGTTAAATTTATCCATTTTTTATGTTAATGAGAAGGGCAATTCGATCATTTTATATGGCCGAATTGTACTTCTAGTTAACAGAATTACCTATAAAATGACCGAATGACCCTTCTCATGAACATAGGAGAGCCAAGGGGTTGGCGGCGGTCGAGTAGTCGACATTGGCCACAACGCCCAGTGTCACGGTAATTGGCACGTTGTTCCTTGCCGTTAAAAAAAACAATTATAGCATTAATTAAGAGTGCGTATAGAGTAGGGTGTAAATAGCAACACACTAATTTAAATAAATATATTAAAAGTAATATGTGAACCCTATTTTATATATATTTTATATATATTGTTTACGACAGATAATAAATAGTAACTTTATTTTTAAAATAAATATATAGTTTTTTATTATTTTTTAATATATTTTAATAGTTTATTATTTTATTTACTTTTTATAACATATTTTTAATTTTTTTCTTATTTTAAAACCATATATATCCTTTACCATTTTTAATTTTTTTTTCTTTTTTAGAACATATATTATATTTTTATATATTTTTTACGAAGGATAATGAGTAGTAACTTTATTTTTAAAATAAAATATAGCTTTTATTATTTTATATTTAATATATTATAATAATTTATTATTATATTTACTTTTAATAACATATTTTTAATTTTTGTTCTTATTTTAAAACCATATGTATCCTTTAGTATTTTTTAATAATTCTTTTTTCTTTTGATACTTTTTCAATAATTTACGAGTTTATAACTTTTTTTTTAATTTAAGCACGTAGCTGTGCTTGATTTTTTCTCTCGATATTCCGTTATAAGTTTTGTTAAAAACGAAGTTGTACTTAAAATAAAGTATTTATTTGGTATCATAAAACGGTACAATGATAAACTAACCCGTTCTAATGGTTTGCCTTTCTAAACAACATGTTTTATTTTCAAATCACGTTTGTTTTACATTATTATTTGGTTAGTTTCGCTGCAACACGCGATGTAAAAAAAAACTAGTAATTATTAATATGTAACAATATTGAATCTTGCCATAGCTCCTGTCAACCCATGTTATATACTTCCATTTGGATCTAGATGTAATTCACCAATACGAAGTCCCATTGATATCAGCTACTAACTTCTAATAGGAGGTATGAGTACCTTTAAAGATTTTTTCATTTCTGTACATCCAGATTCTCTAGCATGTTAACAGAATAACCACAACAACTGCTTTTTACTTTGGTTTACTCATCTTAAGTTGTCTAACAAACTCCAACACGTCCTTAAGGCTACACGGTATGGGGTGCGGCCCCGGTCCGTCGCGGGTCGGCGACGGTCCAAATATCGTGCCGCCCCCATCCCGTCCCGTCCTCTCTGTCGGCTTCTAGCCGTTTGCGACGATGCAAAAAAGTGGGCCCCTCTTTTACTTTATGACCGTTAAAATAAAAAAAAATAAAAAAAGAAAATTTCCATAATTTGAAAAATTCCAAACGGCTATATTTATAAAATATATAAATTTAACTTCCATTTTCACTTTCAATCACCAAATTAACCTCAAAAATTCACCTCTTTCTCACATAATTTTTATACTCCTTCCACTATTCTCTAAACCTTCTTCCACATAATTTTCATGGATCCGTTCAACAACCCGGAGAACCCTCGGTAAAACCGACACCCTCATAATATTTCTGACACCCTAATATATCCTAAAAATATCCCAATATGTCTTTATATGCACCCCATATATGAAAACCGAGCCCCAAAGTAGATTATAATATATAGTAAAATAAAAACAATAAATAATAAGTTGAGGCGGGCCGCATGGGACCTCACCTCAACTTAACGCGGGCCGCATCAGGGTGTGAACCGGACTCCGCTGAAATCATAAGTTCATGCGGGCCGCGTATAAGATAGCCTAAGTTCATGCGGGCCGCGAGCGTCCTAAATGGTGGCGCAGCCCTGAGCTGACACGTGTCGAGAGCGTGTCGAACCTAGTGGTGACCGGGCCAAGCTATACGTTGACCGGAGATTGACGCGGGCCGCGTAAGGGTTAGCCTTACTTAACGCGGGCCGCGTGAAGACGCAATATCAGCCCTATAAATAGAAGGCAACGGCCTTCAGTCCGTCTCGCTCAACTTCTTTCTTTCTTTCTTAATTTTCTGTAGTGGCGTTACTATACCCGGGCATTATACCCCCTAAAATAGCGAGGTTCTGCTACGATGTAAGTATTATAACCCCTGGAGACGTATTAGATACGCTGCCCGATTGATCTAGGGTTCCGTAACGGCTGTCGTGGTTCTGCCCGACGTAGTCGTTGGAATGCCGTCTCGGGGAGGGTATTACTAATGTTAAAATGGGTTATTATACTAACACACGTGCATTTGTGTAAATTATAGATATTCACCAGGAAACACTAAAGAATAACCTAAAACAGCAATGTGAGTAATCCTCTTTTTGTTAACTGTTTTTACAAAACCTTAAATACCTTTTCATGCGAATGACAGTTATTGAGTATTTGTAAGAATACAATTAGCGTGGGTATGTTGGGGTTTTGTATACAAAATTGGTTACAACCTGGTTAAGGAGTAACATTTCCACAAGTCGGGTGTCGACAGTACCAACGGGTGGTAATTGATATAACTTGGAAACAAATGTAATTGCGGGATCGCCCTCAATACTGTTCACTGTGAATTTTATTTAAACCTGATTAAACTGGGATTCACTCACCAGTATTTCCCACTGACAAAATGTTTTTAAAACGTGTTTCAGGTAACAAAATGTGAAAGCCAAATAGAAGCCAGCTGGACAGCACTGGAGGCTTGGAAAAGTGGCAATAAAGTTACCTAAAAATAAAACGGATGTTTTTATTAAAATAAATAGGATTTATTCCTATGAAATGTATGTATTGAAAAACTCGGGTTTTACCCATATGTTTAATGTTATAAAACATGGTGGTTTACTCTGATTAAATATTTCCTAACTACGGTCCTGATGAAAATTTCCGCTGCCAAATTGGATAAATAAATGTGATACCACCGAAACTGGCTCACGGCCGCCCGTTCCCGGGAACTAGGGATCGGGGATTGTGACAGAAGGTGGTATCAGAGCTATGCCACTGATTCAGCCACAGAAGTGTTCTGCTGACATCAAAATTCAAAGTGTTAGAAAATAAATTATGGAAATACGTGTATAATTGTATTTCTTGCTATGTGTTATCTGACTATTTGTTAGTTTACAGTGTGAGCGACCAAGGACCTTCTGACGCCTATCGTCAACTGTCCGGTTCGCCTAGAGGCGAAGGCACCTCCTCTTCTCAGCCTGCCCTCTCGGGGTATTCTGCTGACACAGAAGAAGGAATCTTTGTGTTTAAGGCTCAGTCTGAAGAGCCATTTCCTCAGAAAAAGAGGGGATGGTTCAGTAGGGGAGCGCACGAGCGTAGGAAAAGAATGAAAAAGTTGCAGGAACAGCGAGTGCTAGCCGCAGCAAAAAGAGAGACCGATGCTTATAATCAGGATATGCTCAATAGGGGTATCGCTAATATCCATATTTTAGCAACCACTGCTGCTGATCCAAACTTGGAACAAATGCTAGCACCCCAACCGCAAAATCCTGACCAACCCATGGAAGTAGAAAACCAGATAGAAATGCCTGATTACAACCCGGAGGAGATACCTAGGGTACCTGCACCAGATCCCCTAGACCCAAACAACTACGACCCCTGGTGGGACGATGTTAGGGACTACGTGCAACAAAACCCAATACAGGAAAATGTGCCAATACCCAACTTAGGAGCTTACCCAGGGTTAGATCCTCAAGATCCCTACAACATTAGTGATACATATGTTAGGGAAATTTTAGAGAATCCATACCCGTACCAAGCCCCTATGCCTCCGTATCAGGAACCCGTACCCCAGTTTCCAAACCCAGTCCTAGAACCTGCACCCCCAATGAGTGCAGAAAATGTCCAAGAACTTAGGACTTTTGGGGAGGAAATTTTAGAAAGCAGTGATAGAATGCGACAGGTGGGAGAACGCCTCGTATGGAAATACGATGAGCGTAATATGGATTTTTGGATGAATCCATATCAGTGAAGGTGATGGCAGGAACGGTAGTAATAGTAATAATAATAATAATAATAAAATAATATATGTGTGTATGTGTTAGAAAAAAAAAACACTACGGATGCCTACTATTAGTATTGTAGCTTTACATTTCAGTCAGTATTGTAATTTAAATTTCAATACTAGTGTGTAATGATGCATACTATATAAATAGAGTAAAAGTCGCAATGCTCGACGCTTTTGGTTAAAAGTGCGTGTCATGTGATTGGCTATATTCAAATATTAATTGTGATATTAATATTTGGTAATTGTTTAAAATTCAGATGGCCGACGAGGGAAATCAAGATAATCTGAATAACGATAACCAGAGTAACAATAACGTGGTTAATGAGAATCCAAACAACAATGGAAACCAAATGGATAATAGTGCTATTCAACATATAGTGGCACAAGGAATTATAGATGCAATGCCATTTATTATTCAAACAGTTCAAGAAGCGAATAATAAAAGTAAGAATAGCAGTAAGCGACTAAGTGAACCGGAACACAGCGTGAACAATGGACCCGTACTTCAAGCGCCCATTCCCAAAAGAAGAAGAACCATGCCATATGGTTGTTCTTACAAGGAATTCTGGTCCTGTAAACCAATAGAATTCTCGGGCAATGAAGGACCTATTGCAGCCTTACGCTGGATAGAGAAAACTGAGGTTGTTCTAAAAATAAGCAAATGTGCTGAAGAAGATAAGATAATGTTTGCTTCAAATCTGTTTAAAAATGCAGCCTTAGAATGGTGGAACACTATCCTCCAGTCAAGAGGAAGTGATAGGATTTATAATATGGAATGGGAAGAATTTAAAAATATGGTAGAAAGGAAATTCTGCCCTCCCAATGAAAATGAACAGATAGCAAATAAGTTCCTGAATCTTAGAATGACCGGGGTAGACAGTAAGGGTTACACTACCACATTCTTTGAATATGCTAGGATAGTACCTACCCTTGCATCACCTGAACCGGTATTAATCTCCCGTTATATCTGGGGATTAATTGGAGAGATTAGACATGTAGTCAAGGCAGCTAGACCCCAAACTATAGAAGAAGCTGTAGAACTAGCCAATACCTTGACAGATGAGTTAATCCGTACTAGAGAAGAAGACCAGAGGAGAAACCTAACCCAAAAGCTTACCCAAGAATTCCGTTCTGGGAATTCCAACCGTAGAAATATAGGTTCTACCTCTGCACCATACTGCAGGAACTGCAAGAAGAAGCATTCTGGAAAATGCTCTACTTACTGCAATTACTGTAAGGCGCCAGGACACAAGGAAGAAAATTGCAGAAGAAAAGCCAGTAATGGAATGTGCTACAACTGCGGAGAAAAAGGTCATATTAAGACAAACTGCCCAAAATTGACTCCAGCTGCAAACAACAAGAATACTAAAAATGCTAGAGCATTCGTTTTAACTGCAGATGAAGCCAGGATGATTCCAGACGTAATTGCTGGTACGTTTATAGTTAATGATATTTTTGCGAAAGTATTATTTGACTCTGGTGCAAACCAAAGTTTTATTAATACTTCATTTTGCAAACTCCTAAATCAATCATTAACTAAACTACCACAAGAATGTCTAGTAGAAACCGCAAATGGAGAAACCGTTAGAATTTCTGAAATCTTGCAGGGAGCAAGAATAGAAATTTTTAATCAAACGTTTATTGCAAACCTTTACCCAATAAATCTGGCTGGATTTGATGTTTCGTTAGGTATGGATTGGTTAATAACCAATAAATCCAATATCCTATGTGATCAAAAGTCAATTCAGGTAAAATCACCAAGAGGTGAAAAGATCACAATTAAAGGAGATAAGCCATCTAGATCCACTAAATTCATCTCTGTGATGAAAACTGCAAATTGTATAAGGAAAGGATCTATAGTGTATTTGATTTCTATAATCACTAAAACGAAAGGAAAAGAATTAAAAGACATTCCAGTAGTGTCCCAGTTTTCAGATGTCTTTCCAGAAGAATTGCCAGGACTACCGCCAGACAGGGAAGTTGAATTCAGAATTCACCTGTTACCAGGGACAGCACCGATTGCCAAAGCACCCTACCGTTTGGCACCCGCATAAATGCAGGAACTGAAGAAACAATTAGACGAATTGTTGGAGAAAGGATTTATACAGCCAAGCTCATCGCCATGGGGAGCACCGATTTTATTTGTCAAGAAGAAGGACGGATCAATGCGTATGTGCATTGACTACCGTGAATTGAACAAAGTCACGATTAAGAATCGGTATCCATTACCGAGAATCGATGATTTGTTTGATCAACTTCAAGGAGCTCGATTTTTCTCTAAAATCGATTTAAGATCAGGATATCATCAACTAAAGGTACAGGAAGAGGACATTCCTAAAACCGCATTCAGAACAAGGTATGGTCATTATGAATTTACTGTCATGCCATTTGGTTTAACCAATGCCCCAGCCGCATTTATGGACATGATGAACCGAATATGTAAGCCATATTTGGATAAATTCATAATTGTTTTCATAGATGATATTCTAATTTACTCTAAAAGTAAAGAGGAGCATGCAAAGCACTTGCACTTACTTTTAAGTTTATTGAGAAAGGAAAAGCTTTATGCTAAATTTTCAAAGTGTGAGTTTTGGTTAGAACAAGTACAATTTCTCGGACATTTAGTTAACCATGAAGGAATTCATGTAGATCCAACAAAAATCGAGGCAATTAACAAATGGAAAACCCCAGAGTCACCAACTGAAGTTAGAAGTTTCTTAGGATTAGCCGGTTATTATAGAAGATTTATCCGAGATTTTACTAAGATAGCCATTCCTTTAACTAAGTTAACCTGTAAATCTGTTAAGTTTGAATGGGGACTAAAACAAGAAGAAGCCTTTAGAATTCTTAAGCAAAGATTAACCCATACACCCATACTAGCGTTACCAGAAGGAACCAAAGACTTTGTAGTCTTTTGCGACGCTTCTAAGTTAGGTTATGGATGTGTATTAATGCAACGTCAAAAAGTTATAGCTTATGCCTCTAGACAGCTTAAGAGTCATGAAGAAAATTATTCAACCCATGATTTGGAATTAGGAGCCATAATTTTTGCCCTTAAGATTTGGAGACATTATCTTTATGGTAGGAAGTTTACCATATTCACAGATCATAAGAGTTTAAGATATGTCTTCGGGCAAAAAGAACTGAATATGAGGCAAAGACGATGGATGGAGTTACTTAGTGATTATGATTGTGATATCCAGTATCATGCAGGAAAAGCCAATGTAGTGGCTGATGCTTTAAGTCGAAAATATCACGAAAAGCCAAAAAGGGTACGTTCTCTTAAATTAAATCTACAAGTAGATTTAAACAATCAGATTAGAAAAGCACAAGAATCAGTAATCAAGGAGGATACTGAAAAATTAAAAGGAATGATTAACGAATTAGAACAAGGAACAGATGGAATTTGGAGGTTCCATAAAAAGAGAATGTGGATACCTAAATTAGAAAATTTACGTCACCGTATATTAGAAGAAGCTCATAAGTCTAAATATACGATGCATCCAGGAAGTGATAAAATGTACCAGGATTTAAGGAAAAATTTCTGGTGGATAGGAATGAAAAAGGATGTAGCAGCCTATGTTTCTAAATGTTTAACTTGCTCACAAGTTAAAGTTGAACATCAGAAACCCTCAGGTTTGCTACAACAATTAGAATTGCCAGTCTGGAAATGGGAATTGATAACAATGGGTTTTGTTACCAAATTACCCAAAACAAGGAAAGGTAATGATACAATCTGGGTGATTGTAGATAGACTAACCAAGTCAGCTCATTTCTTACCAATGAAGGAAACCTTTAGTATGGAACAATTAGCCAAATTATATGTAAATGAAATTGTTTCATTACATGGAATTCCTTTATCAATTGTTTCTGATAGGGATAGCCGTTTTACCTCTCATTTTTGGTCAAGTTTCCAAAAAGCAATGGGAACCAGGTTAAATCTAAGCACAACTTATCATCCTCAAACAGACGGGCAAAGCGAAAGGATAATTCAGACAATGGAGGACATGCTTAGAGCTTGTGTAATTGATTTTGGAGGTAATTGGGATGAACACTTACCTTTAATAGAATTTTCTTATAATAACAGTTATCACACAAGTATCAATGTTGCACCATTCGAAGCACTTTATGGACGAAAGTGCAGAACCCCAATCTGTTGGGCAGAAATTGGGGAAAAACAATTATCTGGACCTGAGATAGTACAAGAAACAACTGATAAAATCATTCAAGTCAAGGAACGACTTAAAACAGCACGTGATCGACAAAAGAGCTATGCCGATAACAGACGCAAACCATTAGAATTTCAAATAGGAGATAAAGTATTATTAAAAGTCTCTCCCTGGAAAGGAGTAGTAAGATTCATCAAAAGAGGAAAGCTTAGTCCCAGGTATATTGGACCTTTCAAAATTCTTAAAAGAATAGGACCTGTAGCCTATCAACTACAACTGCCAGAGGAAATGGCGGGAATACATGATGTATTTCATGTATCTAATCTCAAAAAGTGCCTAGCTGATGAATCACTCGTAGTACCTCTCAAAGATATAGAGGTTAATGAACAACTCAAATTTGTAGAGAGGCCTCTACAGATTGAAGATAGAAAAATTAAAAATCTCAAGCATAAGAGATTAGTTCTGGTCAAAGTAAAGTGGGACTCCAAAAGAGGACCTGAATACACATGGGAACTTGAATCAGAAATGCAAAAGAAATATCCACACTTATTTCAGTAGATCTCGAGAACGAGCTCTAAAACAAGGTGGGGAGGATATAACAACCCTCGGTAAAACCGACACCCTCATAATATTTCTGACACCCTAATATATCCTAAAAATATCCCAATATGTCTTTATATGCACCCCATATGTGAAAACCGAGCCCCAAAGTAGATTATAATATATAGTAAAATAAAAACAATAAATAATAAGTTGAGGCGGGCCGCATGGGACCTCACCTCAACTTAACGCGGGCCGCATCAGGGTGTGAACCGGACTCCGCTGAAATCATAAGTTCATGCGGGCCACGTATAAGATAGCCTAAGTTCATGCGGGCCGCGAGCGTCCTAAATGGTGGCGCAGCCCTGAGCTGACACGTGTCGAGAGCGTGTCGAACCTAGTGGTGACCGGGCCAAGCTATACATTGACTGGAGATTGACGCGGGCCGCGTAAGGGTTAGCCTTACTTAACGCGGGCCGCGTGAAGACGCAATATCAGCCCTATAAATAGAAGGCAACGGCCTTCAGTCCGTCTCGCTCAACTTCTTTCTTTCTTTCTTAATTTTCTGTAGTGGTGTTACTATACCCGGGCATTATACCCCCTAAAATAGCGAGGTTCTGCTACGATGTAAGTATTATAACCCCTGTAGACGTATTAGATACGCTGCCCGATTGATCTAGGGTTCCGTAACGGCTGTCGTGGTTCTGCCCGACGTAGTCGTTGGAATGCCGTCTCGGGGAGGGTATTACTAATGTTAAAATGGGTTATTATACTAACACACGTGCATTTGTGTAAATTATAGATATTCACCAGGAAACCCTAAAGAATAACCTAAAACAGCAATGTGAGTAATCCTCCTTTTGTTAACTGTTTTTACAAAACCTTAAATACCTTTTCATGCGAATGACAGTTATTGAGTATTTGTAAGAATACAATTATCGTGGGTATGTTGGGGTTTTGTATACAAAATTGGTTACAACCTGGTTAAGGAGTAACATTTCCACAAGTCGGGTGTCGACAGTACCAACGGGTGATAATTGATATAACTTGGAAACAAATGTAATTGCGGGATCGCCCTCAATACTGTTCACTGTGAATTTTATTTAAACCTGATTAAACTGGGATTCACTCACCAGTATTTCCCACTGACAAAATGTTTTTAAAACGCGTTTCAGGTAACAAAATGTGAAAGCCAAATAGAAGCCAGCTGGACAGCACTGGAGGCTTGGAAAAGTGGCAATAAAGTTACCTAAAAATAAAACGGATGTTTTTATTAAAATAAATAGGATTTATTCCTATGAAATGTATGTATTGAAAAACTCGGGTTTTACCCATATGTTTAATGTTATAAAACATGGTGGTTTACTATGATTAAATATTTCCTAACTACGGTCCTGATGAAAATTTCCTCTGCCAAATTGGATAAATAAATGTGATACCACCGAAACTGGCTCACGGCCGCCCGTTCCCGGGAACTAGGGATCGGGGGTTGTGACAACATCTTTTTAAAGTTTACATTTTTTAAAGTTTACATTTTTTAAAGTTTACATTTTTTAAAGTTTAAATTTTTAAAAGTTTATTTTTTTTTGTTAACAGTGGGATTATTTTAGTTTTTAAATCTATTTTTTTAGGTTTATTAGTTTTTAAGTTTATTATTTTGTTTGTTAACAGTGTGTTTTAAAGTTTTTTTTAATTATTTTTAAAGTTTATTTTTTTTTCTTAACAGTAAGTTTGTTTGTTAATTTTGTTTGTTTTAAAGTTTGTTTTGTTTTTCTTAATTTTGTTTGTTTGTTTTTTTATAGGTAATAACCAATCGGGTGAGGGGTTTTGGTCTAAGGTATTGGCCAAGTTTCTCGCCTTGATGGACCAAGGCCCGTATCGAGATCTCGACTCGGTTTCCTCGAAGTGGCGAAAATTGAACTCGGCCATTAATCGGTTTTGCGAGGAATATAACAAATTATATACAAGTGACCGTCGTAGCGGGTGGAACGACGAGGATGTGTTCAAAATGGCATTGGAAAAGTATAAGGAAAAGAATGGTTCCAACTTTCCTCACGTTCGCGCGTTGATGGTTGTAAAAGACGAACCAAAATATAGCCCTATTCCTAACGAGGTGGCGATGGCGAAACGCCAAAAAACGTCGGAAACGGGTAGTTTAAGCGCCGGTGGATCGGACGCGAGGTATCACATAAACTTAAATGATGACGCCGACTATGACGAAGACGAGTATAACGTACGTGAACCGGAGCGTCCACCGGGCCGAGACAAAACAAAGAAGGAGCGGGCCAAGGGAAAAGAAAAGGAAAAGGTGGACCCGCACATGGTTGAGTTTATGGAACACTTAAAAATGTACAACGACGTCACGGCCCAAAAAACGAAGACGAAGGAGCGGGGCATCGAAGAAAAAAGTCGTGCATCGGAAGAAAAGTTAAAAGAGAAGGTCCGATTGGCGAATGAGAAAATCCGAATTTCCGATGAAAAAATTCGGCTCAAGGAATGGGAAATAATGACGATGAATGTCGAGGACGAACCCGAGCCGAAACGTTCGATGTTGAAAAAATTACAACACGACATCATGAAAAAACATCAAATTATTTAACTCTATGTTTATTTTTATTAAGTCTTTGTTTTTTTTTTAAGTTTATTTTTTTTATATTTATGTAATGTGGGTTTAATATTAATGAAAATATTTTGTTAGTATATTTGTTAAATGTAAAAAAAATAAAAAAAAAATATAAAAAGTGGTGGAGGACTATGACTAGGACCATCCTACCATGCCCTCTAGTTTTGGAGGATGGACCATCTTAGAGAGGAATGTGATGTGGCGCCTACGTGGCGGATCATCCTCCAAGGATGGTCCATCACCATACCTTGTAGTCTAACAGACCCGAGATCACTGGGGACCGGAAGGTTTAACGACACACAAACCTGCCACCATAGAGTTTTCACCAATAAACATGTCACCAATATGTGGTTTGTTGTTTCACTATTAATCCCGCAATTCTGACAAATATCATTTTGAAATGTTAATCCTCGCCTTGCCAATGCATCAACCTTTGGAATTTTACCTTCACTAGCTCGCCACATGGACATGTTAACCTTTGGAACATGACTTTAATGAATTGCAACACGACTTTGTTATCCATTTATTAATTCATAATACATTATTCTATATTCTATATTAACAATTTGTGTAGGATGTTATGAACAGTAGTCACATGTGTCATCCACCCGTCAAAAACAGGGCATCCCACACCATTTATGTCTCTGCAACTACCGTTGTCACCACCGCTTTGTATCTAATCAACACTGTTTTGCCCCAAATCGACAATACCACAGCCTAAACGGTGGGTTACATGTGTAAAGGAATTGTCATTACAGATTGCTAAATTCATTTCTTCCCTTTCACATTCACACTTTTTCACATACGCAGAGAGAGAGAGAGAGAAAGATAGCGAAATTAGGGTTAGAGAGAGAGGATGTATAGAGAAAGGATGGCCGGCCGGCCGGATACAATACTCGGCGGCCCTCTGTTTCCGACGACGACGAAAACTACTACACTCGGAAGAATAACCATGTCTCCGGCGAACCTGGGGTTTCATGAAAGCGGTGATGGTTTTGTCCCGACCCTAGGGTCCTAGCAGCGACTAGGGTTTCTTTGTTACACGATAGGGTGGCGGCAGTGTTAATTGGGTTTGAAGCGGCGAGGATGGTGTTGCAGGTGGTTTGGGTTCCTTTGTAACTTGCAATCGGAGATGCATCACTCATTTGCTTTTCCTAAAACGAAGAATCTCATTTCTCCTGAAGTCACGATGGCTTCAACCCCGAGATCCTCCACTCCGAAGATAGTAAAATCAAAATTACCTATAGTATTTTATTTCCGTGAAATGAGATGGATTGTGTTTATATTTTATGTTTAGATGTTTAGCATTTTAAGGATTTTTTGGGATGTGTTAATCTGAAAATAGATGATATATATTGATTTAAAATGAAATGATTTCAAGTGTTCTTTCTTAATGTTTTGGATGTGCAGAAGCTGTTTGAAGAATGTGTAGTGGTCCTGAACAGAATACATTTGGTTCTTAATCCACAGAAAAAACACAACATAAATAAGCTAACAAAATGGTCACGATTCCACACTGTTATGGACCTTTCTTTCGCACATACTGGTACTTGAATAAACGACTAACAATGACTGTGAGGGTTTTCAGCAGTCAATGGAGAATGATCCGTTGGCGATTGATGTGGTTGCGTTGTGGTATGTGCGAAAGAAGGGTTCAAAGCAGATGGTTGTTGAGCATCGGACTCCGTTAACGATTGCTTGAACGTATGGAAGTGTGAATGTTTTGAAACTGATAATTTCACAACCCAAAGTGAGTGTGAACTTCTCTTGTGGCCCGGATAAGTTCACCGTGCTACACTATGCGACTTCTGGCGGTTTCGTTGATGTTGTTGAAGTTGCTAAGTTGCTTCTTTGTGTGGGTGTTGATCCTAATTGTAACAACCCGCACGTTCGTGCGTTGTTACTACTCGTTATACTCATTACGCCTAGCACCAGAGATTCGGATCATAATGTAGCTATATCGCATACATCGCTATTTCGCAGTATTTTCGCATATTACGGATACTTTATCGCTATAACACATCACATCGCACGTACTAACACTCACGATGACGTTGAGTGAGGACCTATTCTACCCTCCTCGATAGTCGTGATGTGTCGCAACGCAACGCATATTCGAAACGCGCTACTCGATTATTGCAACACAGACTTTGAAATGTGGATATGTATACGACCCTTTGTGACTAATTATAACAAATATACGAACGTGGGTATGAAGATGCGTAACCAAACTATCGCAAAGCTTAGCGAACAAAACGGAACATCGAAACGCAATTCGCCGGAGACCACCGATCGAGTGACAGATCGATCGGATGGCCAACCGATCGGATTGCCACCCGATCAGATTGCCACCCGATCGGACAGCCACCAGATGTCACACCCCAACCGATGGCGGAATCATCGGGGCGCGGCACTGAGCAAAACAGATTGTCCAGAAGTTTCCATAACAAGTATCATTACCAATCAATTTAAAATGACATGTCCCATACCATGCCTCAAAAGGTAAACAAATTATTACAGACAAATTCTAGGCAAATAGTTCTATTCCGACAACTCAGATTTTCAAATAGAGCAATTGTTTATCTGCTTCTAGAGACTCTTGGTTACATTAGTACAGACAACTATTTGTTGGCCACTAGAAACTTATTATAGCCTCGCTTTCCTAGCAGCTAAGCATCCTAAATACCTGTCACATACGTTAAAATAAAAGTCAATACACATAGTGTAATGGTGAGCATACAAGTTTGATAGTAGCATATAGAATTCGAAATAGTTTACGCATAACCAACACGTACACAGAGGAAAACGAAGCATGTTAATTATCGACATGGATCTATCGATACCAATGACCGCGGGTTGACTGCCCAAGACAGTTCGTAATACATGATCACCACCGTAATCCATGCAAATAATTGTCCTTAACAACCCCCGTGTGAACGGGTGCTGAGTCCAAACTATAGTACTATCGTCGTTAAGGCAAGTAGACAACATTCCACGTGTAAACATAACAACAAGCATTCATTTAGTCACGTAATACATGCAGTAACGGTTAGCGTTTAAAGTATTGCGTAGTGTGTTCGATTGTGATTTTGTATAAGTAACGTATGTAACACCCAAATGTGCATAAAGCAAAAAGGGATCGAGTATACTCACAGCGGTTGGATGGATTGAAGGGAGCGCTTGAGAGTAGGGTTAGCCTGATTAGAACGATAACATAACGATAAGTGACGCGTAAAACGAGAATAAGCGTTGATGGGTCGAATGGTAGTCCGGTCGGATGGCAATCCGATCGGACGGTCAGTCGTGCGGATGATAATTCGTTAGGATGGTCATCCGGTCGGACAGTAGTCCGGTCGGATGACTATTCAAGTGGATTGTTTCTTCCTATGAGAAGGATGTGTTTGTGTATGATGGTTTGACTTTTGAAGTTTTTGTTGTAGCATTTGAAAACATTGAAGTATCTCTGCCCCTCAGGTCGATCGATCGGTCGGTTGTCCAATCGGACGGAAATCCGGTAGGTTGACACTTCAGTGAGAACAAGTTCACAGCCGGTTGTCACTTGAGCAAGGAGAGACAGATTGCAATTAGCAATCTTTTCTTCCTTTGACTTCAATCTTGACTTTGACTTTGACTTTCGAAACACTGGGATGTTACAGCCTCCCCTTGTTTAGGGAATTTCGTCTCGAAATTAGGCTGAAGCCGTAACAAACAAATGTGGGTACTTTTTCTTCATGTCGCTTTCGAGTTCCCAAGTGAACTCTGCGCCTCGTTTGCCTTCCCATCCGACTTTCACAATAGGAATGCGCGAGCGTCGAAGCTGCTTGGTTTGGCGATCCATGATTTCGACAGGTTTCTCCATGAAGTGCAGTGTTTCGTTTATTCGGAGGACATCGAGAGGTACAATTAAATCATGCTCAGCCAGGCACTTTCGGAGGTTTGACACATGGAAAGTCGGGTGGACGTTACTAAGTTCCTCCGGTAGTTCGAGTCTGTAGGCGACTTTTCCGATTCTTTCCAGAATCTTAAAAGGTCCAACGTATCGAGGCGCTAGTTTCCCTTTCTTGCCGAATCTGACCACACCCTTCCAAGGTGATACCTTTAGGAGTACGTAGTCACCAACGTCAAATTCAAGGGGCTTGCGTCTTCTACCTGCGTAACTTTTCTGTCTACTTCGAGCTTTCAACAAGTTGTATCGAATTTGGAGGACTTTGTCAGTCGTTTCTTGTAACAGCTCAGGACCGGTTAGTTGCGAGTGACCGATCTCGTGCCATACAATAGGCGATCGACATCTTCTTCCATATAGAGCCTCGAATGGTGCCATTTGGATGCTGGTATGATAACTGTTGTTATACGAGAACTCGACTAACGGCAGGTATTTATCCCAATTACCACCGAAGTCTATAACACACGAACGGAGCATGTCTTCAAGAGTACGGATCGTTCTTTCAGTTTGACCGTCGCTTTGAGGGTGAAATGCGGTACTCAGATTAAGCGTAGTACCAAGAGCAGCTTGAAACGTTTCCCACAATCGCGAGGTAAATCGAGCGTCATGGTCAGAGATGATGTCACGAGGCATCCCATGATTACAAATGATCTCGTTGGTGTAGATTCGGGCTAATCGTTCTACCTTGTAGTCTTCCCGTATTGGCAAAAAGTGGGCTGATTTGGTTAAACGATCAACAACAACCCAAATGTTGTCGTGACCTGATGACGTGTGCGGAAGCTTTGTTATGAAATCCATAGCTATACTCTCCCACTTCCACATAGGGATTGGGGGTTGCTCGAGTAAGCCAGAGGGTCTTTGATGTTCAGCCTTGACTCTTGCACAAGTCAGGCACTTCCCACGTAGAGAGCGATATCCCTTTTCATACCCGGCCACCAGTACTTGTAGCGAAGATCCTGGTACATTTTGTCGGCACCGGGATGAATAGAATACTGGGATTTGTGGGCTTCGTCCATCAAAATCTTTCGCAATTCGGTCCGCTTAGGGATCCAAATTCGGTCCAGAAAATAGAAGATCCCATTTGATTTGCTCACTAACTGAGCTCCATCGTGATAGATTCGTTCCTTCTTTAGAGTGCGTTCATTAAAACTGGCATGCTGAGCATCATGAATGAGGGTTTCGAGATCGTATTGGGCTTGGGTATCGCGGATGCTGAGCAAATAACTTCGTCTGCTGAGAGCGTCGGCAACGACATTTGCTTTGCCTGGGTGATAACGAATCTCACAGTCGTAATCGTTGAGAAGTTCTACCCATCAGCGTTGACGCATATTAAATTCCTTCTTGATACGCCCCGAATCTTACGTAATTAGCTAGTATGTAATGTATAGGGAAAATTTTAAAAAAATTTCGGCATGACCCATTCGTTTTAAACCACCATTTCCTGTTTTACACAAACAAACTTCGACAACTAACATTTTTGATAAAACCCAAAGACGGACAAAGTTTACATTGTATGTAACAAAACTACAACTACTAAGTTCAACCCAACGACACGGACATCGACATACTACATAAGTTTTAATATATCCACCCAAAATCTAACCCATATCAAAATAACTTATGACGGAAGCGTGAGGCAGGCATGAATCAAGTGTGCACGTTCCAAGCCGTCCAATCGCCTAAGCCGAGGATTTACCTACATTTGACAACAAGCTTTAGAAAGTTAGTTCTATTACTCATTTTGCTTACGATACCACTTTATAGTCGCATTCGTTTCTATTCATTCATTATCCTTATGCATTCGATTTACCCATTTAAATAGGTAAGGCATACATTCTCATAAAGAGATTTAAGCATACCGCTTTAGACCCGGTATCATCGGGTTAATTGCTTTCAACATAAACCTTTCATTCTATCCGTATAACGGATTGAATTTCATACATTCGTTTGTGCTTACACGGCCACCCGTTCTAGACGGATGGTACCATATCCTTACTCGACCTAGTTTACTCGAATCGGTCGATTTGCTTAACTTAACATAACCTTCGTTAACTTAGCCAAATCCGCAAGGGATTTACTATTTATTTACTAAACACCGTAATCATTATAACAAGGAATAACCATTATAACAAGGGTTGTTTGACACAATTACTAACAAAATTTAAGTAAAGTTTTGTATGCAACGGAACATACCTCGTGTAACATTTCGTATTTTCAAACTTTCCATTTTTGGAAAGTCTACTTGTACTTTCTACTTTTGTAAGTTGTACCTTTGTTGTACTTGATTCAAATTCCAAAATTGTACTCGAGACTTGAAATCATAATGAAATTGCATGATTTTATCCATATTTTGTGTTTGAATACTATGAATCATTGAAACTATGAAACTATGTTAAACACGTTGAAACTATGTTAAACACGTTGAAACTATGCTAAACACGTTGAAACTATGTTAAACACGTAAAAACAGAGGAATTCCATCTTAATTTCGACTCTTTAATTCATCGTTGCCAAGAGATTACCCTAAACCGTACAAAAATTGGGAATTTATACGCTAATTCGGTAAAAATATTGAAATTTGGGTTAAAATGGTTATTTTATTATTTTATTATTATAAAATAACAATTTAAATTAAATAAATAAGTATTTTATGAATTTTTGATTTTCAAGAATTTTCGTTAACGAATCTGACTCCGTTGGTGAAAACCGGGTTAAATCAGCCTAACCTGGTTAGTTTTATAAAGGGCAGCCTAACCTAGACGTAACTCCTATTCTATAATCTATTTTCACATCGCTCGCATACACAAAAATTTTCAATGTTACCAAAAACGCGTATTCCTCGATTTCAAAAATTTCACAAAATACTACTGTCACCCTAATCAGTTTAATAAATCTATTGCCCACAAAATTTCGTATTCCACGTAATTACTAAAACGCACTCATCTCGCATCACTATACTAAAGAATTCTAAATTTCCAATTGAGAATCAAACCAACTTTTCATACAGAATATTACAAATATTATCCGATCAGTTATCAAAACTCTTTTCAAGATCAACAAAAACATTTTATTAAGGACACCTTTCACGACCACCAGGTTCATATACCAAAATTCCTTTTCCTAAGGTTAAACCTTTTCACTAGAATCTGTAAACTTCGAAGTTAGTAATACAAAAAAAAAAAAAAAAAAAACTTCTTAAAACGATGCAAACTTTTTAATTCGAAGAACTTTTCAAAACCTCGCTTGATACGTTAATTAAATTCAAAACACGTGGGCAAGGAAACTTTAAAAGGACGACAAATTTTCAGCTATGAAAATTTTTTTTTTAAAACCATAATAGCACTTCCATTCTTTTACAAAGTATCCTTTCGCGTAATCAAAAGATGTTTTCCTTTATATTCTCTTTACAATTCACAAACTAGATTCTACATTCCTGACAACTCAATCTAATTTAACTTCACGTTTTGCACAGACAACTATATATGTATATCATTTTACACGTTTTAGTCAATATCTCACAACAATCTCACGCGTGTCACTCGTCCTCTTTTTCCTTTCATATTCAAAACTTTAAACCTTTTATGCGCATAAACTCATGTATTTTAATTTTATATTATCATTAATCCCTACGTCCATACCTATACATTTTATGCTTTCACTTATGTTCACACTTACGCATTTATGTTATACTCACGATTCAAAACTCATACGTTTTACGTTTATACACACACTCACAATTATACATTTACGTGATACTTAAATTCATATTCATACACTCTCGTTTTACTTATAATCATATACACATTCATACGTATGCAATTTGCGTATACGCTTATACCGCTATGTTTATACTTGTATTTATATTCAGACACATTCTCACGTCTGTTATGATCCTCGTATTTATATACTCATAACTACCACGACACGTTTCGTGTCTATACTTTGACTCATATTTACACACGTACTCCCCACAATACGTTCGTATGCTTACACTTGTACTCATATTTATACTCATAGTCGCGACAACATACTTGTACTTGTACTTATACGATCACGTTTACACTCCTATATATATATATATATATATATATATATATATATACTCATACATTCCATTCGTACTTAAACATTCATGTTTTACACTTAATTTTCACATTTACAACCATACTCATACATCTTATGTTTATACTCATATTTGTACTCGTATTCACACTCATACTTGTGTTCATACTCTCATTTATACGAATTTTGTCCATACTCACGTAATTCGTTTGTGCTCAAATTGTGCTCACATTTATGCTCATTTTAATACACGTTATGCTTATACTTTTGCTCACACTCCTGGCATGCGTTTTATGTTTATGCTCACGTGCGTGTTCAAATTTAAACTTATACTATGCTCATGCTTTTTACTCAAAATTTATACATTCGCACATGTACACGGGCGAAACCCGAAGGATTCGTTTACGTTAGTCTTATACTATTTGGAACGCGAACATGCTTACATGTTACATTTTTATACGCACACAATCTTATTTTCAAAATTTATGTATACCTTGATTCATACGCAAATTAGTACAAGCTATGCGGATCATGCGACGATTGGTATAATCGCGGGTGCACACGGGATTATAGTAATAAGCGCATGAGAACCATAGAGTGTACTACTGTGTATGGTAAGACATGGAACGTAACATGACACGAATAACGAAACGGACGTAACATGGTCAAAACATGGTGGATACACCGCTGGTACATCCTATATATAAGTGTTTTCACCACGTTACCAAACTTTCGTGAAACGTGCCATGAGAAGTTCAGTGTTTTGCACACCTTTTTGGACCTAATGCAAACTTTAAACAACTTACAAACGCATTATGTCCGATTATCCAAGACGAAACTCCATTCTTACTACGCAACTTTTGTATATCCAATACTTATGCCATTCTTATACTTGCATCCACTTAGAGTCAATCGTTCACTTCCATACTCCCACTATTCTCTATTATTCCATGTCTTTGATATGACTCCCATTCACAATCAAGTTTCATCTATTCTCTCTGTGGAATCCTTGGATGCCATCTTTTCAACAGTCTTCCTCTTAGATTTCGAGGACGAAATCTCCTAAAGTAGGGGAGACTGTAACATTTCGTATTTTCAAACTTTCAATTTTTGGAAAGTCTACTTGTACTTTCTACTTTTGTAAGTTGTACCTTTGTTGTACTTGATTCAAATTCCAAAATTGTACTCGAGACTTGAAATCATAATGAAATTGCATGATTTTATCCATATTTTGTGTTTGAATACTATGAATCATTGAAACTATGAAACTATGTTAAACACGTTGAAACTATGTTAAACACGTTGAAACTATGCTAAACACGTTGAAACTATGTTAAACACGTAAAAACAGAGGAATTCCATCTTAATTTCGACTCTTTAATTCATCGTTGCCAAGAGATTACCCTAAACCGTACAAAAATTGGGAATTTATACGCTAATTCGGTAAAAATATTGAAATTTGGGTTAAAATGGTTATTTTATTATTTTATTATTATAAAATAACAATTTAAATTAAATAAATAAGTATTTTATGAATTTTTGATTTTCAAGAATTTTCGTTAACGAATCTGACTCCGTTGGTGAAAACCGGGTTAAATCAGCCTAACCTGGTTAGTTTTATAAAGGGCAGCACTAACTGAGTTAGAAAACTCAGTTAGTGGCTAACCCAGTTAGTCAGGCTAATTAATAACAAAAAGGTGGTTTAAATGCATCAAACAGGATTCGAACCCGCGACCCTTCACTCAACAAACGCGCACACAACCAGCTGGGCTGGGTCTTGGACTGGTGATAAGTTTGAGATCCAATTACATTTAACATGTAATTAACTGCGAATTTAAATCAAAACAAGAAACCGCCAACTGTTCGTATCGTCTTCTCCGACATTAATCATCACCGGAAAACCTTTGATCTTTCATGTTCTGTAACCGACAATCGTATTCCCCCTTATAAATCCGAACACCCTCATCATATTTCGGTCCTTCACTCTCGATCACCGTAACAAACCGAAACCACTACTCGACTCGAACACGATTCGTCTCCGGCCGTCACCTCGCCTCACCAGAACCACCGCCTCACCACCGGACCACCGCCGTCTGCCGCCTTCGCCGTCGGTACCCCTTCGCCGTCCGGTAACCTTCTCCCGATCCCGTTTTCTTTTTTTTGTTTTATTTATCATATTTCATGTTATATTATTATTATTATAATTCAGAAATAATTATTATTATTAATATCAAATAAACAGATTTAAATAGTCATATACATATATTTCAGAATTTTATTATTTCAGTTTTATAAAGTCCAATCTATTAAAATCAGATTTATTTATCAGATTTATTCACTATAATTGTTGATTAATAAAACTGAATATTAATATTAAAAACAGAATTATATTTTATAAAACAGTTTTGTTTATATAATGAAAACAGAATTATTTATATAAAACAGTTTTATTTAAGCAATTTATAAAAAAAAAAAAAAAACAGAATTATTCATTTTAAATCTGAAATATTATTTTGAAATCAGATTTATATTTTAAAATCAGAAAATATGGTTTTCAGAAATTATATTTTTATCAGAATTTAAATAGTTATCTAAATCAGAATTTTTTTTACTATTTTCTGATTTATTTATTTAAATCAGAAATTTATAGTAAATCAGATTTATTCATACTAATCTAATATATTAAAACTATATATTTACTAAAATAATTCAGAATGATTATTATAAAATTCGATTTATTTATAAAAATCAGATTTATTATATTCAGAATTTATTTCTGAAATTTAATAAAATCAGATTTTATTTATTTATTTATTTCAGAATTTATTTCTGAAATTTAATAAAATAAGATTTTATTTATTTATTTATTTTAGGATTTATTTCTGAAATTTAATCAGACTTTATTTATTTGTTTATTTCGGAATTTATTTCTGAAATTTAATAAAATCAGATTTTATCTATTTATTTATTTCAGAATTTACAAATCAGAATTATTATTTAATAATATTTAGAAATCATATTTTTGTATATTTTCTTTATCAGAATTTTATTTCAGAATTATAGTTTAAAATCAGGTTATTTATTTATTTTCAGAATCTATAAATCAGAATTATTTATGTATTTCAGAATTATTATCATAAAAATCAGATATATTGTTTTTATTAATTCAGAATATTTATTTTAAATGTTGTTTAAATTATAAATTAATTCTGAATTACTATTATTATTTGATCATATTTATTAATTTCAGGATTTATATTCTTTAAATCAGAATTATTGTTTATTTAATAAAAATCTAGAAATTTTATTTTATTTATTTATTTGTTTTATAAACTAGAAACTTTATAAATAAGTTATTTGTTTATAAGATTATTAACTAATGTTGTGGTAATTATTTTAGATTGTTAAAATAATTATTTATCTATTTAAATTCCTATTTATTTTATTGTTCCAACACTTTAGGAATTTTGTATTATTTATGTCTTATTATCTAAATTATTCTATAAATTCCCAAATAATTAATCAAATCCTCAAATTAATAGGGTAATTCTCTTGTGCACGATCTTCTTGGAAAATCCCTGATTCTATTATCTTTTTCCAATATACGCAACGCAACCTAAGGTGAGTATACTTGACCCATTTTCCATTTTACACTTTTGGGTGTAGTATGCATTTCCTATATCAAAAACACAATGATAAACACTTTCATTGCACAATCTATCCATACTATTGTGAAACTACTTGATCATTGATTATCTATGTTGTGCTGATGTTAACATCTATGGCTATATGTTCATTAACTTTGCAAGCCTCCCCTATCAATGGCAGCGCTGTAGGTTGTAACGCCCCTCCCGTATATACGGGTATTGTTAGGTTTAATCTATTAACTCTATTACCACCCTTTCGAGGGTTAGGCTATGTTAATTGCGTAACTATGGTTTGGACATGTGGATTTCATCGTTACGAGTACGACAGTTAATTGAATATCAGTTGTTCACATGGATTAGATTTGATAAACTATTAACTCTACTATGCTATATCAAACCTGTATACTCGCCAGCAATTATTTGTTGATTGTATTTTAAATGCATACTGCAGGTTGAGGATCCAAGAAAAACAAGAAAAGACTAGGATGGCTTAGAAACCCATCAACTATTTAAATTTCCAAATCTATGTTATGTATTTGAACTTTTCTATATATTGTATGAAACTTATGATTATCAATGAAATAAACTTTAATTATTGTCACAATTAGTGTTATGATGTCTTTGAACAGTTTGTACGTCTCATCTCGATGTTTCCGCCATCGGTTGGGGTGTGACAGATTGGTATCAGAGCCATAACTATAGGGAATTAGGATTGCCTTGCTTTACCTAGTCTATAGTTTAAGAGCTTTCTCATTTACTTGCTGTTAAAGACATTATCCTTTTCTCTCTTCTTTGCTTCTCTCTATTCTTTTGGACTTCTAATATACAAGCCTTTCCTAAGGCTAACACAATACACACTTGGAAGCTTTGAAGACACTCTTACAACACAATCGAAATGATTCATCAAGATAGGGGTGATTCCCACACTTGGTGATGATTTTCACTCAGCTATACTTTGATTTTGCACGAAATCTACCCTCAAGTTAGGAGTGATATCCAAATCTTGATGGGAGTTTTCCATTTCCTAATCTAGTGGACCCTCATCTTTGGATGGGTACTAACCACGTTAGGGTACGATGTTATCAAGTTAGAGGTGAAACTCGCATCTTGTTAACTAGTCCCATTCCTTGATTTTCGATCTCGCCAAAGTTTCGATTTACCCAATCGATTAAGGACGTGTAGTAACTGGAAGGACAGACATCGTTAGTCGCTCCTCGATGAGAATGTTTGTCTATTAGGCCAAAGCACGTTTCCTTAATTCGAAAAGGACTTCGATTCACTTTGGAATAGTCTATGTTACGTTCCGTGACACTCCATATATATTGATAAAATCTCTTTTTATGCTATCTCAATTATCATGTGATTTATATTTGAGCGTTATCTTCAATTCAAATTTGGGAACACGAAGCACGTTATTATCGCAATCCAAAACAAATAATAACTACTCTCTTTCGTGAACAGACTAAATTTATATTGCTTTCATTATTCTATGTGAAACATCATTCTATGTGTAATACTATGTTAAACTATGTGAAACTATTTGGTGATCCATGTGAGAAACTATGTGCTATGTGATGCATACATGAAATCAATTTTCCTAAACAAAAACATTATGATTAAAAGTCTCATCCATTTCTTGTTTTGAATTTCTAGATGTCATCATCTCGTCAGTACTCTCACTCTCCCAGAAAATCCAAGTTCCTTTTTATCAGATGTACACTTTATTATCTTCGATCTTTTATGATGAAACTCTTCCTTGTCAATTTTGAACCATTTTTAGGATTTCACTTTTGCGCATACATCATACGATTATACATCATTAGCATGCATAATTTCACTTAATTTTAATTACACTTTCGTAACAACGTGTGAAGACATATCATCGAGATAGGAGTGACGATTAACTTCGCTTCTTTTCTCATCTTACAACGACCTCACCAACGGATTTGGGGTGATTCCCTTACCTAGGTGATCGTTACCAATACTTTCTTTAATAGATTATATTGCGTAAACACGATCATGTTTATACCTAAATCATTTATCATGTATTTCAAAATGCTTCATTTATTTAGACGTAACTCCTATTCTATAATCTATTTTCACATCGCTCGCATACACAAAAATTTTCAATGTTACCAAAAACGCGTATTCCTCGATTTCAAAAATTTCACAAAATACTACTGTCACCCTAATCAGTTTAATAAATCTATTGCCCACAAAATTTCGTATTCCACGTAATTACTAAAACGCACTCATCTCGCATCACTATACTAAAGAATTCTAAATTTCCAATTGAGAATCAAACCAACTTTTCATACAGAATATTACAAATATTATCCGATCAGTTATCAAAACTCTTTTCAAGATCAACAAAAACATTTTATTAAGGACACCTTTCACGACCACCAGGTTCATATACCAAAATTCCTTTTCCTAAGGTTAAACCTTTTCACTAGAATCTGTAAACTTCGAAGTTAGTAATACAAAAAAAAAAAAAAAAAAAACTTCTTAAAACGATGCAAACTTTTTAATTCGAAGAACTTTTCAAAACCTCGCTTGATACGTTAATTAAATTCAAAACACGTGGGCAAGGAAACTTTAAAAGGACGACAAATTTTCAGCTATGAAAATTTTTTTTTTAAAACCATAATAGCACTTCCATTCTTTTACAAAGTATCCTTTCGCGTAATCAAAAGATGTTTTCCTTTATATTCTCTTTACAATTCACAAACTAGATTCTACATTCCTGACAACTCAATCTAATTTAACTTCACGTTTTGCACAGACAACTATATATGTATATCATTTTACACGTTTTAGTCAATATCTCACAACAATCTCACGCGTGTCACTCGTCCTCTTTTTCCTTTCATATTCAAAACTTTAAACCTTTTATGCGCATAAACTCATGTATTTTAATTTTATATTATCATTAATCCCTACGTCCATACCTATACATTTTATGCTTTCACTTATGTTCACACTTACGCATTTATGTTATACTCACGATTCAAAACTCATACGTTTTACGTTTATACACACACTCACAATTATACATTTACGTGATACTTAAATTCATATTCATACACTCTCGTTTTACTTATAATCATATACACATTCATACGTATGCAATTTGCGTATACGCTTATACCGCTATGTTTATACTTGTATTTATATTCAGACACATTCTCACGTCTGTTATGATCCTCGTATTTATATACTCATAACTACCACGACACGTTTCGTGTCTATACTTTGACTCATATTTACACACGTACTCCCCACAATACGTTCGTATGCTTACACTTGTACTCATATTTATACTCATAGTCGCGACAACATACTTGTACTTGTACTTATACGATCACGTTTACACTCCTATATATATATATATATATATATATATATATATACTCATACATTCCATTCGTACTTAAACATTCATGTTTTACACTTAATTTTCACATTTACAACCATACTCATACATCTTATGTTTATACTCATATTTGTACTCGTATTCACACTCATACTTGTGTTCATACTCTCATTTATACGAATTTTGTCCATACTCACGTAATTCGTTTGTGCTCAAATTGTGCTCACATTTATGCTCATTTTAATACACGTTATGCTTATACTTTTGCTCACACTCCTGGCATGCGTTTTATGTTTATGCTCACGTGCGTGTTCAAATTTAAACTTATACTATGCTCATGCTTTTTACTCAAAATTTATACATTCGCACATGTACACGGGCGAAACCCGAAGGATTCGTTTACGTTAGTCTTATACTATTTGGAACGCGAACATGCTTACATGTTACATTTTTATACGCACACAATCTTATTTTCAAAATTTATGTATACCTTGATTCATACGCAAATTAGTACAAGCTATGCGGATCATGCGACGATTGGTATAATCGCGGGTGCACACGGGATTATAGTAATAAGCGCATGAGAACCATAGAGTGTACTACTGTGTATGGTAAGACATGGAACGTAACATGACACGAATAACGAAACGGACGTAACATGGTCAAAACATGGTGGATACACCGCTGGTACATCCTATATATAAGTGTTTTCACCACGTTACCAAACTTTCGTGAAACGTGCCATGAGAAGTTCAGTGTTTTGCACACCTTTTTGGACCTAATGCAAACTTTAAACAACTTACAAACGCATTATGTCCGATTATCCAAGACGAAACTCCATTCTTACTACGCAACTTTTGTATATCCAATACTTATGCCATTCTTATACTTGCATCCACTTAGAGTCAATCGTTCACTTCCATACTCCCACTATTCTCTATTATTCCATGTCTTTGATATGACTCCCATTCACAATCAAGTTTCATCTATTCTCTCTGTGGAATCCTTGGATGCCATCTTTTCAACAGTCTTCCTCTTAGATTTCGAGGACGAAATCTCCTAAAGTAGGGGAGACTGTAACATTTCGTATTTTCAAACTTTCAATTTTTGGAAAGTCTACTTGTACTTTCTACTTTTGTAAGTTGTACCTTTGTTGTACTTGATTCAAATTCCAAAATTGTACTCGAGACTTGAAATCATAATGAAATTGCATGATTTTATCCATATTTTGTGTTTGAATACTATGAATCATTGAAACTATGAAACTATGTTAAACACGTTGAAACTATGTTAAACACGTTGAAACTATGCTAAACACGTTGAAACTATGTTAAACACGTAAAAACAGAGGAATTCCATCTTAATTTCGACTCTTTAATTCATCGTTGCCAAGAGATTACCCTAAACCGTACAAAAATTGGGAATTTATACGCTAATTCGGTAAAAATATTGAAATTTGGGTTAAAATGGTTATTTTATTATTTTATTATTATAAAATAACAATTTAAATTAAATAAATAAGTATTTTATGAATTTTTGATTTTCAAGAATTTTCGTTAACGAATCTGACTCCGTTGGTGAAAACCGGGTTAAATCAGCCTAACCTGGTTAGTTTTATAAAGGGCAGCACTAACTGAGTTAGAAAACTCAGTTAGTGGCTAACCCAGTTAGTCAGGCTAATTAATAACAAAAAGGTGGTTTAAATGCATCAAACAGGATTCGAACCCGCGACCCTTCACTCAACACGCGCACACAACCAGCTGGGCTGGGTCTTGGACTGGTGATAAGTTTGAGATCCAATTACATTTAACATGTAATTAACTGCGAATTTAAATCAAAACAAGAAACCGCCAACTGTTCGTATCGTCTTCTCCGACATTAATCATCACCGGAAAACCTTTGATCTTTCATGTTCTGTAACCGACAATCGTATTCCCCCTTATAAATCCGAACACCCTCATCATATTTCGGTCCTTCACTCTCGATCACCGTAACAAACCGAAACCACTACTCGACTCGAACACGATTCGTCTCCGGCCGTCACCTCGCCTCACCAGAACCACCGCCTCACCACCGGACCACCGCCGTCTGCCGCCTTCGCCGTCGGTACCCCTTCGCCGTCCGGTAACCTTCTCCCGATCCCGTTTTCTTTTTTTTGTTTTATTTATCATATTTCATGTTATATTATTATTATTATTATTATTATTATTATTATTATTATTATTATAATTCAGAAATAATTATTATTATTAATATCAAATAAACAGATTTAAATAGTCATATACATATATTTCAGAATTTTATTATTTCAGTTTTATAAAGTCCAATCTATTAAAATCAGATTTATTTATCAGATTTATTCACTATAATTGTTGATTAATAAAACTGAATATTAATATTAAAAACAGAATTATATTTTATAAAACAGTTTTGTTTATATAATGAAAACAGAATTATTTATATAAAACAGTTTTATTTAAGCAATTTATAAAAAAAAAAACAGAATTATTCATTTTAAATCTGAAATATTATTTTGAAATCAGATTTATATTTTAAAATCAGAAAATATGGTTTTCAGAAATTATATTTTTATCAGAATTTAAATAGTTATCTAAATCAGAATTTTTTTTACTATTTTCTGATTTATTTATTTAAATCAGAAATTTATAGTAAATCAGATTTATTCATACTAATCTAATATATTAAAACTATATATTTACTAAAATAATTCAGAATGATTATTATAAAATTCGATTTATTTATAAAAATCAGATTTATTATATTCAGAATTTATTTCTGAAATTTAATAAAATCAGATTTTATTTATTTATTTATTTCAGAATTTATTTCTGAAATTTAATAAAATAAGATTTTATTTATTTATTTATTTTAGGATTTATTTCTGAAATTTAATCAGACTTTATTTATTTGTTTATTTCGGAATTTATTTCTGAAATTTAATAAAATCAGATTTTATCTATTTATTTATTTCAGAATTTACAAATCAGAATTATTATTTAATAATATTTAGAAATCATATTTTTGTATATTTTCTTTATCAGAATTTTATTTCAGAATTATAGTTTAAAATCAGGTTATTTATTTATTTTCAGAATCTATAAATCAGAATTATTTATGTATTTCAGAATTATTATCATAAAAATCAGATATATTGTTTTTATTAATTCAGAATATTTATTTTAAATGTTGTTTAAATTATAAATTAATTCTGAATTACTATTATTATTTGATCATATTTATTAATTTCAGGATTTATATTCTTTAAATCAGAATTATTGTTTATTTAATAAAAATCTAGAAATTTTATTTTCAGATTTATTTATTTGTTTTATAAACTAGAAACTTTATAAATAAGTTATTTGTTTATAAGATTATTAACTAATGTTGTGGTAATTATTTTAGATTGTTAAAATAATTATTTATCTATTTAAATTCCTATTTATTTTATTGTTCCAACACTTTAGGAATTTTGTATTATTTATGTCTTATTATCTAAATTATTCTATAAATTCCCAAATAATTAATCAAATCCTCAAATTAATAGGGTAATTCTCTTGTGCACGATCTTCTTGGAAAATCCCTGATTCTATTATCTTTTTCCAATATACGCAACGCAACCTAAGGTGAGTATACTTGACCCATTTTCCATTTTACACTTTTGGGTGTAGTATGCATTTCCTATATCAAAAACACAATGATAAACACTTTCATTGCACAATCTATCCATACTATTGTGAAACTACTTGATCATTGATTATCTATGTTGTGCTGATGTTAACATCTATGGCTATATGTTCATTAACTTTGCAAGCCTCCCCTATCAATGGCAGCGCTGTAGGTTGTAACGCCCCTCCCGTATATACGGGTATTGTTAGGTTTAATCTATTAACTCTATTACCACCCTTTCGAGGGTTAGGCTATGTTAATTGCGTAACTATGGTTTGGACATGTGGATTTCATCGTTACGAGTACGACAGTTAATTGAATATCAGTTGTTCACATGGATTAGATTTGATAAACTATTAACTCTACTATGCTATATCAAACCTGTATACTCGCCAGCAATTATTTGTTGATTGTATTTTAAATGCATACTGCAGGTTGAGGATCCAAGAAAAACAAGAAAAGACTAGGATGGCTTAGAAACCCATCAACTATTTAAATTTCCAAATCTATGTTATGTATTTGAACTTTTCTATATATTGTATGAAACTTATGATTATCAATGAAATAAACTTTAATTATTGTCACAATTAGTGTTATGATGTCTTTGAACAGTTTGTACGTCTCATCTCGATGTTTCCGCCATCGGTTGGGGTGTGACACCTCGATCTTGCGTGCCTTCCGTTTTCCTAGTGCTTGTACCTTCTTCCTTCACGCCTACATTACAACATTCATTCGTTTATTTAGTCCATCAAATTCATTCAGCCATTTTTCCATATTACACATACATTTATCTCTTAAGCATTTCATCAAACACCTTGTAGGCATCATAATCATGGTATTCGGTACAAGACTATAAAGCACATTCCTACTAGTTCATCATCATACAACATTCATATTTATACGGATTTACATAACTACTCCATCCTACATCAATTTTTATTCATCATTCATGTATCACATCAAGCTCATAATCAAAGTTCTAGTTATATGATCTCATTCCATCATCCTACACTTACAAGCTTCTTAACAAGCGGGTTTTTGCTACAATCACAACAACCATCAAAATTCAAACATAAATTCTGCCATAATTCTTATCCTATTCCTTAATCCTAACTAAATTTCACGAATCCTATGTCATGCATTCATGCTTGGGTTAAGACCCACTTCATACAATTTCGAAAATCACAAAATTGAACTTACCACTTCAAAGAACAGGTGTAGGAGCTTAGAATTTGATGATTATTCTTTCGATTTCCTTAAGATTTCTAGTAATTCTTGTGGATTTTGTGAAGTTAGGGTTTCACCCCCCCCCCTTGCTCCTCTCCTGTCGACGTCCAGAACCCCACACACGAATTGTGTGTGGGTTTTTATCATTAAACATTTTAATAACTTAATTTTTGGGCATTTACATCTTTAGTCCCTCCATTTTAACCACTTAATTAATTTAAATACTACCCTTTTATTACTACAATTTAGCTTATGTCTAACAAATATTTTTGGGGTGTTACAAGTCTATCCCCCTTAAAGAAGGTTTCGTCCCCGAAACTTAGACACATAACGAATTTAAATATTGACATACCGAAGAGAAAAGGGTAGTATCTTCGCATTTCATCTTCTGATTCCCATGTAAGTTCCGACCCCTTTCGGTGCTGCCATTGCACCAACACTTGTCTAACAGCTTTGTTGCAGAGATTCTTCACCTTGACGTCTTTAATGGCTATTGATCTTTCAACATAGTTTAATCCTTGGTCTAACTCGACATCATCGAGAGGTACTAATGTTGTTTCATCCGCAAGACACTTTCTCAATTGTGATACGTGGAAGGTACTGTGAATCCCGTCCAGAGCAGGCGGTAATTCTAATCGATATGCAACTTTTCCAACTCGAGCCAAAATTTTATACGGTCTGATATAACGAGGACCTAACTTACCCCATTTGCGAAAACGGATTATGCCCTTCCATGGTGATACTTTCAATAGAACATAATCTCCAACCCGAAATTCAATAGGACGCCTTTTCTTGTCTGCATAAGCTTTTTGTCGATCCTGGGCTGCTTTCAATCGAGCTCTAATCAATTCAATCTTTTCATTTGTTACTGCTATTAAATTACTTGGTGCGAGCTCCCTTTGCCCCACTTCACCCCAACATACGGGAGTTCTACATTTTCTCCCGTATAGTAGTTCGTAAGGTGCCATTTGAATACCACTATGGTAACTATTATTATAAGAAAATTCCACTAGTGGTAAATGGTCATCCCAACTTCCCCCAAAATCTAAGGCACACGCCCTCAGCATATCAACAAGTGTTTGAATGGTTCTTTCTGTTAGGATCTGAGTTTGGATTGATTGTGATTTGTGTTTGAATTAAGATGGAATTATGAGTGAGTTGTGCAGCGGAAATTAAATGGAAGCAAACTTCTCACAATCAAACAGAAGAAATGCTTTCAATCATACATTTTCAACACAGAATCAAATGATTAAATTTATTTCAAACTTTGATTACAATGCATGTATGATTCGCAAACTCCCCCTCAGCGTGTAGGAAGAAGATGGTGAATGAGCTAAACAGAACAGTACAGAGTACTGTTCTATTTATAGGCACTAGCAAACTACTGAGCATCTAAGCTGACGTTACCATGAAAGTGACATCTAACCTCCTAACAAACTCTTAACAACTGACCTATACAAACACTGCTATGTTAACTACTGATGTTACAATTCAATACATAAAGTAAACATAAACTGCTGCTGCATCCTTCCACTGCTATGAACCCAGCAGTACTTGTCATTATCAGTAGTGCTTGAAACAAGGCAGTAGATTGAGCAGCAGAGCTTTAGTTCTTCAACAGACTTTGACTTGATCAGCAGTTGTAGGTCAGAAGTTTGCATGATCAGCAGATAGGAGGTCAGCAGATGTTGAAACCACTTCCAAGGGGAGAGACTTCCAACCAAACATCTGCTTATTCTGGATCCACTGCTCTGATCCAGTTTTGGCTTTCATTATCTGTTCCTTTGGCAGGGTTCAATCCCAACAATCTCCCCCTGGAACACATAATGCCAAAACTCTTCATTATTGTAGATCTTTATTGCCTCATCAGCAGTTCCCTTATTTGCCCTTTGAGTTGCAATTCAAAGGTTAAGGCATTTGTATCATCATCATCCCTGCTAAGTGGAAGATCAAGGAGATCCTGCAAATCTTCAAGACTCTGGCCAAGAGCTTGTTCCCTTGTTAATTTCTTCACTTCTCCACTAGACTTGAACACTGTCAGTACGTGGGTCTATTTATCAGTTTTCCACTTTAGTACTTTTGAGCCTGGTGGGTTTCTTGGGAGATTTTTATTTGAAGAGGTATTTGGTGAAGCTGGTCTATTCATGACTGACTGAGCAGTACTTGCAGATTGTTCCAGTTCAGATTCTTCTTTCATCATTAACATAATGCCCTCTTTTACGAGGTCATTTCCAGCAATTAGATCTTGAACTGTTTCAGCACCCAACTGGTTTTGACTCCTTCTTTTGTAGATGGCAGCACCAGCAGGAGCAGTGGTTCTTTTGGCTTGCAGCTTTGGTGGTCGTTTTGAAACCACTACTTTGGAGTAGTCAGGTTTTTGTGGAGCTGTTGGATCTTTCTTCCTAAGTTCCTCCAACCTTTTATAGGTGGCCCTGACCCTGGCTTCTCCCCACTTTGACACAGAGTTCCTTGACCCATAATCAGCTGTAATAAGCTCATCTTTCATTCTTTTCAACTCTAATGTCTTTTCAGCTTCAAATTATTTGAATTTTTCAGGAGGAGTCTGCTGGACTTCATTTTTTATCATTTCATGAATCCTGGCTACTTCCTTTTCAAGCTCAGGAATGGTCCAGTGTTTGTACATGTGTTTCTCCCCCTTGTATTTCTTGTAGGTCATGATATTTTCAATGTAGTCTTTTCTCAGGGTCTCATCAGCCCTTTCTGAAATTTGTTGACTAACATTTTTGGAAAATTGCTCCATTGTTCTGACCTGTGTGAGAAGAAACTGATAGTTTTGCTGAAATTCCCTATCAGATTTCCCTTGTTTATTTTTGTTAGCAATATCCTCGGCTTGCTTGGATTTAATTTCTAAATATTCTTCAATGTTGTTTGGCCTAGGATATCCTTTAACTGAAGGCAAGCTCCTTTTGGCAGGGTTATCCTCATAGTAGAAAGATTTGATTTCATCTCTAACTGCTATGAGTTCTAAAGGAATCACAACACCTGCAGGAGGTAATGGCTTTTGAATTTGAGTTGAAGAGAGAGGAATGGGTTTTGGAACTGTGACAAGTGCTTGGGATTTTGAAGCTGTTGGTGGTGGTGATGGAGAATCATCATCTGATATGATAATCCTTCTCCTTTTTTATTTTAGGAGAGGCAGATGATGTTTTGGATGGAACGGTGGAGGTGGTTTGAGTGGCAGTGGTTTGTGACTGACAAACAGCTGTTGAAACAACTGGTGTTTCAACCACTGTTGTCATTACAACAGATGTTTTAACATCTGCTGTCTTCTGCTTTATGGCAGGAAGTGATGGTGGAGATGTTGTTTTTGGTCGTGATAAGGCAGTGGTAGTGGTGTGTGATGAAGTGGTGTGTGTTGAAGTGAGACCAGTTGTTGTAACAACTGAAGTACCAGCAGATGTTGGTACAACAGAAGTTGCAACAGCTGTTTGGGTGGAGGTTTGATGTTGGTGGCTTTTGGACAGTGGTTTTGAAGTATGCTTTGGAAGACTGGATGGTGTGGACTTGGGTTTCCTTACTTTTCTAGTAAGATTTCTTTTTGGAACAGGATTTTGATCATCCTTTTCACCAGAACAACCCTGCGCATTCAGCTCCATGAAAGCTTTCTTCTCCTCATTCCACCTTGATAAATCCTTTGCCGCTCTATCCCTTTTTACACTTATGACACCATCATCAAGTGCATTCTGGGTAACATCAACCTTCTTGCTACCATCTAGCAAGGGAATATTTCTGAGCATTGCATCCTTTTCTGGATCAAGATACAATCCATTATCAATCCCTTCCTTTGTCCACTCCTTAATTTTCTCCCCCTTTTTGGCATTATCTGTGGGGATTTCATCAATAAACAGAACTGTTGGAGGAGCAGTGCCAGTGGTTGCCAACAGATGTGATTTTAGAGCCTTGATGTCTGCTTGTGTGGTTTTGAAACTAGAATCCATTGTTTCTCTAAGCTCTTGAACATGTTTTTCATGCTGCAGCTCAGCCATCTGTTGTTGGTGGTGGAGAAATGGTTGAAAAAGATTCCAGAGCTCATTTGTAACATCTGCTGGTGGTGGAGCAGGTGCTTGAGGTGGAACAGCAGTGGATGGTACCATTTGAACTGTTAACAACTGTTGCAGCATGGCTTTGATTTCTACAACAGATGTATCCAGCTTTTCAACTCTTGCCGTCAATTCCTGGTACTTTAAACCATCACCCAATTTAATGGGATCATCTGATTTCCCTCTAGCAGTGGTTTTATCAGATGTTGAGGTAGGGAGTGTACTCCAAACATCAACAATTGATGCCCCTTTTTCTTGGTACTGGGGTCTTCTTCCTTCAACACTTGATAATCTTTTGATGGAACCAGTGGTTAATACAAACTCACTAGCAGATAACAGAGGTGTTATGGAAGGAATTGCCTCCAAGGAAGTCTTATTGATGTAACCACTGTCCAAGTGTAGACCTGTAGGTTCAACACTTGTAGTGGCTGCTTCACTTAGATTACCACCAAGAGTTACTTGTAACTCAAGGGGTGTAACCTCCTCAGGTTGTGTTGGTGGGTTAGCAAAGATTGATACATCAGGCCCAGTCTATTGTTGAGGTATATTCTCATGGACAGGTGATTGAGAAGGACTGGTTTGTGCCAGGTTCAGATCAATTGCATCCAACAGTAGTTTGGTGTTTGGAGGAATTGGGGATGTGAGTTTGGGTGTAGAAAGATGAGTTGCCCCGGGTATTGGGCTGTGGATGATGGAAACAAGTGCTTCCAGAGCATCATGATGTGGTGACCCTTGTTGTACAACCTGTTCTTTTTGTGAAGAGACAGGAGGAGTGTCGGCTAGAGTTTGAGATATTTTTACCAACTGCTGTGAGGAAGTAGCAGCAGTGGTTTGTTGTGACTTTTGTGCTGTCACAGGTAGTTGCTCTGGTATCTCATCCTCCAGAGTTGCCTTTTTGGTGGGTTTGGGGAGTTTTTGATTTTTCTTTTTCTATGGCTTTTTGGTGATTTTAGGTGTGGGTTTCAAGGCAGTTGGTTGGCTACCTTGATCACCTTGAGCAGTGGGCTCAGCAGCAGATACCTGAGGAGCAGTGTTTGCTGCTAAAGTCTACTCAGGCACCTCTGCTTGTGTTTTGCAAGGTGTTGACATTCTTGTAAATGTTTCAGCAGTTAAGCTGTTTATCTGAAAAGAGTCACCTTGGTTTATTACCGCAATATCATCCTTACTGAATTTTTTCTCAAAATAATAACTTAAAAATCTTGGAAACAGTAAAAATGATTTTGTTTCAACATTTTTAACCAAATCATTGAAGATTACCTGGGAATAATTGAAATTTTCTTCTTGAAGTATAGCATATCCCAGATTTTGAATCTTCAATGGTATTTCATTAAAAGAAGTGGTTTTATTTGAAACACACATGAGCAGGGTATGGAATAAAAATCGTGTTGCAGGAGGGAAGAAACCTTTTTGTAAGGTATCCCTCTTCATCATTGTGTTTGCATACCCTCTCTCAATGAAGTCAATTTTTAACTCGTTTTTAGGGAAAGAATTTTTACCTTCTTGATCATTGAGCTGAAAGACCACTGATAAAGATTGCAGTGTGATGCGGACTGCCTTTTTCTGCAGAGTAGAGTTAATGGCTATGACATCTTCACCTTGTTTTTCAAGGGTACAATTTTTCCAAAACTCTCTCTGAGTTTGCAGGTAAATGGGTGCATCAACGGTTAACAAAATTTTGTACTTTGATGCGTTGAGCATATCGAGGATGGAATCAAATGTATCGATGTTGCCGGGTTTTGTGAGAAGACCCAGAAGATTATGAGACGGTTTGTGTGGGATTTCTGTGGAGGTAGCCTTTTGAGAGGCTCCTTTAGAAGATTTTGCGGATGATTTCGATTTTGTCACTTTGAAGATGAGAATCGAAAATGAGATTGTGAAGAAATTTGATGAAATGTGATGGAAACTGCTTTGAGAAGAGAACTTTTAAGAATTCAATTCGACAGTGAAACCCTGTTTGGGGTTTGAAAGGGGGGTTTTATGGAGGAAAAGTGAATGCTGACGTGGTAGCGGTTACAAAAGGTCTGACCACTATGTACTGTCCGCATGCCATCCCCTGGTGAAGTGAAGGACAGTACTTTTGAACAGTACTTTTTTGTGAAAACAACTGGTGAAGACAGTAGTTGTAACGGTAATGGAGAACAGTGGATGCTTTTAACTATTAGTGGATAGAACAGCAGAGGATACAACACTGATTTTGAACATCAATGCTTATCAGAAGAAAATGAGAACAGGGGATGACTTTCAGCAGTGGACAGATGTTTGAAGTAGAGCAGACTTTTGAACCCATCAGTGGTTATGGCAGACTTTTAGGATTTTTCATGAAAAATTCATTTTTAGCTATTTTTAAGGATGGATTTTTGATTTTCTGAAAACATTTTAATGCTTTTATTCATAGAAAAACAAGATTTTGCCTGCTATTCCATGTTTAGCATGCCAATCCTAGAGATCAAGCTTTCAAAGGTGGATGTGTCTAATGCTTTGGTTAGCACATCTGCCAGCTGATCTTTAGTTGGAACATGATGCAGAGAAATCAAACCTTTTTCATAGGAATCCCTCACAAAGTGATGTCTGATGTCGATATGTTTGGTGGTTGAGTGGGAAACTGGATTTTTGATGATATTTTTTGCTGCCTGGCTGTCCAACATGAGTGGTGTCTTCAAGGCAGTGATACCAAAATCCAGTAACTGATTTTGAAGCCAGAGCAGTTGGGCTGTACAGCTTGCAGCAGCTATATATTCTGCCTCGGCATTGGATGTAAAAACAGCTGCTTGCTTTTTGCTTTGCCAAGATACTAAGCAATTGCCTAGGAATTGGCACCCTCCTGAAGTGGACTTCCTTGTTTTATCACATCCAACAAAGTCAGTATCTGAGAAACCTGAAGGCTCAATTTACCATCAGCTGGATACCAGATACCAAGTGTGGGAGCACCTTTGAGGTATCTGAATATTCTTTTTACAGCAATAAGGTTTGACTTTCTAGGGGCTGATTGGGATCTTGCACAGACACATGTTGCAAACATGATATCTGGTCTAGATGCAGTTAGGTACAATAAAGACCCAATCATGCTTCTATATAAGGTCTGATCAACCAAATCATCCTTTTCTTCAGACATGACCAATTTATTGGTTGCAATGGATGTACTACATGGCTTACAATCATCCATATCAAATTTCTTTAAAAGTTCTTTGGCATATTTGCCTTGATGGATGAAAGTAGCATTTTGCAGCTGCCTTACTTGGAGACCAAGAAAGCACTGGAGTTCACCATTGCACTCATTTCAAACTCAGCTGTCATGAGTTGCCTGAACTCTTCACACATTTTATTATATGTGCTTCCAAAAATGATGTCATCCACATAAATTTGGACAATCATCAAATCCTTCCCTCTCCATTTAAAAACAGTGTTTATCAATCCTGCCTCTGGTGAAACCAATGGAAAGTAAAAGGGTGGACAGAGTTTCATACCAGGCCCTTGGTGCTTGTTTCAAGCCATACAAATCTTTATTTAGCTTGTAGACATGATCTGGATTAAATGGATCCTCAAAACCTGGAGGTTGACAAACATAAACCTCCTCTTGAATCTTACCATAGAGGAATGCACATTTGATATCCATTTGATACACCTTGATGTTGTGGTTGACAGCAAAGGCCAGAAAGAGTTTGATAGCTTCAAGTCTTGCTACAGGGGAAAATGTTTCATCATAGTCAATACCTTCTTCTTGTCTGAAACCTTGAACCACAAGCCTGGCTTTATTCTTGACAACAATACCCCTTTCATCAGTTTTATTTTTGAAGACCCATTTTGTGCCAATAGGACTCACACCCTCTGGCAATGGAACAAGCTCCCATACTTGTTGTCTTCTAAACTGTTGGAGCTCCTCTTGCATGGCTTCTACCCAGCTGTTGTCTTTCAGTGCCTCTTGGTACTTGACTGGCTGATGGAGTGATAGAAAACCAGCAAAAAGACAAATGTTTTGGGATTGCTTTCTTGTGAGCACCCCTTCATTGATGTTGCCAATGATTTGATCTGGTGGATGAGATTTCAAGAAGATGAGTTCTCCTTGGTATGGGACAATGGCATTGAGTGGTGAAGGCTGCAGATGTGTATCATCTGAGTTGACCACTGCTGGTGACTTTGATGACCTAGCAGTGGCTTCAAAAGGTGGTGGCATAGGAGGTAAAGATGTGGACACCTGCTGACTTTGATCCACTGTTTGAGGACTTTTGTCAGCAGTGTTTAATGATGTGGAAGCAGTGGTTAGTGGGCTACTTTGGTCAACAACTGTTGAGGTAGCAGTGGTTGAGCTTTGACAGCTGTTTTGGACATCTGCTGCTCTTCCCATTGTGGCAGACTTTTGTTGAGGAATGATGATCTCATACCCATAGTCTGGTGATGAATTTTCTGATGGACCTGCATTGTTAGTCTTGACAGCAGTATTTTCAATAGTGAATTTTTCAAGATCAAACAATTATGCAGGGTTTGCAGGGATTTTCATTGATGAAAGTTCATTGAACTTTACATTCAAAGTCTCTTCCACTGCTTTGGTCCGTGTGTTGAACACTTTGTAGGCCTTAGCAGTGGTTGAGTATCCCAGGTGGTATCCCATATCAATTTTGGCTGCAAACTTTGAGATAGAATCTTTTAAGTTTAAAATGAAACATGGGCAACCAAAAATTTTGAAATATGAGATTAATGGCTTAATTTTATACAGAATTTCATAAGCGGTCTTTTTGTGCCTGGGGTTGATCAAAACTCTGTTTTGGACATAGCAAGCAGTATTTACTGCCTCTGCCCAAAAAGTTAATGGCAAACCTGAATCTGCAAGCATGGTTCTGGCAGCCTCAATCAATGTCCTGTTCTTCCTTTCAACAACCCCATTCTGCTCTGGTGTTCTAGGGATGCTGTACTGCCTTACAATCCCTTTCTTCACACAGAAGGCATCCAACTCCTTATTTTTGAATTCTGTGCTATTGTCACTCCTGAAGACTTTTACTGGAAGGTCAAATTGCTTTTCAACCTGTGTCACAAAGTCTTGCAAAATTCCTGCAGTCTCATCTTTTGAGTGTAAAAACAAGGTCCATGTAAACCTAGAGCAGTCATCAACAATAACCAAACGATATCTCTTCTTTTTGAGACTCATGACTTGCACTGGGCCAAACAAATCCATGTGCAGCATTTGCAAACACTGGGTTGTTTTGGACTCTTCAATGGGCTTGAAAGAGCTTTTATGTTGTTTTCCTTTTAAACAGGAAACACAATGCTCAGGACATGAAAACATTTTTTGTGGTAAGCCTCTCACAAGGCCATTTTTTGAGATTTCAGTGATGGTTTTGAGATTAGTGTGCCCCAGTCTTCTGTGCCAAAGTTCTGTCTCTTTGTTAGAGGCAGCTGAGAACAGACAAGCATCAGCTCTGGGCATTCTTTTGACATGTCAACAACATAAACATTGCCACTGCTTTGAGCAACAAGTTTAGTTGTGCCTTTCTTGATTATTGCTTCAATCTTATTAACCATTTCTGGTCCAACAATCCTACAACAATCCTTAGTGAAAAATGAGCCAAACCCTTTATCACTCATTTGAGACACACTCAGGAGGTTGAATTTTAGATTGTCTATAAGATTGACATTTTCAAATTTTACATTTCCAGACTTTACTGTACCAGACCCCAGTACTTTTCCTTTACTATTATTACCAAAGGATATATCACCCCCTCCATGAATTTCGAAATCTTGAAGAAGGGCTTTACATCCTGTCATGTGCCTGGCGCCTCCACTATCTACATACCAAAGACTATCTAAGCATGCAGAAGCTCCCTGCACATGAAGTAAAAGGATTAGTTCATAAAGGTCTCCAAAGCCAACAGGGCTTTGGATGGGGTCTCAACAGTGTCTGGGATGGATGCAGATGTATGGACAGTGGTTAGCACAGGGGTTTCAACATTTTTGAGAATGTTTTACTCTAACCACTGTTGGGGGTCTTGACCCATCATCTGTTGATAACCAAAAGGATGCATGTTCACTCTTGGTTTATAGGGCTTTTTGTAAGCCTCATAAACGTGTGGAATCCTTTGGTATGATGCTTTGTCCTTGCCTTTTCTGAAATGATTGGCTGGAGGTGCATCAGTCACCTGTACATCCCTTTGAACAGATGTTTGGTTCAGCTGTTTTGTGACATCAGTTTGGACAGGGACAAACAGTGGTTGTTTCTTGGTGAATTTAACAGATGATGTTGATGAACTTAAGGATGTTTTTGCAGTGTATTCTTTCTTCTTCTCATCAAAGTTTTTGAGATACACACATTCCTTAGTTTTGTGGTTATTTTTACCACAGATGGTGCAGCTTTCAGCAGGAACAATGACATTTGTTTTGTTTAGATCATGTGCTTTTAGATGAAAACAATCTTTTGTTAGATGATTCCTCTTTTCACAAAAATCACAAAACAGGTTTTTAATCTTTTTTCTTTTCTTCCTTTTCTCAGATTCCTTTGCAACAGATAGGGCTGTAAACGAACCAAACGTTCGGTGAACAGTTCGTGAACCGTTCGCCGGGAAGTTTGTTTGTGTTCGTTCGTGTATTAAACAAACGGACACGAATAAGAAATTTCGTTCGTTTAGTTAAATGAACAAACATGAACAGAGGTGGCGTTCGTTCGTTTATGTTCGTGAACGTTCGGTAACGTGTTCGTTTGTGCTCGATAGTTCATTAGTGTTTTTGGTTTTTATATTTATTTAAATACTTCAAAATTCCGACAAATTAAATATCTAATAAGTGTCAGTGTATTATATATTCTGTTCACGAACGATTGTTTGTGTTCAATTGCTTTCATTTGTGTTCATGAACATTAGTTTGTGCTCATTTGTGTTTGTCAATGTTCGTTACCTACAATTAACAAACAAACACAAACGAACATGAACAAATTAATTTCCTTAACAAACGAACACGAACATAAAATCTCGTTCAATACCAATGGGTATGGGGATCGGCACAGGGCCGTCCCCCCCCCCCCTTTAGGCCAGTCGCACACCGCCCCCAAGAGGCTCGGCATGGTGGTCTTAATGGGTTTTTCAAATGTGTTAGAAACCGGTTCAAACTGACTTTTTTGTATCGGTTGAATCGTCTGTTAGAACCGATTAAATCGCGCAGTACACCCGGTTGGACTATCCGATACACAAGATAAATTGTTTGGATTTTAAAACATTGGTTTTTTGTGATTTTTGTTTCTGAAAAATTTCAAATAAGTCATGTCATAAATGTGAGTTTTGTATTCTTGTATTTGCATTTGGCCTCCATCAAACATGAATAAAATGTTATTGTCTTTTTTTTTTTGCAAAATAATTTGATTTTTACATGTTTTAGTTTCGTGGGTTGGCACAAATATAATGATAGCACCAACCTTCCTTATAACGACATCATCTAATTGTTATCGTTCTTAAAATCTTTTTATTATTGAGTTTAGTTTCATGATTGTTTTATCATTTTGATTTATGTTAAAAGGATAAAAGGTGTGATAAGCTTTAGGGACCACGAGGTCCTGTGTTCAATTCCCACAAGTAGGTTTTTTTTTTCAAGAGTTATTGATAAGGCTGTAAACGAACCAAACGTTCGGCGAACAGTTCGTGAACCGTTCGCCGGGAAGTTCGTTTGTGTTCGTTCGTGTATTAAACAAACGAACACGAACAAGAAATTTCGTTCGTTTAGTTAAATGAACAAACATGAACAGAGGTGGCGTTCATTCGTTTATGTTCGTGAACGTTCGGTAACGTGTTCGTTTGTGTTCGATAGTTCATTAGTGTTTTTGGTTTTTATATTTATTTAAATACTTCAAAATTCCGACAAATTAAATATCTAATAAGTGTCAGTGTATTATATATTCTGTTCACGAACGATTGTTTGTGTTCAACTGTTTTCATTTGTGTTCTTGAACATTAGTTTGTGCTCATTTGTGTTTGTCAATGTTCGTTTTTGTTCGTTGCCTACAATTAACAAACAAACACAAACGAACACGAACAAATTAATTTCCTTAACAAACGAACACGAACATAAAATCTCGTTCGATAAGTGTTCGTGAACGGTTCGCGAACACATATATTTTTTAACAAACGAACACGAACAAGGTCTTGTTCGTGTTTGTTCGGTTCATTTGCAGCCCTAGCAACAGAGTTTGGAACCTCTGTTGGGATATCTTTGATAGGAATGACCCTTGCTTTTGGAGCTTTTACACCATCAGTGGTTGTGAAATCCATTGGTTTGAAGTTTTCCAGGATGTCACACTCATCAGACCATGTGGGTTTAAATTGGTGTTTCTCAATCTCTTTAAAAGTTGAAGATCCCATAGATCTTTCCAGAGTAATTTTGTTACCAAGTTTGTCAGTTATTTTAACTTCTTGGCCACTTTTATTGGTTGGTATGATTTCAGAAGAAACATCTTGTATTGCAGTAGTGTTTACAAGATCATTATATTTTCTATGTCCTATACCAAACTTGACATTGCTTTTAAGCTGTTTCTCAAGCATAACCTCATACCCTTTACAAGATTCTACCCATCTTTCACATGTGATCTGGGTAGACTCCAACTCCTTTTTGCAAACTTGGTATTTTTCTACCATAGTTTGGAGTTGAGTTTTGGTTATGCTTTGCTCTTCTTTTAGACTGCTGATCTCTTTATCTTTTTCAGCCAATTTGTTTCTAAGTTCTTTTAATGACTTTTCAAATTTGACTTCATCAGATAAGATTTTATTCCTAAGGTTTTCATTTACCTCTTTGATGTTAGCAAATGCAATAATACATTTGTCTGAACACAGTTTTTCAAGAACTTGAGGTGATACCTTAGCAGCAGCCATCATGGCACAGTCACATTGATGATCACCTTCTTCATCAGCTCTCTTCTTTTCTTCTTCCTTTTTGTCTTCTTTGGACCAGGGGTCAGACAGTGGTTCAAGCAGGGTTTCTGAATTTTCTTCCAGCAGTAGTTCACCAGCAATTGCAGTAACCACTGCTTCAGCAACTTCATCCACTGTTTCAGCACTTAGCTGTTCACCTTCAGTTTCTATCCCTTCTGGTATTGACTCTAATGCCATCAAACAAAATTCATCATCAAAAGTATCATTAGAGGCATAGAGAGCAAAATTTTCATCGCCAAATTCTTCAGGCATGCTGCTCCAATCAACAAAGCTTTGTGTGAAAAAACTTTGCTGATCTGGTTGAACCACTGTTGGAGCAGCTTGTTGAGGTGCAACTGGTTGCACCTGTGCCTGAGGAACAGGGGCCTGAACATACTGAATTTGTGGAACAGTGGTTTGAACATAGTGCACAGGCACAGGGGTTGCAGCATAATGAGCAGTGTTAACATGTGCTGCATGGGCATATTGGGTATAGTGCACAGTGTTTTGTTGTTGTGGTCTAGGGTTTGAGCCAGGGTGAGTGATTATGGGACCAGTGGTTTGACTCCTACATTCCCTAGCAAAATGACCTAGCCTATTACACTTGTAACACTTGATTTTTGACTTATCCAACCCCACCCTTAAATTCCCATGAAGCCCTGGGAATTTTCTCCCTGTTCTTTTGTAGAATTTGCTTGTTCTAACACTAAGCAAAGCCAATTGATGCAAAATGTCCATCTCTTCTAAGTCAGTGGGATCAAAATGTTGCAAATCATTTAGTTCAAAGCATAAGTTATCTGACATCTGGTTTTCAGTATTTGCAGTGAAAGCATAATTTGTAGAGTGAGAATCAGAGTTGTTAAAATTATCACCAGCAGTTATGTCAATAAAATGATCATAACTCTGATCCTTACTGCTGCTACCAGATTCTTCATGACCAAATAGAGTTGTGCTGCCAAATGAATAGTCATCAGCAACTTTTCTAGACTCTTGCAACTTCCTTTTCTGGTTTAACTCCCTTTCATAGGTCAGGAGTCTACCATGGAGTTGGGTCAGGGTCAGATCTTTGAACTCAGCTGAATTCCTGGTGACAAAAGCAATTGTGTCCCATTTTTCAGGCAATGATCTAAGGAACCTGCTATTTTGAGTTGCATTTGGAAATGTAACTTTAACAAGCCTTAGCTCACTGATGAGACAACTGAAACGTTCAATTTGTTGGGTTAGTGACTCCCCTTTGATGTGACAAAATGTTTCATACTGCTGATTCAGAATTTCCCTGTTGTTTTCAATAACCTCTTCCGTTCCCCCAAATTGTTCCTTCAATGCATCCCACAATTCTTTAGCACTGTTACAATGTAACAGCCCAGCATAGATTTCGTTGGGTAGTGCAGAGGCTATGATGCTAAATGCTTTGGCATCAAGTTCGAACTTCTGAAAAACAGATTCAGTGTAATTTTCAGTTGGTTTAGGAACGAACTTCTTGGTGTCCTCGGCACTTGGCACCATAGGAACATGAGGACTGAAAACAACAGACCTCCAACATCCAGTGTTCTATTGAGCAAGGATGTGACACATCCTTCTCTCCCAGATGTTGTATTCATTTCTTTTAAGCATAGGAGGTTTAAAAAGCGAGCCAATGTTATTTTTATCATCTTGAGACTGTGACGACATCCTGGTTGTTTTACAGGAACTGATTAATCAACTTTATCGGTGATTAAACCTTGCTCTGTTTTTCAACAAGACGAACAAACTATCAGTATCAACTATTTCGAGCTGAACAATTTACGTCAAAATGATTGTTAAATCAAATTTGACTGTCCAAGCTCTGATACCAATTGTTAGGATCTGAGTTTGGATTGATTGTGATTTGTGTTTGAATTAAGATGGAATTATGAGTGAGTTGTGCAACGGAAATTAAATGGAAGCAAACTTTTCACAATCAAACAGAAGAAATGCTTTCAATCATACATTTTCAACACAGAATCAAATGATTAAATTTATTTCAAACTTTGATTACAATGCATGTATGATTCGCAAACTCCCCCTCAGCCCGAGCTCAGTATTTGTTCGTGCAGGAAGAAGATGGTGAATGAGCTAAACAGAACAGTATAGAGTACTGTTCTATTTATAGGCACTAGCAAAATACTGAGCATCTAAGCTGACGTCACCATGAAAGTGACATCTAACCTCCTAACAAACTCTTAACAACTGACCTATACAAACACTGCTATGTTAACTACTGATATTACAATTCAATACATAAAGTAAACATAAATTGCTGCTGCATCCTTCCACTGCTGTGAACCCAGCAGTACTTGTCATGATTAGCAGTGCTTGAAACAAGGCAGTAGATTGAGCAGCAGAGCTTTAGTTCTTCAACAGACTTTGACTTGATCAGCAGTTGTAGGTCAGCAGTTTGCATGATCAGCAGATAGGAGGTCAGCAAATGTTGAAACCACTTCCAAGGGGAGAGACTTGCAACCAAACATCTGCTTATTCTGGATCCACTGCTCTGATCCAGTTTGGGCTTTCATTATCTGTTCCTTTGGCAGGGTTCAATCCCAACACTTTCTGACTGGCCGTCAGTTTGAGGGTGGTAGGCGGTACTTATGTGTAATTTCGTACCCACACTCTCGTGGAACTTTTGCCAGTAACGAGAAGTAAATCTAGTGTCCCGATCCGAGAGAATTGACACGGGCACCCCGTGTCGAGATATAATCTCGTTCATGTAAATTTCAGCCATTTTCTCGAAAGAGTAAGCTTCTTTGACCGGTAGAAAGTGAGCGCTTTTCGTAAGTCGGTCTACGATTACCCATATTGTATCATGCCCCTTTTTCGTTCTAGGAAGCTTGGTTACTAAATCCATCGTTAGTTCCTCCCACTTCCATACCAGTATCTCCAAAGGTTGTGATTCTCCGTAGGGCTTTTGATGTTCCGCTTTCACTTGGGAGCATGTTAAGCATTTTGCGACATATTTAACGATATCGCGTTTCATGCCCGACCACCAATAATTGGCCTTCAAGTCCCGATACATCTTTGTAGCCCCGGGGTGGACCGAATATCGTGACTTATGAGCTTCTTCAAGTAACGCAGTCTTGACTTCGCAGAAACGTGGTATCCAAATTCGGCCGAACCTCGTCTTGAGTCCGGTCGAGTTTTCTTCTAGCTTATCGACCACACCTTTTAACCTTTCTTTCTTTAAATCTTCCACTCCAAGCGACTTTATTTGGGAATCCCGTATCATTTCAATCAAATGTGGTGTAACTATCATCTTCATGGATCTCACACGAATTGAAGGTGGAGTCTCTTTTCGGGTTAGTGCATCCGCCACCACATTCGCTTTTCCCGAGTGATAAAGGATATTGCAATCATAGTCTTTAATCAGTTCTAACCATCATCGTTGTCTCATATTCAAATCTTTCTGTTCAAAGAAATACTTGAGGCTTTTATGATCCGAGTAAATTATGCATTTCATACCGTATAGGTAGTGTCTCCAGATCTTTAAGGCGAACACTACCGCTGCCAATTCCAGATCATGTGTTGGGTAGTTTACCTCATGAGGCTTTAGTTGTCGCGAAGCATATGAAATAACCCTTCCCCTTTGCATCAAAACACAACCTAATCCCTTATGTGAAGCGTCTGAATAAACAACCAGATCTTCAGTCCCATCTAGCAAAGTCAAGACCGGAGGACTCGACAATTTCTCCTTTAATATACGAAAGGCCTCTTCCTGTTCCTTACCCCATACAAACTTTTCTTTCTTCCTCGTTAGTCTGGTTAAGGGTAAGGCTATCTTCGAGAAATCTTGTATGAACCGTCTGTAGTATCCCGCGAGGCCTAGAAAACTTCTTATCTCAGTCGGATTCTTCGGGGAAACCCATTTCATTACGGCATCAATCTTTGACGGATCCACTAAAACACCTTCCGAATTAATTACGTGACCCAGAAACTGCACCTCTCTGAGCCAGAAGGCGCATTTTGAAAATTTCGCATAAAGTTTTTCTTTATGGAGAGTTTCAAGTACTTCTCGCAAATGCCTCACATGATCAGCCTTGTTTCGCGAATAAATTAGGATATCATCTATGAATACGATCACGGACTTATCTAACATGGGTCGGCATACCCGGTTCATAAGATCCATAAACGTTGCTGGAGCGTTCGTTAACCCGAAGGACATAACTAGGAATTCGTAGTGCCTGTATCGAGTTCTAAATGCGGTCTTTGCAATATCTTTCTTTCGCACTCTGACTTGATGGTACCCCGATCGCAAGTCAATCTTGGAGAACCAACTCGCCCCTTGTAATTGATCAAAAAGATCATCAATTCTAGGTAAAGGGTAGCGGTTCTTCACAGTCAACTTATTTAATTCTCTATAATCGATGCACATGCGCATCGACCCATCTTTCTTCTTAATGAATAAAACAGGCGCTCCCCACGGTGACACACTCGGGCGTATAAAGCCCTTATCTAATAAATCTTGTAATTGTGTCAATAGCTCCCGCATCTCGATGGGAGCCAATCTATAGGGAGCCTTCGCAACCGGCTTCGCACCCGGATTCAAATCAATGCGAAACTCTACTTCCCGTTCGGGAGGGAGTCCCGGCAATTCCTCCGGAAATACGTCCGGAAATTCATTCACTACCTCAACATCTTCCAGCTTCGGGAGGGTTTGCTGAGCGTCTACCACATAAGCCAGGTATGCTCTATTTCCATTAAGTATGTATTTAAAGGCATGGACAAGGGTACACAATTTAGTTTCTACGTTTCTTTCCCCTTGAATACTCAGTTGCCTTCCACTTGGAGCTTGGATAAACATTATCTTATTTTCACAATTAATTTCTACCCGGTGTCGTGCCAACCAATCCATTCCCACTATCATTTTAAATTCCCCCGGAACCATAGGTATGAGATCAATTTCGAATTCCTCATCTTCCATTATGAATTTACATTTCCTACATATCTCGTGTAGCATATAGATCTTACTATCAGCTATTTCTACTTCTAGAGGCATCGGCAATCGTTCAATCTTAAAGGAAGGATGTTGTACGATTTCACTAGAAATAAACGACATAGTGGCTCCGGTATCAAACAAAACATAAACCGGTATGGAGTTTAATAGAAAGATACCTGAGACCACATTCGGTTGCGACTTGGCTTCTTCGGATGTGATTTGAAACATCCTCCCTTTCGCCCTAGAACCCTCTTGCTTCTTATCTTCTTTCTTTGACTCTTGCTGAAGTTTTGGGCATTCAGATTTGATGTGTCCCTTTTCGAAACAATTGAAGCAAGTCTTCGGGTTATTCAGACATTGATAAGATGAATGTCCCTCCTTACCACATTTGTAGCACCCCTTCTTGCCTAACAGACACTCTCCAGTATGGAGTTTTCCACAAGTCTTGCAAGGAGTAATTCCACCTTTCGACTTTTCCTTCCTCCCTTGATCTTGAAACTTTCCCTTTTTAGATGGACTCGAACTTGCACCCTTTTCACTTGATCTCTTTTCACTGCGTTCTTCCTGTCTCTTGATTTCAATTTCTCTATCTCGTGCCAGATTGATAAGTTCATCAAGGGTCTCACATTTCGAGGGAGTGATGAATTCCCTAAATTCCGCCTTTAATACCCCATAGAAACGATTGATCTTCATCCTTTCAGTCTTCACGAAATCTCCACAAAACTTCATCTTATCCATAAAGAAATTTGATATTTCATTTATTGACTCATTTTTCTGTCGGAGGCGCAAGAAATCTTCCTGAATCTTATCAATAGCCGACTGAGGGCAATGGTATCTCATTAAGGGTTCCTTAAATTCTTGCCAGGTCATTAATTGGAGTCTGTCTTCCTCTATTTCTTTGCTATACGCATCCCACCAATCTTTCGCCTGGAGAGTGAGTTGGCCAGTAGCGAACATCACCTGATCTTCCTTATCACACCGACTTCGTATGAATACCGCTTCTATATTTGAAATCCATCTTTGGCATGCGATCGGGTCGATTTTACCATCATACGTTGCGGGATTGCATGCCATAAAGTCTTTGTACGTGCACCGTCGTTCTTTGCTTTTACCTTTAGATCCTTCAATTAATTCTTTCAACTCCTCAATTTTGCTAGTCATCATGGCATCCACGACTCCCAACACCCGACTTTCTACTTCTTGAGCTAATCGTGGAAGATTAGCTTGCATAACTCCTTCCGCCACCTCCGTGACTCTTTTGTTAAATGCTTCTTGATGAGCCGTGTCATCATCTTCATTAACGTTTCTTGCATCAGCCATCTATAAAATAACATTTACATTCATCATTAAACACAAGCTCTCGATTATACACATACTTCGACCTTTGTTCTACACTTACGCTATCAATCTGTAATCAGGCTAATCTCTAACGCGCTCCCTTCAATCCAACCAAGTTGTGTTCACTTGCTGAACACCGACTGTGAGTATATTCGAACCCTTTTTATCCCATTTTGGGTGTAACATACATTCCTACCAATCAAAGTTAGCAAAATGAATTATTCAATCAAGCTGTTTATCACTTGCGAATAACTGTTATGCATATTTACACGTGATGCTAGTTACATATGTGTTAGGACTTATACTCGCGAGGTCCCGCCTTAACTAGTATAGTATTATAGAACCCGACGGGGTCTAATTAGGATGAATAGCAATCGCAATCGCAGCTCGAGAGACTTAGCTGGTAGTATCTGTCATGTATGCATGTATGTTGAGGTATCTCGTTTATGTGTTTGGTAATTCGCAGCGCTTCTAACTATTTACGCTACTCTAACAAAACTTATATACTCGCCAATACTTTTGTATTGACGTCGTTTTAACGTATGTTGCAGGTTAGTCGCAGTTTACATCAAATCAAGCTAGGAAGTCTAGAAACTCATCTAAAATCTACGTTGTCGGATTTGAATTGTTCGAGAGGACAAGAAATCTATGATAACTTATGTGATTGTACTGTTTGTTAGTATGGGATAACGAATGTAATAAATACTTTCGCTTTATAGTTGTTATGGATTCTCTTGAGCAATCTGATTCGCCTAGTGTCGCGCCCCGATGATTCAGCCGTCGGTTGGGGTGTGACAGATTGGTATCAGAGCCATAACTATAGGGAATTAGGCCAGACTTGACCTAGTCCAGGTCAATGTCTTAGAAACGACCTAGTGTATAGTCTAGGTACCGACAGGCCGACCCGTGCAATCCCAGTAGGAATTGCACGGGCCTATTTGATATTCTCATTCGAATCCGCTAAAACTACAACTTCACGTGAACACCGCATACTACAATTTCACGCGAAGAGCCTTTCCTAAGGCTGGAATATTACTTAGCCTTTCCTAAGGCCAACACAATAAACACGTTTTCGAAAATACTCGCATAACACAACCGAGTGATCCAGTCGAGATCAGGCGTGAAAACCAATAACTATCGATAAGATCGCTCACTCAGCGCATTTTTCTAGCACGAGAACTTTCTGACGAGCTAGGAGTGACATCCATATCTCAACGAAAGTCTCCATTTCAAAATCCAGTGGAGCTCCCGAATTCATTCGAAGAGCACAACCACAGTTAAGGGTAAAGTTATTAAGTCAGGGGTGAAACCCGTATCTTAATAAACTGTTCCGCTCTCTATAAAATGGTTTTCAAAAGCTCTCACCAAGGAGTCGACTATAACGATAACTCGAGCCACGTGATGACCAGGAAGACGAATGCCATGAACTGCATCCCTGTGGAAGCATAAGCCTTCTAGGGCAACGCGCGTGCACGAACTTGTTGGGTATAGTTGGGTTACCTTGGGCAGTCAACGCCTAAACACCCGAGGCACTCTATCTATTTTTCTAGCACACGACTCGCTGGTTTTACGCTTTATGGAACCTATTTACGCGTATGTGTTACAATTTAAAACTTTACGCTTTATCGATTTCTCTATTTGTCGATTTTCGCTCGCTGCTTTTGCAACCGCACAACTCGCACAACCATCGCAATCTAAAACGAAAACCGAATGTTCGCAACGAAGCTAATGTCTAATTACTCGCTCTCGCTCCCTCTCTCTGCATCGCGTCCTCGCGCTATCTATGCAAGCATAAAGGTATTAGTTTATACGAACCTATATATATATCTACATATACAAGCAAATCAATTGTGTGGGAATTTAGGAATCTCGTGCCTCCTATCTGGCTCCTATGTGAAGTCTATTATATTACTCGCAACAAGTTTTGATCGCGCTCAATCGCATCGCAAAACTCAAAAATCAATATGATCGAATCTCACTCCAAATCTCTCTCTGTCTAGATGTCTTCAAACGACTCAACATCGAGACAAACAGCTAGGGGAAGAGCCAAACGAAGCGCCAAAAAGAGAATTGCCTCGCTTGTGGCCAAGGAAGTGGCCAAGGTCATACCTCAAATTATTGCTCAGGTGCATTCTCTCAGCAACTCACGAACCCCGGAAGACTCTAAGATGGAAGCGCCGCAATCTGCTTTCCTCTACAAACACTTCAAAGCCTGTGATCCGATGGAGTTCACGGGTGAAGGAGGTGTGTCCCAACTACTCCAGTGGTTCGATTCTATCGAAGTTACCCTTCGTCAGAGTGGGTGTCCCGATGGTTTTCATATTACTTGCGCTACCGGAGTATTTCAATCGCGAGCACTCGATTGGTGGACAGCCGAACATAACAAACGTGGGATCTCCGCAGCTTATGCCATCTCTTGGGATGAGCTAAAAGAACTCATGAAGAAAGAGTACTGCCCTCCCCACGAAGTTCAGAAACTAGAAAACGAATTTTGGGAAATCAAGCAAGACGAAGGTGACAATGTTGGCTGCACCGCAAGGTTTAAACAACTTAACATAATCTGCCCAAGTCAAGTCAACACCTCAGAAAAAGCCATCACGAAGTACATTCGCGGCTTACCTGAATGTGTGGGCGATTTTGTCGAAGCTGCAAGACCCGCTACCATCGAAGAAACCTATCGCTTGGCCTCAGAAATCAACGACAAACGAGTCTTGGACAGGTTTTTCTCCAAGAATCCTGTCAAACAAGCTCATCAAGCAATCGTCATCGACTCTTCCGACGATTCTTCTAACGATTCCTCTGATGATTCTTCAAGTAAGTCCTCAGACGAATCCTCTGATTATAACACATCGCTACAGGAAGCTCAGTCCAGCCGCAAACGAAAGACCATGAGCCCAAACTCTTCAACAACTGAACTGTCGCAACCAGAACCTCTCCAAGCAATTCCAGTTTACTCAAAGCGCGACTACAATGGAACTCATCCCTTGTGTCTCATGTGTACGTATCATCACCCGCCAGAAGCTAACTGTCGCTTTTGCGCAAATTGCAACTGGTATGGTCATCTTACCCAGCACTGTCGCACGGGGCCGCAGGCTTGGGGAATTCCAGCAACAATCGCAGTCTCCGTAGAAGTCCTTCATAGCAACATTAGTTATGCTTCCAATGTTGTTGTAATGATACGATTTTCACCGTTAATTTCTTTTGCATGCTGAACTTGTTCTATTTCTCGACGCAATGTGGACTCTATTTATCTCTCACTTTATCGCACTCGCGCACGGACTATATACTAGCACTATGTACTATATAATGTGTTTTCCCCTACTATGCGTTCTTGAAGCGAGTTGCGATAAACGTGCAAGGGACAACTTAATCACGGGTGTACACGAGATTATGTTGGTCAGTGCACGGGGATCGTAATAAGTTCAATAATGCCATAGCGTTAAAAGCATGGTTAAGTGTGATGGATACGCCGCTGGTACTTCCTATATATAAGCGTCTTGACCATGTCGACACAGTGTGACACCTATTCACGGGACAGAGGCGTGTGGTTGAAGCATGGTGGATACGCCGATGGTACTTTCTATATATAAGTGCTTCGCCATGCCAACCAATGACTTGTGAAGAAAGTGCCATACAATTTGAACGTTATTAGACCAAGTATACTATTAAATCTATTTTCGACACACTAAACTACGCCGCAAGGCGTAACAATCTTAATCGCAACTCAAAGCGTGTAATCGCTAGACTTTTCGTAAGTCAACACGCTCGCAATCGTATTATCGCTAGAATCTATCTCGCAATCTCAATCGCTTATTATGTGTTCACCTAATCACTTATTATGTGTATCGCGATATCACTCATCGTGTGTATCGCCCTATCGCTTGTGTATCGCTCTATCGCTTGTGTATTGCTCCATTGCTCATCGTGTATCGCTTAACGTTTATCGCTATCGCTTACCATTAACTATGTTATCTGTGTTATGTTAGCACACATGACCTCGCTTCACGAGTCGAAACTGATAGGGTTAAAACATGGTGGATACACCGCTTGTACTTCCTATATATAAGTGCTCTAGCCATGTCAGCAGATTTTCGTGGAAAAAGGCCATGTGGGGCTTAATGTCAGCTAAGACTTGTGGTGTCGTTTAATCAAATTAAATCGCATATTCCCATCGCTTGCAATGCATCGATCGTCGCCTATCGCTCGACGGTTGTCGCTATCGCTTTTCGCTTGTCGCCGTCGTCTTCGCTTATTATGTTGGTTTTGTGTTATCAATTATCGCGTACCGCTTATCGCTTGTCGCACTCGCTCGTGTGACTAAACTGAATTCGAAAGTGACTTCATCGCTCAGTTGCTCAAACCTTCTCTTACACTTGGTCCAACCATCTTTCGCCTGGACCAAGGGAATCGAAATCTATCAGTACTATGTCGACACGCATGACACCGCCTCACGGGACGGAACCCATATGGCTAAAACATGGTGAATACGTCGCTGGTACTTCCTATATATAAGTGTTTTAGCCATATTGTCAAACTTTCGTGGGAAAGTGCCATGCGGGGCCGACTTTAAATTTAAAATTTTGATATTACTAAAACCTCTGTGTAAACAAATTTTTTCTTACAAGACTTTTTCTGAAAATTTGATCAACACATTTGTGCAAAACGAGAATGTCTTGTAACGATGGTGTGACAATCGACTCAAGTTACTGCCGCGTGACGAGAAAGTTTCGTAAAACGAGCTTTAAACACCCTAAAATCTTTTAGTAATCTAATAAAACCCCATTCATAGCGCTGGTGTGAACATCAAAAAAGTTTAACGTCGCACTGTGGGAAGATTTTTCATAAACAAGTTCCTTCAAACCTTTTTGAATTCATCAACTTTTCAAGAATACAAAACACTTTTGGATCGCTTTTTGTGTGTTGCCATCTTTTGTTATACAAATCGCCTTACTCGCTGCCATCGCCAGTCATCGCAACACTCTCACTCGTCGAATTTCAATCGATCGCTCGCTCGTTTTGATGCTTTTAATCGCTACTGCCACTCGCATCGATCCTCGCAACCCTCCATGTGGATTAATTTCGGGACGAAATTTCCTAAAGCAGGGGAGACTGTAACAACCCGCACGTTCGTGCGTTGTTACTACTTGTTATACTCGTTACGCCTAGCACCAGAGATTCGGATCATAATGTAGCTATATCGCATACATCGCTATTTCGCAGTATTTTCGCATATTACGGATACTTTATCGCTATAACACATCACATCGCACGTACTAACACTCACGATGACGTTGAGTGAGGACCTATTCTACCCTCCTCGATAGCCGTGATGTGTCGCAACGCAACGCATATTCGAAACGCGCAACCCGATTATTGCAACACAGACTTTGAAATATGGATATGTATACGACCCTTTGTGACTAATTATAACAAAGTATGAAGATGCGTAACCAAACTATCGCAAAGCTTAGCGAACAAAACGGAACATCGAAACGCAATTCGCCGGAGACCACCGATCGAGTGACAGATCGATCGGATGGCCAACCGATCGGATTACCACCCGATCGGAGTGCCACCCAATCGGATTGCCACCCGATCGGACAGCCACCCGATCGGACAGCCATCCGATCCATGGCACTCCATCACCTTTTCTCCTCTTCACCTATAAATAGCCCTTGTCACATCACTGTTCAAGTAATGTGACAGCTCTCACTCGACCAACACACTTTGGGGCTATTTTCTCTCGATTTCTCGCAATTCTTGTAAGTTCCTACCGCAAATCTTGTACTTCTATGATCTACACACACTTCTTCATCATTTTCACCTTTGACTCTTAACTTTTAACCATGAAATCAATGGATTTGAGGTGTTATAGGATGATGTCATCATGGAGTTCCTATGAACTTCAAGTCTTGGCCTCATTCCACCAAGAACAACTCAGATCTGAAGGATTTCTACAAGATTCAACAATGTTTCGCATAGATTTACACATATTCATGGTTAAAAAGGATTGAAAGATAGTTTTCTAACTTTCTTTCAACTCTTTTACACTCAATGCACTCAAAACCGATAGAATCGGAGCTCGTTCTGATCTTCTTCTCATTCTTAGTGAAGTGTTGGTTCAAGATCTGATTTCTATCTAAGAGACAACCGACCTCGGGTTAAACACGAACCACTATCTTGAACAGTCGACCGACCGGACTAGGGTGGTTCCTGTCCGATCGAATCACTTGGGAATAGATAGGGTTTCTATTGCTTGACACGTCGTCATGCCGTCTCGAGAAAACCGCAAAACTACCAAAACGACCAAGTATCAAAGACGATCAGGCAGTTGGGTCGGATTGCCGTCCGATCGGATTGCCACCCGATCAGACAGTCGTCCGATCGACTTGCACTTAGTTACGCACTGTTCTACACTTACGCCATCAATCTGTAATCAGGCTAATCTCTAACGCGCTCCCTTCAATCCAACCAAGTTGTGTTCACTTGCTGAACACCGACTGTGGGTATACTCGAACCCTTTTTATCGCATTTTGGGTGTAACATACGTTCCTACCAATCAAAGTTAGCAAAACGAATTATTCAATCAAACTGTTTATCACTTGCGAATAACTGTTATACATATTTACACGTGATGCTAGTTACATATGTGTTAGGACTTATACTCGCGAGGTCCCGCCTTAACTTGTATAGTACTTTAGAACCCGACGGGGTCTAGTTAGGATGAATAGCAATCGCAATCGCAGCTCGAGAGACTTAGCTGGTAGTATCTGTCTTGTATGCATGTATGTTGAGTATCTTGTTTATGTGTTTGGTAATTCGCAACACTTCTAAATATTTACGCTACTCTGACAAAACTTGCATGCTCGCCAATACTTTTGTATTGACGTCGTTTTAACGTATGTTGCAGGTTAGTCACAGTTTACATCAAATCAAGCTAGGAAGTCTAGAAACTCATCTAAAATCTAGGTTGTCGGATTTTAATTGTTCGAGAGGACAAGAAATCTGTGATAACTTATGTGATTGTACTGTTTATTAGTATGGGATAACGAATGTAATAAATACTGTCGCTTTATAGTTGTTATGAATTCTCTTGAGCAATCTGATTCGCCTAGTGCCGCGCCCCGATGATTCCGCCGTCGGTTGGGGTGTGACACTAATGTTGAAGATGCTAATGGGCATTGGTCGGTTGATGTGATTGTTGTACCTCCAAAGTTGTCCGGGTCAGATCTTCCCAATGAGATTGTCGTACCTCAAAGTTGTCCGGGGTCAGATCTTCTCTCAAAGAGCTTCTTATGAGTAGTTCATCTCATGGATCAAAGGTATAACCTAAAACACTAAGATGCACACTACAAGTCTAAAACGCTAAATAAACAAGGCTACTTAAGTCTTTGATGACATCAGACAAAGAGTAGCTTATCTGGTGGGTAATATCAATTCTGAATATACATTATGTCTCTGCGTATATTCAGATACCTCTAATCATATGTACAATTAGACGTATCTTATAAGTTACGACGAAACCTCGACAGGAGTTTGAATTGTTATAGTAGTGTTTGTTTATTATTATGTTTTTATATTATTACTCTTAACCCTATTATTAATTGTGGCTAGGGCTAGAACTGCAGTGAAATCAGATCTTTTTGAACATCAAATATTTTTCTGATGTTAGTCTTGTACAGTTATTTATCATGACCTTTAATGCTTCATATGTGACTACTTATACCTTAGCCCTCTGCTATAAATTTTTGCATGTCTTAAATTGTAAACTTGAAGGAGGTATGGATGCAGGTTTATACATGGCGTGACTGGGATTTCACAGCTAGGGTGGAGGTGAATCTGATGGCATGCAATATCGCATCGAATTGGGCATCAAAGGTGAGGAAAAAACTTCTCTATGTTATATTCTATTCTATGTTATTGTTTGTGTTAAAGGTGCGAAATAAATTGGTTTTAAACTGTTTAGCAAGGTTATCAACTAGCAACATTTGGTTGCAATATGGTGTTATACATGTAGCTTCATTTGTGTTTTATGCTTTATGCTATTGTACATAAAGCTTGATTTATGTTATAACTTCCAACCAGATACGTGGCTTCTCCCCGTGTCCCATGTACACATCAACTTTTCCAACCATACGTCCTTAATCTCTTAACATATACACTTTTCCCGGACACGCATCACTGTGATCATCACCACCAGATATCCACTACCTCCTTTCGCCGATTCCTCCCACATGCTTTCACTGATTCCTCCCATCGTTCTCATACCGTTGCACCAGTCGGAGTTCCGCCTTCACAATGAACAGGTACGCCTCTAACAAAAACCTAACTGAACCCTAGGAAGTTAATAAATTTTTTAAACTGCTCAGGCTACCATGGCTGAGCAGTCGTTGAGCCTGCGGGTTTAGGTTCGTTTTCTACTTCGTATTCGTCGCATGAGTTTAGGGCTCGACCATGGGGTCGTTGTTTGATTTCACTTTATATCTTTCAATTTATATTACGTTGAGTTGTTTTTGTATTTGTGGGGGTTGCCAAGAAAATGAGCTTAAAACGTTTTAACTTTTGATATTTGATACTCAGGTTGTTAATTTGGACATCCAATCCCAAATGTGTGGGTTTGGTAAAATTTGCAAGTTGGTAAAAATGAGTGCTGGATAGGCGCACTAAAAAAAGGCGGGTCAGAATCGGAGACTAGCCATAGATGAGTTCTTCCATGTCACCAACAACTTCCAAATAGCTGCAAGAAAGGCAATCGAAGCAGGTTTTGATTGTGCTTCAAGATTCACCAAGCAAACAGACCCTTAATCGACCAATTCATGAAAGATCAAGTTTTTATCTCTTGTAGTGTTTATGCTTTGTTTGTATACGGTGCGGCTTAATTAGTAAGCCCCTAGCCGCAACGCGGCGGGGCTTACATCTAGTTTGATATATAATAAGAAACTAATTGGTTAATAATTTTTTTTTCATATGGTGCATTGACAGGCCCATAACCCTCCAAAGTGGAGGTCGTGGATTCGAGTCTCTACCGGAGCAAAAATGCTTTGGGTTGAGCCATAGTTTTATAACACTAGGTCTTCGGGTGGTGAGTTTTATAACACTGGTCCTTCGGGTGGTGAGTTTCCTCTTAATGATGATTTGTTGTCACCGGTGGCGTCTGCATTCGCGAGCGTAGATAGCCTTTTAAAATTTTTTGTTACTTGTTAGAAATACAATAAACTCACTTAAATTTAATGTTGTACCAGGACATATTAAATTTTAGAGACAAAAAAGAAAAAGCTTTTTCTAGAAAAGTAAAATGAAAGAAATGACAAAAGTGTTATGCGACGTCGTTTCATAGACGAAGTAAATCAATAGCAGGTCCCCGGCCCGTACATGTGGATGTGAGCAAGAGATTCTACACTTTATGGACGCATGCGCAACTGTACATTGTTATGTACCTTCATATACGTTAAATTACTAGTTTTTATTTATTATTTCATTTTTCAAAATAAAATGTATATAATATGTGCAATAAAGTATTTATGGTAAATAACAAATATTGACCCCACATAAGAGAAACAAATCTGATTATTAACAGCCACACAAAAATGTCGGTTCTATTTATTAGGATTAGGATCAAAATAGAAAGATACTAATTGTAAGAATAACAAGAGTACAAAGCTTCCTAAAAAAACCTACTACAAAAAAAAAAAAAAAAAAAAAAAAAAAAAAAACTTAAACATCCATCATTACTTAAAAACCTAAACCCCCATCCTCACCCACCCCCTCCCCCATCACCCACTACAAAAAAAAAAAGTTTTTTTTTTTTTGTTTTGCCGAGTGGGTGGGGGGTTAGGTTTTGTGACTAAGTTTTTATAATATAAAAAGTATAAAAAGTGGTGTGAGTGGAGGAGAGAGAAAATGTTACTGTTCATCTATATATTTGGGGGACACTGTTCACCCCCTATAATTTTTTAATATATGTTGAAAGTGGTTGTGAGTGGAGGAGAGAGAAAAGGTAATGATAAAGGTATAAAAAATATTATTTAATTGAAAATGAGAGAGAAGATGTAGTGTTTTTTAGTGTAATTTAGGGTGAAAAAATGATGGAATGGATGTGAATACTCTTAGGTTTTTTGAGGGTTTTTTTGGTGAGGTATAGTTTTTTTTTTTTTTTTTTTTTTTTTTTTGTCGGGTTGGGGGGGGGGGGGGGGGGGGTTATGTTTTTGGGTGGTGGTGTGGTGGGGTGGGTGTTTAGGTTTTGGGTGGTGATGTGGGAGTAGCCCACTTGGTAGAGGCTCTTGCCTCTTAGTGGGAGGTCTTGGGCTCAATCCTAAGCAATGAGCAGATTAGTATTTATTTGGTATAATTTAGGAGTATGTAAGGTTTGCTATTAAAAAAATATAGTGCATTTAATTTTAGGTTATTGGACACTTGTCACTCTACAAATCCTTCTTACACTTCTTACAATTAAAAGACTTTATAGAATAACTTGACCCCTATTTAGACTAGAGGGTATGAAGAGGCTCATCCCCATGAGGATGAGCCGTCACATCACCATCCCATTGACGATGGACCTCCTTGCATTTTGAGGGGGTGGAGGATGGGGCTACCCCAAATAACTTTTTATTGTTTAATTTATTTTATTCATTTAACATTTATTGTTTAATTTTTATTGTTTAACTTCTTTATTTGTTTAACTTTATAAAAACAATTCAAAATTTAAATAAAAATAGGACATAAAAGAAGATAATAAAATCCATTACATAACATAAATAAAAATTACACTACCTAAATTTATAAAAAAATACTAGATTTAAAAAATTATAAAAATTAGACTACTCGTCTTCGTCACCGTCCCCGTCGTTTGCGTTGTTCCTTATATGTTCTACCAAATCATGTTGAAGGTTTGCATGCGTGTAGTCGTTGGTTAGCGCGAACGAGCTTAAATCCTGTTGCGTCGGATCTACCGGAATAGTATTCCCTTAAGATGCATTCTCATCATACTCACAAATCGCCCGACTTTCGTTTTCAATAATCATGTTATGGAGCAAAATGCAAGCGTACATATAAAGGCGCAACCTCTTCGGTGTGAACGCACGTGCCGGTTGTTGAATGATGGACCATTTTTTTTTGTAAAACACTAAAACAACGTTCGATGTCTTTTCTTGCAGCTTCTTGATGCTTGGCGATTTTTTTCCTTTTTTCGTCCTCGGGAAATGGAATAGTCTTGACAATTGTAGACCAAGACGGATATATTTCGTCAGCAAGATAATACTCGTGTCTATACTCAACCCCAGAAACTGTAAAACGGGTGTCCGGACCGGTTCCATTAACGACATCGCTAAAGATCGCCGATTGGTATAGTACGTTGAGGTCGTTGAGTGAACCAGGGAGATCAAAGAAAGAATGTCAGATCCACAAATCTTGTGAGGCCACGGCCTCAAGTATTAAGGTTGGATGACCGCGATCACCTCGCGTGTATTGGCCTCGCCACGCATTCGGGCAGTTATGCCACACCCAATGCATACAATCAATGCTACCGAGCATTCCCGGAAACCCGTGTCGTGCTTCATGAGCTTGGTACAACTGTTGAACATCATACGTGTTCGGTTTCAGCAAATATTTTTTGCTATACAGTTTCACCACATTATGGCAAAATCGATACAAACATTCCCGCGTAGTTCTTGCCGACATCTGTAAGTACTCGTTCAAAGCGTTGGCCACTATCCCGTACGCCAGTTGGCGAATGGCCGTAGTACACTTTTGTAACATGCTGAACCCTTCATAATTCCGAGCATCGGGTCGTTGCGTGAAAACGGATCTAGCCCCGCCACATCAGCAATCTGTGTGAATAACCGGCGACTCATTCGGAACTTTCGTCTGAAAATGTCGGCATTGTAAAGGGGTGCATCCGAAAAATAATCGTTCACCAGTTTCTCGTGCGCTCCTGTCGTAAAAAATATATAAATACGAGGAAATAAGGAATAAGGATAATAAAATTTATTAATGATGAACATTGGCGGTCTCTGTTAATCCGTATTCGTCTAGTAATAACGCTTTCAGACGAGACGTCTTCCTCTTCCTCCTCCATAAGAATCTGCGCCGTCTTTAGCACAGCGTTTGCGTAAAACATCTCCTCTTCCTCCTCCGAAGACAAGGATCACCAAGAATTAGATAACATTGTGGATGAAAATATATTTTTTTATAAAAGAATTGTATAAAAAATGAGAGTGTTTTGGGTTGAAAGTGGGGAGAAAATAGTATAAAATGAGATGATTTTATAGAAAAGAGGTTTTTTTTATTAAACATTATAGCCATTGAACGGCTACTTTTGAAAATTATGGCCCGTCACAATCGTCGAGTGGGAGCCGATTTTCACATGCCGGGCCGAGAGGGGCGGTGTGGGACCGGCGCCGGACCTAATACGGTCTGGTATTATTAATATTAATAGTCGCATATCAATCGTTGGATGAAAAATATCTCGTTTCCTATGGATGACCCGATTCGGATTTCATGAAGTGGAGATGAAACCCGATGCGTGTCCCATTTTCAACGCGTATCAGTTTTTGAGAGATATTTTCTTTCAACCTCAATCTTAAATCCCCGCTAATTCAATTTTATTTTTTCAGTTTGGTGAGTTTTAAAACTTTCTCGTCTTATATAAGACCACTATATTTGGTAATTCTAATATTTTCAAAACAATTTTGAAAAATACATATTGACAGGGGCGGACATATTATGTTAATAGGGGTAGCGGGGTAGTGTAAATTTAAAAAAAAATTGACGTTTTTTCGATTTCGTTACCCATTTTTATATGAAACGTTGCCCTTATAAAAAAAAATTAGATCCGCCACTGCATATAGTTACTATAGATCATTGTTCATAATGTAAAGAGTAAACTGCCAAAATGGTCTCTGAGAATTGGTAAGTTTTGCCACTTTAATCTAAAATTCAAACCTTTTGAATCTGAATTCCTGTGGTTTCAATTTTGTTGCTATTTTCATCCAAAATCAAAATCTGATCAGATTTTTCAGTTAACATCCAGTTTTTTTTTGTCTTTTTTCTCTTTTTTAATAAACTATTTGAAAACAATAAATATGACGAATCATTGCCATCTTGATGTGTCATAGCACCAAAAAAAAGAAAAGGTAAAATTTAAGAATAAGTTATGCCGTAAGGAATAAAAATGCATATTTATTAGAACGTGTTTCTTAAATCATTATTAAAAAGGGTTACATGCTATAATTTAAGTAGTGGGATTCACTCGCGCTACGCTGCAATAATTCAATTAATATTGATTGGTTCGTTATGTTATCAACAGCAATGTTTTAAAAACCGGTTTTTAAATCAAACCGGATTAGGCTAAAAAATGGTTCAACCGGTTGAACCGGGTTGTACCGAGCGGTTCAACCGGATTGACTAGCTACCTCAATAATTTCATAAATTACAACATCAACTCAAAATTTAATCAAAAAATGTATGATTACATATTAAAAGATGATCCAAAAGTAAATTTATAATAAAAAATAATCCAAAAGATAATCGAAAATCATTCAATTTTCCAACAAGCTCTTTTAAATGAAAGTGTATGATATGTTTAAGCCATTTGAGTGTTGAATATATCAACTATATTCGTTTCATACAATATTAAATAAGAATTTTTAGTTACGAATGATCATAATATATAAAAATTACATTAGATAAGTCACTTATATGATAAAAATAAGTAACAACTCAAACTATAATAACACTTGGCCCATACCGGTATTACGTTTCAAACCGGTATACCGGATTTTACCGCCGGTACAAACCTTATGCCGTTTTACTTATTTACCGGCGTGTTTCGTACCGGATTTACATCTGAAAACGGTAATACCGGTATAACCGGCCGGTATTTACCGATTTTTAAAACACTGATCAACAGTGGCGGACCCAGAAATTTTTTGTTAGGAGGTGTGGATGAGGTGTTCAACCATATTTTCAAGAGGTGCGGTCGGTTTTTTGCCTAAAATATACACTAATTTTTTTTTCCAATGGGTGTGGCCGCCCACCCTAGCCAAAAGCTAGGTCCGCCCATTGTTACCAATACTTGTTATAGAGACCTAAAGAGAAAACCTAATTAATAAAATCATGATATACCCAAAAACTTATAAACATGTGTTTTACACCGATTGTCAAAAAAGATATCGATACGTGTTTGTCATTGATGAAAAACCCATAAAAAATATCGGTACCACTTTCAATAATTCCGATACTGTTACCCATGTTAGTCGGAATCATTTAGGTTCGTCACAGTACCGATACGACACGGGGTTATGATACCGAAAAATATAGTTTATTATAAATAACATGTGTTTCATTCTAAAAGTATATTAGATCTAACCCCGACATGATTTTAAATAAAAGTTATATCGAAACGCGTCCAACAAAATACGCACACCTTAGTTGATTTTTCATCTTAGTTGATTTTTAATAGAGTTAAATGCCATTTTAGTCCCTGTGGTTTGAGCCATTTTGACAGTTTAGGTCAAAGGTTTTATTTTTGCCTGTGGGTTCAAAAAGGTTTCACTGTTGCCATTTTAGTCCATTTAATTAACTTCATCCATGTTTTTTTGTTAACGAGAAGGGTAATTCAGCCATTTTATATGTAATTATGTTAATTAGAATGGCAATTCGGCCATATAAAATGACCGAATTGCCCTTCTCGTTAACAGAAATAATGGATGAAGTTAACCTAGTGGACTAAAATGGCAACAGTGAAACCTTTTTAGACCCACGGGTGGAAAATGAAAACTTTGGACTAAACCGGCAAAATGGCCCAAATCACAGGGACTAAAATGGCATTTAACTCTTTTTAATATATTTAACTTATAATAAAAGACTACAAATAATGCCATATGGCATTCTCTTCTTCAATCCTCATAATCCTTTTATTGATAAATTTTTTAAATTTAATACACTATAAATTGATATTATTTATTCTTATCATTATCTGTATTCTAATAATATTTTATTAACTTACCAATAATATTATTCTGTAGAGACTAAACACAATATATTTTTAAAGTTATTTAAAATTCTAATTTTGATGTTAATCAACTATTACGTAATTTTTTTAACTTAATAATATTGGCTTAGAAATAAGATTCTGAGTATATGTAATACTAGTGGGAAACCCGCGCGTTGCTGCGGAGGCGATAATACGAGACGGGAATATAATTCAAACCTTAAAACAATATAAATTTATAATATATTAGGTGTGGTTCTCATTATCCGCCTATGCAAACAAATAACTTTGGCATCTTTACCATATCATAACTTTTGTAATGTGCTGTCATTACTGCCCAGGCAATTGTGGAGTAACTTATATATCATCAAAACAAAAATAAGAAAAATATGTTAGTGAAAGGCTAAAAATCTTGAACAAATGATGTTGACCAAATCGGGTCAATTTGATTAAATGTTATAACCATCAATTTCTTGATCCAATATCGGCCAAATGGATAAAACAGGATGAAAATAAGAAAAATATGTTTAGTGAAAGGCTAAAAATCTTGAACAGTTGATGTTGACCAAATCGGGTCAATTTGACTAAATGCTATAACCAGGACGAAAATGGCATTCCCATTGTGCCTCCACCACCTATGCCTCAAGGAATGCCTGCAGAACCTCAACCAAAGAAGCAACGACTTGATGATTCTATTTCTTAAAATCATAAATATTCTTTCCTGCATATGCTAGCTAGAAGTGTTTATTGATTTTTTTAGTTCACTAATCGATCAAATCGCCACAATATTCTTTGTTCAAGTCAAAGTTGTCAATAGCGATAGTAGCGATCGCTATAGCGTGCTACGTAGCATATAGGTCTAGTGTCGCTATTAGGGTAGTAGCGATGGATACCGAGAATAGCGACACTTAATTTTTTTATTTTTTTTCAACATAAATAGCAATTAAATATAGCTATAAGTAGCGTATAGGTCTAGTGTCGCTATTAGGGTAGTAGGACGGCTCGGCTTGTTTACACCCCTAAATAAAACTGCAAATGTAAATAGCAAAGTACCTTGTAAACAGCAGGGTGAACAAAATTGAGGCCGTAAAAGTTCATTTCAAGATGAGGAAGCTTTGTTTTATGTTCATATTGAGGGAGATGCCTAAAAAGCTCGACGCGGTTTCTGACCTCAGTTTGTTTTACAACTGCACGTTTTTTAGCTTTCTCTACACGAGTTGCATCATCAAACTGCATTCGTGGATGAGGGACGTCTTTTTTTTCTATCTTTATCTTTATGATCAACTACCCTTTTTTCTACTGGTGCAATGGAGGATGCGTTGTCTTTCTTTTGAACGCTGCTGGCTTTTCCACGCGTTACAATATAAACTAAAAATCAAAGAAAATAAAACAACACTCAGAAAACATGCAAATAAGCATGAACATGGAGCTTTATAGGAATGGTGGATGCCTTCTTTGGGCACAACCAAGTACAAATATTTGGGTTTTTAAGTCTTTCAACCAAGGGTGCAAACGAGCAGAGCTACTCGCGAGCTACTCGAGCTCGACTTGAAAAAAAGCTCGAACGAGCCAAGCTTAAACGAGCTCGAGCTTGGTTTTGAAAACACGCGCACAATATAAGGTCTGAATGAGGCTGAACTGTAAAATAAGTAAAAGAATGAACAAATATTAAATGGTTTGCTTGATTAAAAGGCTAATATGTAAAAGACAGAGATAAGAGTAATGCAGCTTTTGGTTGTACATAGAGTAACACGTCGCGTGCATGAAGCTCTCGTCGCGCACGTCGGGCTTATTAAGAAATGTCAATTCATTACTTACACTCTGTACAGCTAAAGATGTAGTATGACCAGTAAAAATACATACATAACCAAATCATATTTACCGAAGGCTCAAACATACATCAACCAATTACCAAACCCAATATTCCAAAAAACAACTCACATATATACTTTAAAAAAATCAAACAAAAACAAATTAGATTACCATGGTTGCAAAAATCAATGTAGAACCCTCAACCCAAACAGTCTCTTCTTGTGTGGAAGAAGTATTGACCTCCAATCCTGAAATGAATAAAAATATACTTCATTGGAATTAATAATAAGTAATCTCATATAAAACGTAAATAGAAGCAGAATATAATTCAATACTAAGGCTTTCTAATGCGTAAAGGGAGTAAAATTAATTACATACCTGCTGATACCTTTTTCTAGCCTGCTCCGTCTAAAAAAGAAAATTAACACGAGTAAGCTAGTAATAACTTTTAAAGTAACGACTTAGAAGGAACAATTTTTCAAATTAATTAACACTACTTTAATATGAAAAGAAAAAAAACACAATTCAAGATATATATGCAAAAGTGTTACCTTTACTTTCATTAATGTCTCGTTCTCTTCTTCCAATTTCACTGCTAAAGATTCCAATTCAGCTTGGTATGCCTGAACAACCACCCCATAAGAATCATAAAAACTTGACACCCTATTTAGAACAAGAGAGAATTAATTACCTGTTTGCGTTCTCTAGACCTTGCAGCCGACTCGCGATTCTTACTGTAGGCATGAATATGAGAGCTGATACATTATCAGTAATTCATTTAAAACAAATAACCAGTTGAATGAGAACAAATAACCAGTAATTGATAGAAACAAAACTAATAGCATATTTATAAGATTGAAATATCAAATCAAACGAAAAGAATAGGAGATAGCGGTGAGATTTTGGTAACAAAGAGATTGATGATAGCTTGCCCTAATTTCTAAAACAACTGATTGAATACTGCAAGTGAACAACGAAAATCAGATAAATCTTAATAATGGCACAATTAATTATGACCGGAAAATGAAAAACCCTTACCATCGCCGACGACTAATGATATTATCACTCTCAATTCCTGTTCTTCATGACTCTGTACCCGTTGATGACTCTGTACCCGTCATCGCCGGAAAATGAAAAACCCTTACCGTCGCCGGAGACTAATGGCATTATCACTCCCAGTTCCTGTTCTTGATGACTCTGTACCCGTTGATGAATCTGTACCCGTCGTCGCCGGAAAATGCAAAACCCTTAACGATTCATTTACATTTCTTTTAGAATTCCACGTGAAATAAGAAGAATAAGATTCTGAAGTATAAATAATCGCTAAACCCCAAAAGGAAGAGGATAATTGATTAAGGTAGGAAACCCTAGATCGATAATGGGGATTTGTATGGTATAGGCAGGGGATGGGAGTGGAAACGAAGGGACGTCTTCAATTTACAGGCTATAATGAATTTGCATTGGTGAAATCCCTATACTAACCCTGAAGTGTCTTAAAATTTTGATGAAACCCCATCTAAAATGGCTTGTATACTATTGTACATCATGCTTCAAAATTTATACTTGTGGTAAAATTACAATTGTGTACATCACTTCTCCTTTTTATAGTATTATAGATATTAAGGTGTTAGAAATAAGACTATAATTATATGTGATATATTAAGGTGTAAAGAATGTATTACGTTATCTAGTATATTTTCCTAAGCGTTACATGTTAGATTTTAGAATGTCGTATAATATTAACTGATTATGTATTATTAATTTTTACTATAGTAAATTAACTAGGTTATAACCCCGTGTATTGCACGGGTCGAATAAATGAATATTATATACTAAATAATAAAACAATATATCTTTAACAACCTCTTTTATTGCACGAGTTGAAGAAATATAATTTTATATATTAAATAATAAAAAGTTATATCTATAAGAACCATATTGTACGGGTTGAATAAATATAATTTTATATACCAAATAAAAAAGTTGTATCTTTCAAACCGCTTGCTTTACACGAGTTGAATAAATGTAATATTGTTTACCAAATAATAAAATAATACATCTTTAAGAAACCTCTTTATTATACGGGTTGAATAAATGTAATTTTATATAGCAAATAATAAAAAAGTTACATCTTTAAAAATATGTGTATTACACAGGTTGAATAAATGTAATTTCCGTTACTATATAATAAAAAATATATATCCTTAGAAAAATCTCGTGTATTGTACGAATTTAATAAATCTAATTTTATATATCAAATAATAAAAAAGTTATATCTTAAAAAACCTCATCTATTACACGGGTCGAATAAATGTAATTTTGTATAGTAAATAATAAAAAAAAAGTATATATATAAAAAAACACGTGTATTAAACGGGTTTAATAAAAAGTTTCGTAAAATCTATTTGATACCAAACTAAACTGAACGTTCAAATATATAGTTAATATCAAGAGTAAATTACGATTTTGACCCCTGTGGTGATATCACTTTTACCCTTTTAATCAAAAAACGAATCTTTTAACATCTGAGCCCACACCGTCTTTTTTTCTAACCCTTTTGGCCCCTACCAAAAGGGATAGAAAAAAAGACGTTGGGGTCCAAAAGGGTTAGAAAAAAGACGTTGAGGGCTCAGATGTTAAAAATTTCTTTTGGGCTAAAAGGGTAAAAGTGATATAACCACATGGGCCAAAATCGTAATTTACTCTAATATCAAATTAGATAACTAAGTTTGAATTTGAAATAAATAGATAAATATAAAAGTAATAATTAATCTAAATAATATTTAGTAGGAGGATTATCTATAATTAATTAGAAGAGATTAAATTAAAATTATAATTATCCATAAAACATGGCCTAATATGATAACAAGTGTCTTCAAAGTGATTTCTTTTATTATATGTATAGATAGATATTAACTATAAGGTTAATTCTAATATAATAAATTTAAGATTTTGTTATTTTTTTAATATTAATATTTTAATTCACCGACAAGTATCGGTATATTCTTATTAATAGTTGTTATACGAATTTAATTAATAATCGTTATCTAATATCGGTACATTCAAGAGATAAAGTAATTCTTATATTTTTATCTTTGTATCGTATAGTATAATTTATTAACCCAAGTATCATGGTATATCGATTTCTTTTGAGGGAGAGGAGGTTTATTTAGAATTATTTTTTAAGGTGGATAATGGTACTTATATTAATTTACTTATTATTTATTATGGTTGAGGTAGCATGAGAAATTATCACATGGCATTTTGATGAAATCCTTTATTATAAGAGAATGCCATGTGAAATGAAATGGATTCTTTTGGGAATATTGGATTTTAATAATCCGAACTATTCGCTGTTGGCCGCCAACAGTCCCAACTTAAAAAATAACCACTGGCAGTCCCAACTATTGACATATTGGCCACCAATGGACCCTGACTAACATAACCTTAACGCTGTTAGTCTTCAGTTGCCGGAAAACCGTTTTTGGCCTGAAAAAATGTTTCTAAAGGTCCGATTTAAGGTTATAAAGTGTTTTGGCACGAAAATGTTGAGTTTTCCGGCCAAAAAGTTGAGTTTTCCGGCCAAAAAAAAGTTTTCCGGCAAAAAATGAGTTTTCCGGCGACTTTAATAATTGGGGCTTTTACTAGAAAAAGGTCCCTTAAAGGTCCGTAATAGGGTTATAAAGAGGTTTGGGTCGAAAATGTTGAGTTTTCCGGTCAAAAATGAGTTTTCCAACCAAAAACATTTTTTCGGCGACCGGAGACTAACGTCGTTAGGGTTATATTAGTCAGAGTCCATTGGTGGCCAATATGTTAATAGTTGGGACTGTCAGTGGTTATTTTTAAAGTTAGGACTGTTGGCGGCCAACGGCGAATAGTTGGAATTATTAAAATACAATATTCCATTCTTTTATTAGTATTAGATTAGATTTATATGCTATTATATGTATTAATAATATAAAATATATTAGATATTAAAGTATTAAACTAATATATTATTATTAGTCAATAATTCTATTCCTAAATTAATATAGAGAATAACACGTGAGATTAATATATTATTAATACGTTTTTTATTGGTATTTTCTTTTTTACTTAATCTGTGTAACACACGGGGTGAATAACCTAGTACAATAATAAAACCATCAAAATACAATGTTTTTATCAATGCGTATATTTGAATTTTAACAATAGTTTTAAGTCATTCAATTTTATTGAAATAAACTATTAACAGTAAAAAATTAAGAACCATTATCGCAGTGGTCTTCATATCATGTTTTGTCTTATATTTACAATACAATGGGATATACTTTAATAGTTCAATCATAAACTGACAAAATGGAGGAAGAAAACTAAAACCCTAAACAATGGTGGTCAGAATACAAATCATGAAAAAATCCTGTAGCTAACATCTTGTGTTATAAGGGAGAGCGGAGTGGTGCGGTAAACACCATCGGTAAGCGGTTTACCGATCGGTAACACCGCCGCTGATGGTATTTACCGATCGGTGAGGGGATGGAATCGGTGAAGGTTTACCGATGAGCGGAAGGTGAAGGTGAAGGTTTACCAATGGTTTCATTTATTATGTTTTTTTTCTTTAAATAATAGTTTACCTAATCCAAGATAAGTAAACAATTGTCAACGTTTTTTAGTATTAAATAAACAAAATAGGTAAATTGACATGACACTGTCCGATTGGGTGAATAGGGAGTTTACCTATTCCAAATAGGTAACCACTCCCTTCACTCTAATAAAAAAATATAATAATAATAATAATAATAATAATAATAATAATAATAACAATAATAATAATAACAATAACAATAACAATAATACCAAGCGAAGCCATATTATAAACGAGTTATGAATATTCTAATAATTTAACACTTTAAGTACTCAACAATACATATGTTGTTGTCTTTAATTACGTTTTCATATCTTCTAATAAATAATGAAGGGATGGGACTCACATTCGACCTATACCACTAGGCTTGGTCTGGTCCATCTGGACCGGGACTAACCCATCACGTATTAGTTCATTGAGGTGTGACGAAACGCATGGGAAATGCGACCAAATAGATGCCACTATAGAGGTGGGTCGACGATCGTCTCTCATATGGTTGTTGCCCCATGTACTAGCGGTTATTTTCACGCCCGACGATACGTTTCGTCACAAACACCATAATAAATATTGCAACGACACAAACCAAAAGGTTAGAACACGTGAAAGTAAATTGTTACAGACTCATCTTTATAAGCTCATAATGTCGCACTTAATCTTGGACTAGACCCAGTCTTTCTATGACCCTCGTATCGATTCAAGCAAATAGAGAAAAACACAATATTATTTGAAGCAATAATACTTTGTATTGATTATGAATATTTTACAAGTTATTTTTCAAGCTAATTTGTGCCAAACGTCAATAAAGTGTATTTCTCAAATGACAATTCTATATCAACAACTCGATTATAAAAACGAAGGAACTCATCAGTGGCGAAGCTTGAGATTTCCGGCGAGGGGGTCGAAAACGTATATACCCTAAAATTTATATACGGAAGCTACGTAATATAACACTACTGAGCGAAAAGTTCGGGGGTTACCCCCCCCACCCCACCCCACCCCACCCCCACTATCAAGAGTTCATGATCTTGATGATTTATTAATTATTGAGCAGTTATGTTCTAATATCATGAAAACTATAACATGATCTAATATAATTAGAGAAAAAAAGGTTACAAGATTATATATCATGAACACCTAACACTATGTCGATATTAAAACATGTGAGAAGAAACTCCCAAACGACATGCGTCAATGTCGCACATGTCTAATCCACTTTACAGTGACAATTATCAGTAGAAAAAGTGGGAAATTTCTCCGCACCATTCACAAAACATGTGAAACAGACAAACCAAATGGCCACTTATTGTTGCCCAACCTCTTTCAAAATCTCCTGTGACTATTATCACTATCCCAAAATTCCAATCATTTCTTTACCATACATCCTCTTTCAATTTCACCTATTTCGCTCATTGTTCTTTCTTTGGCCATCTGTAGTAGATGGCTGCTAATTAGTCTGATCTTCTCTGTAATCTCTCTCTCTCTCTTTCTCTGTTTTTGTGTTATTATACATGTATGTACAATAGGATTATACAGGATAAAGGTGTGATCTTTTTCTCATTTCTGGGACTTTCTTGATGTTTGTTGTGGACTGAGGGTTATTTTCTGATGTGGGTATAGGTTACTTTGATGGGTTGTTTGTTGTTAGACTGTTTTAAAGTTGCTCACAAGATGTTTGATGTTTTGCTTGAATGAGTTTTGAGAATTGTTTTTTTTTTGTTCACTTGAACTTTCTTGCTAGTTGGTAAAGATTCAAGTTTCTGTATATTAACTTGTGAATTTACTACCCAAAAATTGCTCAAACTTACTGCTATCATCTATCTCACTCAAAATTTTATATCATTGTTGTTACTGCTTGCTAATATTATTAATGGGATCTTTGGTGTTTATATAACTGGCAACACAGAAACTAAGATCCTTGTGTCTTTTTGGCCATAGTTGTCAATAGCGACTATAGTGCTCGCTATAACGCGCTACGTAGCGTATAGGTCATATGTCGTTGTATGGTATATAGCGATAAATAGCGACATTTTTAAATATATATTTATTTTCATTATTTTCTCATCTCCACTGCTCGATACCTCAGTTTTGGTCTTATAACATGTATTTTTCTGTATGTTCCTCGTCTCCACGGTTCGGTAACATGTATTTTTCCGTTTCTCTACTTTATTGCTAAACATGATATAGCGGACGCTATTTCGTCGCTATCGCTACATAGCATATAGGTAGCTTGTCGTTGTTAACCGCTACTGACATCTATGTTTTTGGCATATCAGGGTGTATGAGACCGGCCCTTTTTAAGAAAAAAATGGATAAGACTTTGGTTTGGGCGTTGGTGGTTTTGGTGGTTAATTTCAGTGGATGTTTCACTGAAGGAGTCAACAATACCACTTTTCCGAAACGACCAGATGTCGTATCAATTGCGTCTATCTTGACATTCGATTCCATCATCGGGAAGGTAGCAAAGATCGCTTTAGAAGCTGCAATTGAAGATGTCAATGCTGATCCAACTGTTCTTAATGGAACCGAGCTAAAACTCACCCTTCATGACTCAAAATACAGTGGATTTCTTAGCATGATGGCAGGTAAATCTTCTACGGTTTAACTTTTAAAGTCAATGTTGACTAGTACAAGCTCAAGATGGTACGAAATTTTTAATTAAAATCTTGTCGTTTTGATTTATTTCTTATATTAACAGCTTTGCAAGTCATGGAGACAGATGCCGTGGCCTTAATCGGCCCACAAAGTTCGGTTTTAGCGCATGTGATTTCCCATGTGGCAAACGAGCTTCAAGTGCCGTTATTATCGTTCACAGCCACTGATCCTACGTTATCTTCACTCCAATATCCGTTTTTCGTCCGAACAACGCACAGTGATCTTTACCAAATGGCCGCCATAGCAGACATAGTCCGATACTACGAATGGCGACAAGTTATCGCAATTTACATAGACGATGATCACGGGAGAAACGGAATAATTTCGTTAGGAGATCAATTAGCCGCTAGAGGATGTAAGATTTCCCATAAAGCGCCTATTAAACCACTAGCCACGAAAACAGATATTAGTAATGTTTTAGTTCAAGTTGCTTTAATGGAGTCTAGAGTTCTTGTTGTCCATACTTATGCTAATTGGGGATTAGATATACTCGAAGTGGCTAAAAGTCTTCAAATGTTGGATAACGGGTATGTTTGGCTTGCGACAAATTGGCTTTCGACGGTTATCGACATTAGTTCTCCACTCCCCACTAATACGGTTGATGTTATGCAAGGGTTTATTACGTTAAAATCATACACAAAAGAATCAAACCGCACAAGAAAGTTTGCGTCTCAGTGGCGAAACTTAACTGCGTTTGGATTAAGTACTTATTGTTTATATGCATACGATACTGTTTATATGCTTGCTCATGCACTTGATGCTTATTTTGATCGTGGTGGAAACATTTCGTTCTCGAAAGACGTTAAGTTAAAAGGAATAAAAGGAGAAATCTTGAATCTTGATTCTTTAAGTATCTTCGATGGAGGAAATTTATTGGTTCAAGACATCTTAAACGTTAAAATGAAAGGCTTAACGGGGGATTTCGCGTTTACGTCTAATAAAGACCTGGTTTCCCCCACGTTTGAAGTTCTAAATGTGATCGGCACAGGTGTTAGGAGAATCGGGTATTGGTCAAACGCTTCGGGTTTGTCAACTACTCCTCCGGAAACAGTCAACATGAAGCCACGTCAGCAATCAAGTTCTTCTGACGCATTACTCGCCGTGATTTGGCCTGGTCAAATAATTCAAAAACCGCGTGGATGGGTTTTCCCGGAGAACGGAAAGCAGTTAAAAATCGGTGTTCCGAAGAGAGTCAGTTTTCAAGAATTTGTCGGACAATCAAGGAACAGTGATGCGTTTAAGGGATACTGTATCGATGTTTTTACGGCTGCCGTAAACTTACTTCCGTATGCCGTTCCTTATAAGTTTCAATCGTACGGAGACGGTGTCAAGAACCCTAGCAACACCATGCTTGTGAGCTTGATAAACACTGGAGTGAGTTCTTTTTGTTCTATTTATAATTTCCGTTTTGTTACGTTTAAAGCAAAAAGATTCATAATGTTGTAAGCCAACATGATTCTAGGTAGATTTTCTTGTTAAATTTTTATTGGAATTTAATAAATTTGTCGCAGGTTTATGATGCTGCAGTGGGAGATATTGCTATAACTACTAATCGGACACGATTAGCAGATTTTTCGCAACCGTTTATTGAATCTGGGCTGGTTGTAGTGGCACCGGTTCGGAGGTCAACCTCTAGTACGTGGGCTTTTCTTAGACCGTTTTCTCCTTTAATGTGGTGTGTTTCGGGAATCTTTTTCATAGTTGTGGGAGCTGTTGTTTGGATTCTAGAACATCGTATAAACGATGAGTTCCGTGGTCCTCCCAAAAAACAGCTTGTTACGGTTCTATGGTAAGTGTCGTTTTTTGTTTTTGTTCTAAAGACTGCACCAAAACTACATAAAGTTTGCTGTTTTTTGTTCTTGAATCACCACATGGTAAATGCGGTCCAATCCCCTTACTTAGGGGGTGTTTGGATCTGTGTTTTTAAACAATCAATTTTAATGTTTAAAGAGTAAAATGCCCTTTTCGTCCCTGAGGTTTGGCCAGTTTTGCGACTTTCGTCCAAAGGTTTGTTTTTTCGCATCTGGATCCAAAAGGTTTGAAATCTTGCCATTTTCATCCGGCTTGTTAACTCCAGCCATTTTTCTTCGTTAAGTCAAGGGTATTTCTGTCTTTTTTGCTAACTTAAAGGGCAATTCGGTCTTTTTCACCTTATGTAAAAAGACCGAATACCGAGTTGCCCTTTGAGTCAACAAAAAAGACGAAAATACTCCTGACTTAATCGAGAAAAATGGATGGAGTTAACGAGCCGGATGAAAATGGAAGATTTCAAACCTTTTGGATCCAAATGCTGAAAAACAAATCTTTGGACGAAAGTCGCGAAACTTGCCAAACCTCAGGGACGAAAATGGCATTTTACTCATGTTCAAATAAACAAATTATGATTCTGTTTATCTGATTATTAAGGGGGTTAAATAATCAATTTTGGATTTCTTTTTTGCAGGTTTAGCTTTTCAACTTTGTTTTCCTCCCACAGTAAGTGTTCTTTTATATTCCGAAAACGTTACTTCTTGCTTCTCTTCATAATTCACATGCTCCGTTTCATACATGAATCATCTTTTCCAAAACGAAATGAAATGATGTATAATCTTACGTGATCATGTTTTATGCAGGAGAGAACACGCTGAGCACTCTCGGTCGTATGGTTTTAATCTTATGGTTATTTGTGGTTCTGATAATAAACTCAAGCTACACTGCTAGTTTGACCTCAATCTTGACCGTTCAAAAACTTTATTCGCCTATTAAAGGAATCGATAGTTTAATGGCAAGCAAGGATCCCATTGGGTACCAAGAAAATTCATTTGTCCGTAATTATCTTATAGCCGAATACGGCATTCATGAATCTCGGTTAATTCCGCTTTCATTGCCCGAAGACTTCGACAAAGCGTTGAGAGACGGTCCCAAAAACGGCGGTGTTGCTGCCGTTGTCGATGAACGTGCGTATGTCGAACTCTTTCTTTCAACCCGTTGTGATTTCAGCATTGTCGGTCAAGAGTTTACCAAAAATGGATGGGGATTTGTAAGTATTGTTGGTCAAGAGTCTTCATTGAACATTGTTTTTCCACTCGTAAAGATTTGACTTCAAAGTCAATCGTAATATTTTCCGATCATATTTTGTCACAGGCCTTTCCACGGGACTCTCCGTTAGCAGCCGATATGTCAACGGCTATTTTAAAACTATCGGAAAGCGGTGAGCTACAAAGGATACATGACAAATGGTTGATGAGAAGCGCGTGCAGCTCCCAAGGAACGAAATTCGAAGTAGACCAACTTGAATTAACAAGCTTTCGAGGCCTATTCATAATATGCGGATTAGTTTGTTTTCTTGCTCTTATCATATACATTGGATTAATTATAAGGCAATTTTACAAACATTATCCGATGCTTTCTGAGTCGAGCGGGAGAAGTGTTCGGTCGGGACCTCTTCAGACGTTCGTTTCATTCGTTGATGAAAAAGAAGAGACGATAAAAGCCCGTTCAAAGAGAAAATATTCAGAAGGAAGTTCATACCGGACAGATGTAGATAATGCGTCAATTCAGAACTATAAATGCAGCAGGTTAGATTTGTCTTTGGACAGCAAATGATTAAAATGTTGTAATGTGGACTGTAATTTGATTTTTTGACCATAGCAAGTTACCTAAAGTTACCACATTTTTATTAATTTCAAGCTATAGAAATCATACAAACCCTAGAGATGTTAGTTTATATGTATAAGAAAAATTACATTAGATTACATATGTATGATCATACTTGTTTAAGTTACTTAATGCCTTTAATGAACGACTAAAATGGGGTTTTCTTGTAATATCGACGTGTTATACTCTGTTTAGATATGCGCTGCCTCTTCTGTTTGCTTCGCGCCGACCACGCGCAGACATTTCTATCTGCAGACTGTTTGTTTTTCTGAATACGCTTCTCTTCTTGGTGCAGACTTGACACAACCACTTCTAAGATCTTCTAAAGTCTGCAGAAGGTTAAACACCACCACCCACCACCACTACCCGCCACCACCACCACCACCATCCGTACACCACCAGTTTAGTGTTGTATTGTTTTGTTGTTGTATCTGGTATAACAAAGGATTCTCGAGGTTACTAGATTTATTTGACAAACTTGGCTAGCTAAGAACTAAAGCTGATAGATGAATATATCAAATACTTCCTAAAATTCAACTACACCACTATACAAAGCCTCTACAGTTGTACATCCGCTATCATTCTTTTTGTATGCAACACCTTTTATTTTATAAATCAACTGGTATTAAGGCCCTACATTGCAGTGTTTGTCGTAAAACTAGTATCAATGTTATACCACTGTTAGCGAACACCAACACCGGAAAAGCTCGTAAAAACAAAATAAATAAAAACGGAAAAAAATAACACCGAGCGAAAAGCAGACATAAAATCTTTGAATGACGCACGCTCGTTGAAGAGAAATTAAACCGAACCGTAAAGCATAAAAAAATAACTAAGTCAATCCAGAACCTGCGCGTTGCAATGAATTTGTCAAACGGAGAAAAATAGATGTGTTGCGATGGACCAGTCAAACGGGAAAAAATACGAAAAAAATGTTGAATTCCAGACGCACGTTGTGGTGCGTTAACTCACAAAATTTAGAACGAAACGAAAAACTTAGAAAAGATGAAAAGCATGGTGGACCAAAATTAAAAATAAAAAAAGAGTTGGGGTTAAAATGCAAAATATTTGGGTTAAAAGTAAAAAAAAAAGTCTAGATTGCAAAAAAAAGAAAAGTTCTTCAAAAATAAGCACTAACAGTCCCAACTATTAACACATTGGCCTCCAATGGACCCTGTCTAACAGAACCCTAACGTCGTTAGTCACCGGTCGCCGGAAAAACGTTTTGGCTGGAAAATTCATTTTTGGCCGGAAAACTCAATATTTCCGTCCCAAACCTCTTTGTAACCTTGTTACGGACCTTTAAGAACGTTTTTCTAGTAAAAGCCCCAATTATTGAAAGTCTCCGGAAAATTTCTTTTGGGGAATTGACCTGTAATAATCCCAACTAGACTTCATTGGCCATTGTCAGTCCCACTTTTCACCTATTTTTCATCCACCTATGAAGTTTAACACATGTCAAAAGAAAAGGCGTTTTCGCTCGTTGGTTTATTTAAAAACCTCTGAAGTTTAATACATGTCAAAAGAAAAATGAATGGACCTTTCGAGTAAAAGGCGCTTTCGCTCGTTGGTTTATCTGTTCGTTTCTAAGCATATGGTCACGGGTTCGATCCCGGCCAGCTGCTAATGTTTTTATTTTCTTCCTTATAAAACCTAAAGTCTAAAAAAATAAAATAAAAAAACTATGTAAAATTACCATTTTACCACTGAGCTAACTGAGTTTATAAAACTGGGGTTAATTTTTTAGACTAAAATGACACGTTTCCAGTATGTTAGGGAGGAAAATGGTGCAAATTTTAAAATTGACCCGAAATGACAAAAGTGAACAAACCACAAGGATGAAATGGCAGTTAATTCTAAAAGAAACCTATGGGGGACACGTGTCATTCACTTGAGCTATTGATTTTATTGTGTTCCCGACTCTCTCTCCTACCTAAATATAAATATTTATTTTTTATAACTAAAGATAATCATTATACTAAATTAAATATAATCATTATCTATAGATATAAATTAATTGTAAGAATATAACAAACAATTTGAAGTAAATATATGTATATGGGAGTCCTAATCTTAGTTCTTTAAAAATATTACATTTTTATCATTGGTTACTAATTCTTTAAAAATATTACATTTTTATCTTTAGTTACATAATTTTCATCTAAATGACGAGGAAGTTAAAGTTAATGTACGGTCAGTGGTGAAGCTTGAAAATTTCCATCGGATGGTCGGAAGTCACCGGACCTAAAAATTATATATAAGTAAATTTTTTTTATAAAACCGGGGAGTCGAAAACGTATATTCCTAAAAAATTCTATACGAAACGTACATACATAACACTATTGAGCGAAAAGTTCGGGGGGGTCGGACGCCCCCCGGCCCCTTGAAAGCTACGCCCCTGTGTACGGTTACTTTTGTAGATATTAATCTAAAAGGGTTAGTATTTATTTACACATACTCGCTATTAAATTTTACTCGATTGCTATAACTTTTCCTAACAATTTCAATGTCTCACGGGATGCTTATAATATAAAGGTTCGCATCTAAAATGATTTTCATGGATGAACAGGTAATTACATCTAAAAAGATAATTATAAAAAGGGGGTTAAGATCCTGTACAAACAGTGCTAACTGTAAGAACAGATCTGAACCATTGATAGTTTAAATCAAGGGTTATGGTTGATTATAAATAAAACTCTTATAATTAAAAATTAGTACTAACAAGTTAGGGCTAATTATGCAAAATTGCTAGTCATTTGACATTTTCAATTAAATACAAATTCCACCAAGGTTTTTTAAACTAAAATAACTTTTATATACTTCGTTATTTTTTTTTAAATATACCATAAAATCAAGTGTTTTTTTATCTTTAATATGAGTACCATATTGCTATACTTTTTTTATTTATAAAAGTAACTTTTAAAAAAGTTAACAAAATTTGTTTTATAATTGTGCTGATAATGTGCTGATTATGTGTTAATTACAATATAATTGCCCATCGAGATATTTCATAATATTTGTTAAATATTCTTCCCATAAGATTTTATCCTGCTTGAAGGTGATTTTAATCAGCACTTTGAAAACTAACCAACACGTGTATTAACAACACTTTAAAAACATACCAACATATCAGCACATGTGCTAACAGAACTTTACAAAAACATACCAGCACATGTGTAAACAACACATTAAAAACATACTGAAAAAAATAAGTAGCACATGTTTTAGCAGCATTTGAAAAACAAGGACAACAGGGAATTAAATTTGATTTTTGCTGCACTTGAAAAACAAGCACAACAGGAAACTAAATTTATGTAAATACACATGCTAATTGCGTAATGGAAAATTAATTTCAAGTTTTTTATTTTAGTTTATCTGTTTATTTCTTTATTTGAATTCTTGGTACTTATCTTTATTGACTTTTATCTTAGTTTAAAACAATCATATAGTTGTAATAATTTGTTACAAAGTGTTGATTAACAAATTGCGTGTTGTTGGCGGAGATTGTGCTGATTAACAAAGTGCCTATTGTTGCGATTTGTGAAGATTGTGTTGATTTATAAAGTGCCTGTTGTTGGAAGTTTTCAAAATTTGATTTGAAATAGTGCATGAATATAGGGGATAATTAAAATTTGGAATTAATTAAATTCAAAAAATAGAGTGATAAAGTCTAAAATACCCTTGTCTAGTTTTTTTAATGAAGGACACATGTCTAATAGTGGTTGGTTCTTATAGTTCTTACACATATTGAGGTTTGTATTTGATCCCATCTCTATAAAAAGGATATATATACACACACATTTTATAATTATAAAAACTCTATTATACAAGTCAAAGTAAAAAGTAAACATTGATACAAAGATTTCGTACATACATTAGCGTCATACATTTTTAATGTCGAACACACACTCAGTAAAATTTACTAAAAAATCCAATTAAACACAACTACACAAGCATACAACAACAACATACTCAGTAGAATCCCGTCCATTGTCGTGGTAGGGTCTGGGAAGGGTAGGATGTAGATAAATCTTACCTCATCCATTGGGATAGAGAGGTTGCTTCCGATGAGACCCTCAACTCCAAAGTCGTAAACACAAATAGAAGTCAAATTAGGATGTACACATCTAGTCAAATATTGCACCTTTGCTGAAAATATAACAATAAAAAGTACCACGTAAAAAGACAGATAAATAAGCTATGACATGTAAAGGCTATCTAAAAAAACAATGAGAAACTAAGCTCGTGACGTAAGACTAAAAGAACTAATTGAACCCCATTCCTAAAAGCATTTAACCTAAATTTTGCGTCTCCGCGAACTCCTATTCTCGACCACGTCCTCAGAAAGATGCAGGTGTAACAAATCCTGCTTAATCCGCTCATCCCAAGTTAGTCTCGGTCTGCCTCTACTCCCATCCCCTCCACCGTGGGAGTTTCCACTGTTTAAACCGTGTTCGTAACTTCTCATCTTCATGTGCCCATACCATCTCAACATTCCTTTTCTTATTTTATCCGATATCATAGTCACCCCTAATATTTCCCAACAAACCTCGTTTCTTATCTTATCCAACCTAGTGTGCCCACACATCCACATTAGCATTCTAATCTCTGCTACCTCCAGCTTGCATGTTTGTGTCTTCTTAATGATCCAATATTCCGTACCGTAAAATATAGCGGGTCTAATTTATAGAACTATCCCTTTAGTTTACTCAGGAACCTCTTGTCGCATAAAACCCTAGTGGCTACTCTCCACCTAGTCCATCATGCCTGGATGTGGTGCGTTACATCAATATTTATCTCTCGATCCCTTTTGTGTATAACTTGACAAGTAAATAGTTGTTTGCATCTACATTGCCCATCGCTGTTGTCTGCAATGGGGAAAAGAATATTGTTCTTTTCATGATACATGGGATGGTTACAGTACAAACCACATTTATCCTAAAAACCGTGAGAACATATTTTGACACTTAAAAAAGTTAAACTAACACATACTAAATAATGCATACATAAAAGTAGCACTTTCGAATTATATTAACACATGTAAAGTAAACAAGATAATTGATTTTAGCACATATGTGAATTATATCATCACATTGAAAAAAAAAAAGAAGGATTCAAAAAATGATCCGATTGCTCATTAGGATAATTATAGGGAATTCAATATAATTGATATTGTTTTACCATTTATCTACAATTTGATTGGAGCACATAACACTTTTTAAATGATTTTTAGTTTGTATTTGATCCTACCTCCCGTAATATAACCCAACCCATATTCCCACATAGACTAAAAACATAAGTTCATCTAATTTTAATTGGTATAACATTTTCATAATTAATAATAATGACGAAAAATAAGAAATAAAAAACTGAGGAAATTTAGAAAAAAAGGTACGAGCTTCGGTATTATGCCTCTGTTGCAGCTATAATCAATTGAGTCTTTGTCATGGTTTTATGCATCTACCGCAACACACGAGGTTTAAATACTGTTTATATAACAACGAGAAAAAAAGTAAATTATTTTTTAGTCTCTGTGTTTAGGTGTTTTGAACTACTTAGAGTCCAATTTTCAAAATTTCAACTCTCTTAGTACATGATTGTTCTAACTTCTAATTGTAACTATCTAAGTCCATAAGTTTTGATAGTTTTTTATGTGAAAGGACAAAAATGCTCGTATCATTAGAAAACAAAACAAATAAATAAATAAATAAATGAGTAAATTACAATTTTGGCTCATGTGGTTATATTACTTTTATCCTTTTAGCTCAAAAAGGAATCTTTTAACATCTGAGTCTCCAACGTCTTTTTTTCTAACCCTTTTGGCCCCCAACGTCTTTTTTTTAACCATTTTGACCCCTAAAAGTAAATGGATGTGGTTAGTGTTAGGGGCCAAAAGGGTGAGAAAGAAAGATGTTGGGAGCTCAGATATTAAAAGATTTCTTTTTGGGCTAAAAGAGTAAAAGTGATATAACCACAGAGGCCACAATCGTAATTTACTCTAAATAAATAAATAATTAACCTCCCGTTCTACACCCTATCTCTCTTTCACCACTTAAACACCCCCAACCCCTCCCCTCACCACCATACAACACCACAACCACCACCATACAACAACGCTACCATCACCACCAGCTAGCAGTCCTGGCGACCGACAAATCCGATGGCTCTGTTTAAAAAACCCAAGAAACCCACATCTGGCGATCCACAAAACCGACAAACACCACCATACGCCTCCTTTTGAGTTACATCTTCCACCACCCTCGGCTCGATTAACGTTAATCTTGTTTAATTACATTTTCTGTCCCCGAATTTATCAGTTTTTTTTTCTTTCTAACATAAGAGGAAAAACGCTAACCTCCAAATTGAAGCAATCGAAATGATAGAATAGGGATAAAACGCACTGCAACATATCCACTTTCAAGATTCAATTGTGCACACATACACACATATTATCAAACGGCATATATCGACATATAAAAACGAGTATGATGCCTTGATATTGTTGGAAAAATACGATAAGCCGGTTACAAATAAATTTGATGAAGATATGATGTCGATTGACGGGAAAAAGTTTCACAAAAGATGATAACCACCGACTTGGACGGTGACGTTGGTTTAATTTTGTATGTGTCAAGTTCTGAGTTGGTGTCATTATGTGCGTCGAATTGCTTTGATTCGGTGTATATTGTGTGTATATATAATAAACTATTATATTTAATTGTTTTTAATAGTAAGAGTATTTTGGTCATCTCATACTTAATAATTCAACTTAAATTGTTGCAATTGTTAGTTAACTAAACTCAATTATCATTATCATCTACTACATTTATATGATGATTACGTCATCATTCAATAGTTCCTAGCCTCAATTGGCTAAAAAGGGTGACAGACTCTTTTTTGTTTTTTTCCCAGGCAGCTGCCTGGCACTCTCCTATTGTCCCAACAAATTTACGATTTTGTCCTGCTTTAAATTTACGCTTTTGACATCAGTTCAAATTTATGTTTTCGCCCCCGCTTAAAAATAAATTTACGCTTTTATTCCCAGCTAAATATTTCGATTTTGCTCCCGGTTAAAAATTACGATTTTGACCCGTTTCAATTTACAGTTTTGCCATTAGTTTTTCCCCTTAAAATTACGATTTTGTCATCAGGTCAAAGTTATGTTTTTGCCCACGCTAAAAAATAAATTTAAGCTTTTCCTCCCGGCTAAAAATTCTAATTTTGCCCTCGGCTCAAATTTACCATTTTGCCCTGTATAAATTTATACTTTCGCCGTTAGTTTTTTTTCTCACAGTCAGATTACGATTTTGCCCTCAACTTAAATTAACATTTTGCCTTCCTGGTGATATTACAAGTTTGCCCCGAGTGCAAAATCACAGTCGTGCCAGCAACTTCCTGGCACTCGCCTGTTGGTCCATTTAGTTTACGATTTATCCCTGAATTAAAAATATGATTTCGCCCTCAGTTAAAAATTACGTTTTTCCCATCATTTTAGTTTTTTTTTTTTTTACCAAAACTATAAAGGTTTTTTTGTTTTAATTGGTTTACTCGATTTTATTTTTTTTCGTGTCAAGGAGTTGCCTAACACTGGCTCATTAGTTCTGAAAAATTACAGTTTTGCCCTGAGCTCAAAATTACGGTCTTATCATCGTTTTTGTTTTTTTTTCCTTAGCAAAATTATAATGGTGTTTTTTTAATTGGTTGAAAATTATTCGGCTATCGCCCCGCAACACGGGCGGAGCATCTACTAGTTAGTTACAAACTCAAATAGTAAAAAAGATAATAATTTTAAACTCAACTAATTAAAACTCGAGGAATGAAAAAAGAAATTACTAAAACTCAAAGTAATTAAAACTCGAGCAACGAAAAATAAATTACTAAAAAAAAGAATAAATTGACGAAATACAGAAAATTAACAAAACAATTAAAAGAAGCCAGAGGATTTGAACAGCTTCAACAAGGTGAATATCATAAACCCCATAAACCGCCGCCATTGGAGCTCAAACCCACCATCCTTCTTCGTTTCTCATACCCCTAAATCACTAAATTAGCCCCAAAATCATGTTACAAAGCAAATCATTCGTTCGAAAGACGAAACAGGGCAAAGTTGTTAAAGTAAGTTCGCCCCTTTCGCAATCTTCTAAAAAACCCTAATTTTTTATAACCCTAGTGACCGTATGTGATAAATTAATCTTCTTTTTGAGCACAGGTGGTCAGAGAACATTATCTTAGAGATGATATATACTGTGGAGCTTCGTTTTGCAAAGTTTGTGATACGAAAGGCGCTCGCTTTACCTCCCCTGAATGTACAATCCTTGTTCTTGATACTAATGTTGTTCTGAATCAGGTAAAATTCATCATCTTCTTATTTAATAACTCATTTTGTGGTCTGTTTCTTAAATTTATGATATTTGTTTGTTGTTTTTATCTGTCTTGGTATGTCAAAGTAATACTAAATGTTATAATGAATACAATAATTGTAGCTTTTCTAAACTATCTTAGGAGGTAGGAACATATACATATTCGTTTGATGTCGAACCGTATAACTTACGTTGAACCATGGAAGCTCTTTTACAATGGAAACTATCTCTGTAATCAAGTTAACTAGACAAGAAGTAGTGTTTGGATTAGAGGGGACGGGTATCACGTGGCATGTCGTCATTGGAGTAAAATAGTTTCATTTGCGGCCATGGTCATAATGATGCCATGTATCTGTTAATATTTACAAGCTCTTAAATGTTATCGTGTTCATGTATCTGTTAACTTAAGTATATGTCTACACATGCTGATAAAAGTTTACCTTTCATTTTAGATCGATTTACTCGAGAATTCAGCAATTGATGATGTGGTGGTGCTTTCTGTGGTGTTGGATGAGGTCAAGAACAAGAATCTTGCAGTTTACAACCGACTCAGGGCCTTATGTAGCAATACTTTAAGAAGATTCTTTGTTTTTTCCAACGAACACCACAAGTAAGCTGCTTATTAAATTGCACAGATTTCATTGAACATCGGTGTGTTTAACTGTCTGTCCATCTTAAGTCTTACACTATTGAACAATCTATGTATATGAACATGCTATTCCCTATGTACTGTTGATTCAAGTGACACTAAGGATCATCCCTTGCCTTTTAACTTTTGTTTTTGACTTGTGAACACAATATATGTTTTCTATGTTAAATTTTATCAGCTTTTAGCCCTTACGAAGAATACGACTTTAGTATAAGTATCCAATATTTCAGTTACAGTTTTGCTATTTTTGCCTTCCATTGTTTTAACTCCGGTAACTTGGTATCATAGTTGTCAATAGGGATCGCTACGCTTGCTATAGCGAATAGCATAGCGTATAGGTCTTGTCTCGTTCAAGGTTTAAAAAAACGGAAACGAGTTTCGAGGCGTTTTCCCTTCGCCTCACTAGGCGTAAGCCTCGAGGCGAACCGAGGCGTAAGCCCGAGGCGGAACTAAAAAATAATATAAAATTATATATCTTATAAAAATAATAATACTAACTAAATTCATCATCAAAATATCAAAAACACTCATAAAAAGACATAAATTGCTTGAAATTGACACAAAAAGTCAAAAACATAAAAAACAAACATCAGAAACCCCTGAGGCGCACGTACAATAGAAACCCCATGAGGCGCGCCTCAGAATCGTGTTTTGGGCGTTTCGCTTTGAGGCGCGCCTTGAGGCGCACGCCTCAACCGTTTTTTAAAACCATGGTCTCGTTATAGCCTCTGTAGCGATAGATAGTGATGGTAGCGACCTTTAATTTTTTTAATATAAATAGCAATTAAATATAGCTATAAAATAGCTGGATTTTAGGTTCTTGTTAAATATACATGTAAAATAGCTTACATACTAGGGTATTTTGATATGGTATACATTTATTTATTTTTTATTTTTTTTCTAGTGTATCACTATTTATAAAATAGCGCTTCGCTATTTATCACTATTCGCTATGTAGCATATAGGTACCTTATCGCTATTTGTCGCTATTCGCCATTAACAACTATGCTTGGTATGTGTATATTGCCATCCGTTTTATGTAAATGATCTTTTATTGTATGTGAAGGGACACATATGTGAAGGCTATGGCAGGCGAGAGTCCAAACGATCGCAATGACAGAGGTTAAATATCTATTTCATTGTCTTTTTTTATGTAATATAAGCACAGTTGAATGGCTTAGAATACTTATTTGGCGTCATACTCTATGATGGCAATGGATGACTTATAGGAATTGTTACTATCATATCTTGTTTAGTGAGATTCAAAGATCAAATTCAGAAACCGAATTTTTCTTTTTCTCTAGAATTAAATCTTTGATTTTTTTTTCCAGCTATTAGAGTTGCAGCCCAGTGGTACCAGAACCATCTTGGTGGTCCCACAAGAATCTTGATGGTCACAAATGATAGGGAAAATAAAAGAAAGGCCACTGAAGAGGGAATATCTGCAGATACAGGTACGAATTAACCAAGTAAATATATGTTAACTATGATTACCAATTTTAATGTTCGTAACGCCTTACTTTTTTACTTTTGTTCAGTGGAGTCATACGTGAAATCACTTGGTCAACCAGCCCTTCTTGATCTGCTTGTTCAACCTAACTCATCCGAGGATATGGAAATCGAAGATTTGAGGCCTTCAAAGAAGAAAGCTATATATACTGAGGTATTATTTTATTAATGCTCAAAGTTACAAGAACGCATTTGATGGTTGTATACTTGTATCGTATCTACTTAAATCACATTTTCGCATTTTTTTTTGGTCCAGCATAAGCCCATGTCAGAGATCACATCTGGAATACGATGTGGAATATACCATCAAGGCAAACTTCGTGTTAACCGTTATAATCCTTTCGAAGCATATGTTGGAAGCGAGAGTATCGGTGATGAAATAATAATATCCGGGCGTGGAAATATGAATAGAGCTTTTGATGGCGACGTAGTTGCGGTTGAACTTTTGCCTCAAGATCAATGGCAAAATGAAGCGTCTCTTCACATAGCTGAAGAAGGTATTTAACAGCAGAATAACGTTCCAGACTTAGAGTAGAACAGTTCTTTGTTAATTCAATTGTTAAATATTCTTTTTTTAAATTGTGTTTATCAGATGATGAAGAAGATGATGGTGTCCACCTGGCACCGAGCAGCGCTGATGTGGTTCCAAGAGTCACCAATCCCGCACAAGGATCTTCTGAGAATGCGAATAATCCTCCTTCTCGTCCTTCTGGGCGCGTTGTTGGCATTATAAAGAGGAACTGGCATGCGTAAGTTATTATATACACAATAGGAAGACCACTTAGCTACAGTAATTTTGACTTTTTTTTGAAACGTACCCCCCTAATTTTCAGCATTGACACTTATACCCACTTAACTTTCTAAAATTTTTGTAAAATGTCATTTTGACCCCCCTCTAGTTTTACGTGCTTATTTTTATGTACGTGTCAGTATAAATTCAAGTTGGTTTACGCTTTGACGTGGTTTTTATTTTTCAAAATTGAGTCATGTCATATATAATACGTTTTCAAGTGAAACATATTTTTTTTTCTTTCAAAAACGAGTCATGTCAAATATAATATGTTTTTGGGCTTATTTTTTAAGATGTTTTCAGTTAGTTTACGTTTTGATTGGTAAACAATTGCAAAAAAATCAGTACTCTCAAATCACGTTAAAAAAACTGACCCCGCAACGCCTATTACTTGATTCGGTTTTTACTTGACATCATGTTTTACAGTTATTGTGGATCTTTGGAGCCAATGCCTATGCCAGCTGGAAACGCTGGTATAGCTCATGCTTTATTTGTCTCTAAGGATCGAAGATTTCCCAAGATACGAATCCAAACTCGCCAGCTCGGGAATCTTCTCGATAAAAGAATTATCGTTGCTGTTGACACTTGGGATTGCCAATCTAGATACCCTTCCGGTCATTATGTTCGCACAATAGGAGATATCGGAGACCGTGAAACTGAAACAGAGGTAAGTTATATACTTATATTTATAATGTTTTCGCACATATTAGATATACATTTGACTTTTTTATGTAATTCTAATATAACTGAGTAAATGGCGCAGGTTGTGCTTATAGAAAATGATATTGATGCAAGACCATTTTCTTCACAAGTCTTGGCATGCCTGCCCCCCTTACCTTGGTCGGTTTCGTCAGAAGATTTGTCAAATCCTATAAGACAGGACTTGCGTCATTTACGCATATTTAGTGTGGACCCGCCAGGTAAAAGCAAAAGATGATATTTTTTATCAATGTTTTGAAAAGCGGACTGGGAACCGGGGGTCTGACCGGTCCGGCTCACCCTATCAGACCCTTTTTGAGTTGAACTAGCCGGTTGGACTGGGAACCGGCGGTCGGACAGGAAAAACGGCCGGTTGAACCGGATTTTTAAGGGTTGAACCAGTTTTTTATTAAAAAAAATTAAATTTTACTCTATTTGTTTTTATAATATTTACGGTATCACCTGGTTCTTACATTCAGTTCGACTGGTTCAACCAGCCTGACCAATGAACCAGTAAGGTGACCGGTTCGACGTCCGGTTCGGTTCTGAAAACATTGTTTTTAATGTAAGTTAACCTCTGATTATATAGTGTTGCATATGAAATAAGTTTTCTGGTTAGTACAGGGTGCAAGGATATTGATGATGCATTGCACTGTACCCCACTTCCTAACGGGAACTTTGAAGTTGGAGTTCGTATCCTCGAAACATGTTTTATTTATGGAAATTTTAACCAATGATGATTAGTGAGTTTGTGTTTGTGAATGTGTTCTTTACTATAGTTGATAAGATATTGCTGATGTCACAAATTTTGTTCACCCTGGGACACCCCTTGATAGTGAAGCTACACAAAGAGGAACTTCTACCTACCTTGTTGAACGTCGTATTGACATGCTTCCTAAACCTCTTACGGAAGGTACTGCTGCAGATGTTTAAATTGAATATATGCACCGTCAATTTGCAAGATAATATTGAATCGTCGGTTTATTTATGTGTTTACTAAATGTATTTGCAGATATATGTTCTCTTCGGGCTGATGTGGAGAGACTTGCCTTTTCTGTTATTTGGGTATGGTTTTATTATTATATCGACTTTATTCCCTCTTTCTATAGCATTGTTGCTTACATTCTTGATGAAATTAATTTTTTAATATTTTTAGGAAATGACTCCTGAAGCACATGTTATATCTACCAGATATACGAAGAGTGTGATCAAGTCATGTGCCGCTTTGTCTTATGTTGAAGCTCAAGCAAGGATGGATGATAGGTGCATGAAAATCTAACTAGTTTGGTCTTGAATTCTTGATCATTCGCACCGGATAATATTTTTAATACGTCATTTGTTACATTAATTAGTTTATTATTTTTAATATTGTTTCTTTTCAGCTAATGATATAATTTTTTTTGCACTTTCAGCCGCCTGATGGATCCAGTAACTGCGGATTTACGAAATATGAATGCTTTAGCAAAGGTATGTGATTGTGTAAAATAGCATAAGTGCATTGCATTTCAATACAACATAAACTCTTTAAGAGTATACGATACAATTATCACGTAAGCCAACACACTAATATTGAGAATACATTTTTAACTTGTAGATAATGAGGCAAAGGCGTATAGAAAGAGGGGCCATAACTCTTGCTTCGGCAGAAGTCAAATTCCAAGTTGACACTGAGACTCATGATCCTCTTGATATTGGTAAATTTTCTCGTATTGTACATTTATAATAATAATATTTATATCAAGTCAAAAAGGTTGTTTTAACTTTTATCCCATTTTTATCTTTTGTATATTGTTTTCTGCAGGCATGTATCAAATCCGAGAAGCAAACCAAATGGTTGAAGAGTTTATGCTTGCAGCTAATGTTTCAGTTGCTGAACAAATTCTTAAGAAGTTCCCTCAGTGTTCATTATTAAGGTTAGTTGCTGGTTCAATATTCATGTCCGATGACACGTGGCACTATAAATGCATTCATGTTTGATGGATTTTGTTTTTTAATTCTTTTACTTTTATTTACAGGCGGCATCCTAGTCCAACCAAAGAAATGCTTGAACCTTTGTTACGCACTGCTGCTGCTGTTGGTCTTGATTTAGATGTGTCATCATCGAAAGCACTTGCTGACTCGCTTGACCGTGCTGTGGTTCGTTCTGTCTTCCAAAATTTAACAGCAAATGAATCAAGTTTAAAATTATTTGCCAAATCATTACAAAAGTTTGTTACAGTTTTTTAGTAATTATTTTTTTGTATATCAAATGTTTCAGGGTGATGATCCATACTTTAACAAGTTGATCCGTATTCTAGCAACAAGATGCATGACACAGGTTGGTATATTTAGTTGTTTAATCTTTATTTGTAGAGTAAAATGCCATTTTCGTCTCTGACGTTTGCCCAGTTTTGCGACTTTCGATTGTGTTTCCGCATCTGGATCCAAAAGGTTTGAAATATTGCCATTTTCATCAAGCTCGTTAACTCCATCCATTTTTCTCTGTTAAGTCAGGGGTATTTCCGTCTTTTTTGTTAACTTAAAGGGCAATTCGGTCTTTTCCATGGATATTCAGTCTTTTTACATAAAGTGAAAAAGACCGAATTGCTTTTAAGTTAACCAAAAAGACGGAAAGCCCTCTGACTTAACGGAGAAAAATGGATGGAGTTAATAAGCCGGATGAAAATGGCAAGATTTCCTTTTGGATCCAAATGCGGAAAAACAAACCTTTGGACGAAAGTCGCAAAACTTGCCAAACCTGGCATTTTACTCTTATTTTTTATTTCTTTATCTGGGAATTTCTTTTCATTTATAAATCTTTTTATTTCAGGCTGTTTACTTCTGTAGTGGCGATCTTAGCCCTCCAGAGTTTCACCATTATGGGCTTGCTGCACCTCTGTATACACATTTTACCTCACCAATTAGAAGATACGCAGGTAACTAAAATTACCATAAATATCCATCACACGGGTGGATGGTGTCATCTATTTGTACCGTGAGATCTAACCACCTTAAATGGTTGCAGATGTCATAGTGCACAGGTTGCTTGCTGCATCTTTAGATATATACAAGCTTCCGCCAATATTCCAGGACCGACCACAACTTACTAGCATTGCTGACAGTAAGACGTCTAAACTCTTTTTCATAATTTTATTTTGAATGTTTAATGATCATTTGATATTTTTCTTCCAGATCTAAATTATCGGCATAGGAATGCTCAGATGGCAAGTCGCTCCTCCATAGAACTCCATACTATTATATTTTTCAGAAAAAGGTACTCAACTTAAAATCCTTAATGCCCCTCACCTAGGGTTGTAAATGAACCGAACGTTCAGCGAACAGTTCGTGAACCCTTCGGCGGGAAGTTCGTTCGTGTTTGTTCCTTTAATAAATGAGCGAACACGGACAAGAAACTCCGTTCGTTTAATTACATGAACGAACATGAATAGAGGCTGCGTTCGTTCAATTATGTTCATGAACGTTCAGTAACGTGTTCGTTTGTGTCCGGTAGTTCATTAGTGGTTTTAATATTTATATTTTATTTAAATACTTCAAAATTCTGAAAAATAAAATATTTAATAAGTTTCAATGTATTTTATATGTTCATGAACGCTTGATTGTGTTTGTTTGCTTTCATTTGTGTTCATCAGCATTAGTTTGTGTTCATGAAAGTTCATTACCGAATATTAACAAACGAAGACGAACAGAAAATCTCGTTCGGCAAATGTTCATGAACAGTTCGTGAACACATACATTTCCTTAACAAACGAACACGAACAAAATCATCATGATTATCATCCTTTTTCTTTTTATGTTTTTGCAGGCCTACTGACACTGAAGCCAGAATTGTGAAAATAAGAGCGAATGGGTTCATTGTTTTCGTGCCAAAGTACGACTTTGACTTTTAGAACTTATCATATTCTACTTTGACTTTCAAGGTCAATTGAACTGAATTTTGAATAAGGACATAAACTTATAATGTTATTTTCATATTGTAGGTATGGTATTGAAGGTCCAGTGCACCTGACAATGAGAGGTGCAAAAGGAGGGGGAGAATGGGTGGTGGATGAGCAGCAACAGATGATTAAGAAGGTCGACGGGTCGATTTCTTACGGTGTTCTTCAGCCTGTAAAGATTCATATGGAGGTCGTTGAACCCCAACCCAACCGACCTAAACTTCAGCTCACTCTCATTTAAAATGTAAGATTTTCTACTGATGTCATTTTAGATATATTTAAAAGACCATGGTTTATTCTTTTTATATACAACCTTTTTTCATATTGTTTGTGTTCTTGCGGTTTTTATATTTATATATTTTTCGTGTGACTTACCTTTATATATTTTGATATTTCATGACACCCACACGGCCACACTGTTCAAAAACTAACAATAAATTGATATAATAATTTTAATTAAATAACACAAATACTAACAATTAATATATATAATGAATTTAATAAAATAATACAAATACAATGCTTGTTTCGTGCATCTGCAATAATCATGAGGCGGTTATATGCAGTCATGTACAACTTAACGTCGTCATACCATTCGTAAACTATCATTTGTAACGAAACAAATGATTGATCATGTCAAAATCCACATGAACACCGTTGACCATCCAGTCAACGCAAATGCTGCAGCTAAGTAACTCCACATCGTAAGCACCGAACACTCCTCTTGTCCCACATTGAACAGTTGCGCCATCGTACCTGATCATCGATCAAGGTAATGATATTAATTTATTATCGACCATTCATATTTTTTCTTGTGTTTATTAACCAACTAGAAGAGTTTCTTACTGATATTCATGGCCGGGGGGACGGTATACTGAATCAATAGCACAAAACTGAATAGGGGATCGGCTGGAAGTATTCCTAGACTAGTAGCTGCTTTAACCACCATGATTCCGACAATGGGAAGAATCACGTATCGAACGCAAATCATTGTGATTATGATAACTGGTCTAATGTTTGCCTTTCGCAAACCTGTACAAAATTCGATTCAAAAACACGCGATTTCCAACTAGACATATAATTAATGGCAATACCTTTAATCATTATTTACCTTGTATAAGGTTGCCTCCTAGTATAAGAGTAATACATGGTAGGGTTCCATCCCTGGATAACAATGCAGATGTTTGTTAGTTAGTTAAGATTGATCACTAAACTACACACTTAGCCACTTAACTAACTAACTAACAATGCAGATGTTTGTTAGTTAGGGTTCCATCCAGGGGGCGTTTGGTTCGCGGAATGATTTGGAATTGGAATTGGAATTTGTATAGGAATTGGAATTTTTGTTGTGTTTGGTTGCCAAACGAATTGGAATCCATCACCCCGGCACCCACAACCACCAGTTCGGGTCGAAGCGGTTCGATTCGAAACGGTACGGGTTGAAACGGTTCGCTTCGAAACAGTACATGTCAAAACTGTACGCGTCGAAACCGTTCGCGTCGAAGCGGTACGGGTCGAAACCGTTCGCGTCGAAGCGGTACGGGACGAAACCATTCGGATCGAAACCAGTTCGGATTGAAAAGGTACGGGTTGAAACGGTGCGGGTCAAAACGGTCGAAGATTCCAATGAATTTACTTTAATTCCTTCACATATAGGAAGGATTTTGAATTCCTTTAGTTAAAGGAATTTGAAGGAATTCATGCCTAATTCCAATTCCATTGTCAATCAAATACATGAAGATTGGAATTGGGATTCCAATTCAATCAAATTCTGTGAACCAAACATCTTAAGAGATAGAATTCAAATTCCAATTCCCTTAAATTCCATTGAATTCCTGCGAACCAAACGTCCCCAAGATTCTCCTATATAAACAAACATACATACCCGAGTAATGTAACGGAATCTTGAATAACTCGTAATGGAGCTTCATCGCCTATCACAAGGTTTTTCAGCCATGGTGTCGCCCCAAAAACTAATCCTACAATCTGAACACAAATCAAAGGATTCATTTGTTATTATATGTACGTTGCAAGCTGATGTAAGACTAACTGCTTTTTAAGACTTACAGATCCAAGGGTTGGTGGAGCCAACAGTTCCTCCAATACACTGTGGAGTATATCTTTTAGTTTGCTTGAGGAAGATTTATCTTCCTTCTCATCCTTGCTTAACAATCCTTGGTGTAAAGTTTTTACGGGTTGGATTTGTGTGTTGTCACTAGTCGAGTATGATAAAGGGACAACAACGTCGATATACTCTTGGGTTTCTCCATTTAGAAGTTGAGTTTTTTCATCGGCGTTTGTGTCCTTGTTGGGTTCTGGTGGTGAGTCCTCGGTTTCTTTCATCGCAGTGTACCTTAAACTCGAGCTTTTCAATAACTGGTAAGTGTAAGTCCAGATGTAGAAGCTGCCCAACTGTTCATAATCATGCATTAGCTTATTTAGCTTCCCGGCATACTTATGCATATAGGTGTTGTACTCAAATGCTTTGGGAGTTCTTCAAATCTTTTTTTTTGATATTACACTTTTCACCCAAATCTATTTGACTTTTTTACTGTTAACCCAAAAGTTTCCATCTTATGTGATTTAACCTCACAACTTTTTTAGTTTCAACTTTGATCCCCATACTTTTCATATTTCGCAGATCTTTCGTTTTACGTTTTGTTTTAAATTTTGCGAGTTAACACGGCGTAATGTGCGTGTGTGGTTCAACTTTTTACATTCCGTTTTACGCTTCGTACTAGATTTTGCAATTTAACATGGCTCAACGTGCGTGTGTGGTTCAACGTTTTTACGTCGTCTATTTTTTTTCCCGTTCGACAGGTTCGTTACAACGCGCGGGTCGTAAATCAACTTAATTGTTATTTTTTATGTTTTACGTTGCAGTCTAATTTCTTTGCATTAACACGCCGTAACTTTAGTATTGGTTGTCGCTGACGCATTGCGGCGGGTGGTAAATCTAGTATATAAACAAAAATCATGAGAGATTAACGAGTTGTAACTTACAGCCATTGAGAAGGATGAATAAGAGAGTCCCTTGGACTTGCAGACACTATGTTCACCAAAAGGGCTACCACCCTGGGTGCAGATTGCAGGGACTATTATCAAAAGAATGTTTCCCAAATTTCCTGCATGGATATATGTTAACATAATAGTTTCATTGGACTTTTTAAGAGAAACAAACATAGTGATAATTACAAAGAGTACCTGTGGAGCACATAGCTATGAGTAGGCCCTCCATATGTGGCTTTGGTCTGATTATTTTTGTTGCTATCCACCCCAGAATTCCTCCACAAAGAAACGTTATCCCAATATTTATTGGCATAAACCACCTACAAGATTAATCATGTATTTAAGATTATGGACTTTTTTGTCATACATACAGTATATTCAACATGATAAATAAGTTAAATAACTATTACTGATATAGGTTTAACATTCTCAAATCCCACCAAAATCGTCGTAAACAAGGTTTTTTCCCCTTAACCAACACAACCACTAATTACATTTTTGTGACCGTTTAGCCTTTGATTAGCGCAAAGGTTTTTCTGTCTCATTAAAAACCGTTGAATTATGTTTTTCCGACGGCTTTAACCAATGACCATCACAATGTGGCACTGACATGCATGCAAATCTGTAACATATATACGGTAAGCTAAGCTCTTACCATGAGATAATGTCTTCAAGGGTGACGGTCTTTGCAAGACTAGCGAAAATAAGCGAGGGGGTAAACGCCACAAACACAATCTGGGAGAAAGTTGTCCTTTCATTAGATCTTTTAATTTGTGTCAGAATTATTATTATTATTATTATTATTTTTTTTTGCAAATTTTCATATTCTGTTAGTGGATGTAATAAACTAAATCTTTTATCAACCAAGTAGCATAAACTGTTATGTTGAAGTTTGATGTAATATATCTGAAAAAGTGACTCATGTATTTTAACATGGTATAACCATTAAAACAATGATTTAACAACTTTTAGTTTCATATCATACCATACATAAGTACATAACAAGTCAACTGCATCAAATGATAACATAATAAAAGCTTGTTACAAATAGCATTAAACACGCGCTTACCTTATTAAGCGATTTGCGGGTGTCGCTAGAGAGAAGATTGAAATATTGGGTAGCCATGATGGCTCCTAAAGCAGTGAGTAACAACACCTCCAATATCGGCATTGATGCCGTCGTAAACAACGACCAAAACCCCATAACTCGGATTCTTTTGATTCGTTACTGTCTCCACTTTTGCGGGGTTTGTTTTTGTTTATATATAGCCGATTGAAGAAAGATCCTGGAAAATGTTGGATCACAAGCAAAACCAAATTCAAATTGGTTGAATTATTATCAAGCAATTTGAAGGAGACAGTGGATGTACAAAGAAACGACAGAATATACTACACAAGTTGAATTTGGATTCTAGCTTTTCTTAATTATGTGAAAACACTATAAAAATAATAGAGATAACAGGAGTCGACAGCCTTCTTTATGGACTAATTTTTGTTACCCAACTGTCATCCACGATATTCGGACAAAAGGGGCTGCTCTAGTGCTGTTTAGGGATGAGATTGGTACCTGTACTCATACTCATACCGTTATCGAAAATACCAGTATGAATTTGAACAAAACTGTGTACCAAATACCGTACGGTACCCCCTTTGGTACCATTTTGTTTTTATTTAGTTTTTGAGCACGCGTATGGTTACTAAATAAGTAAAATTGACATGAGTACCAATATAGTACGAGTACCAAAATGATATGGGTACCATATAAGTAAAATCAATACGAGTACTATAAAATATAAATACCATAATACGAAATAGGGTAAGGATCATTTCAGAACCATAAATATTTACAGAACTCGCAGAACTCCTAATAAACAATCTTTTTATTTATATATTTTTATGTTTAGGATAATTTTATCATTTATTATGTGTATTTTTATGATTATATACATGTTAAGAGTAATTTTTATTATTTTTTATTTGTAAATTTATAATTACACATATGTGAACTAGTTTTTTTACATATATGTAATTAGTTATTACACATTTATATAATTTGGCTATTAAACATATGTAAACTACTTTTAACATGTATGTAATCATAAAAATACATATAATAGATGATAAAAAGATCCTAAATACAAAAAAAATATATATAAATTGATTGTTTATTAGGAGTTCTGAAAGTTCTACAATTATTTACAGTTCCGAAATGAACCCAACCCATACGAAATAAAACATAATAAAAAAAAACTTTTAAAGGTCTATATAAAATTCGGTACCAGTACCCGTTTTTACTCGTACCCGTACCAATACCGAAAGTTCGAATTACCAAAATCAATAAAACTGGGTACCGATACATGTACCGAATACCTAAAATCAGTACGGATACGAGTACAATATTTGAGAAAAAAAGCCCATCCCTAGTGCTCTTTCTGTTTCTTTTTCATATTTTGATTTTTTTGACACACTTTTATTCCTATTATTATTATTATTATTTTGACTCAATTGACAATAATTTAAAAGAAACTGTATCGGAAATTAGTATTAGAACTAAACCTGTTACAACCAATGGGGGTGGTGGTTTATTGGCAAAGACAAAACTTTTAAACATCTTGAGAAGGAGAGGTCTTGGGTTCAAGTCCCACAGACGACAGGAATTAAAGAAATTTACCTTTAAAAAAAAACCTGTTACAAAATGAAATTCACATAATTGAAAACTTTTCAAAGGTAGACCACATAAACTATATGTATAGTTAACTAAATAAATTAACACGTGAAGCGTGCATTAAAGGTCAAGATTTGAAGATATTAAAATATTTAATGCCAGATACCATCATTGAAGCGATCTACACATTACCATGTCATACTTATCTTTTATTGTTTTTTAATTAGAACGACATGTCATGTCCTAGGAAGCTAGTCAAGTCATTTTAGAACTCATCTTTTGTCTTGTCTTGTTGTGGTGGCGGTACAAACTACACCGCCCTAATAACCTCCGTCCAACTGCGGTGCTCTGCATGCAATCATCTCTTTTCCGATCACATTCCAGGTGTTGACTGTTGACATGATTAAATTCAATGAAATTAATTATTTATTACTGTTTACGTGATTATTATTAAATTGAATTTGAAAGGAGGTGATGACAAATACGTGATTATTATTAAATTGAATTTGAAAGGAGGTGATGACAAATACGTGATTATTATTAAATGGAAGTAGTCTTAAGCGCTCCGCGTTGCGGAGTGGACGTAAAACCGGAAAAAGGCGGTAAACAAAAACATGAATTTCTAACAAGTGACTCACATGACGCAAAACGTAGAGAAAGTCGAAGTTATACTGATACGTATTAGAAAGTCGAGGGGGCCAAATTAAGTGATATTGTATATAGTTTTTAGAAAGGCAGTGACGTGGCAGAAATTCGGTTTGTACGGGTTCGGTTCGTTATTGTATTGACGCATGCAATAGCACCCAGAGAAGAAAACTCAGAAAATATTTGACCCGACTCATTAGTCATTTCCGAAAAAAGTTTACGTCGAACCATAAACAAACTTGAATTTATACTGACACGTACACTAAAATTAGCAACGTAAAACTCGAGGGGTAAAAACGACATTTCACAAAGTTTTTAGAAAGTTGAAGGGGTGTGTAAGCGTCAATACTGAAAGTTGAGAGATGAACTATAAAAAGACAAAAAAATAATACCAAGTTACTATTCATCAAAATGCTATGAATTAATATATATAGAATTTGAAAGGAGGTGATGACAAATTTCGAAAGCGTTTGTTTTTTTTTCTTTGCAAACCCACATTTTCATTTCATTAATTAGAAACGAAAACGACTAAACGAGATGAGTAATTGCATACCCGAAAGGTATGATTTATTAACATTGTTTGACAACCATGTATAAACTGAAATTATTACAACTATCTCAACCATGTCTCTCATTCACACGCGAAAAACTATGACATGGTAAATACAAACTAAAATAATAGTATAAATAGTTGTTTTTAGTGTAAATATATGGATACGGATAAATAATTCATTGTGAATGCTCTTAGTTTGAACAATTTCTTTTAATCGTTAGAAGAGTCAAACTGGCTTATTATATAGTTCTAGCTTGTCTAAAACAGATGATTGTCGTCGTATTAAGTTTGAATCATTTGTTTTAGGAACCATTAATTTAAAGTACTTCTTTTCTGATGTCTAGTGGGTGTATGATACGAAGTTACTATATTCGTGTTTTTGAATTATATATTACATTACTAAAATGTATTCCGTTGTAGTCTAGTTGGTTAGGATACTCGGCTCTCACCCGAGAGACCCGGGTTCAAGTCCCGGCAACGGAATTTTCTCTTTTTAAAGGCTGGAGTCATATGGTCCATTGCATGGCTGGAAATTAAACTCACACATTCATAGTAAGGCCCAAATAATGATATAATTATCCATCAAACTATAAAATGTTATTATTTTTAAATTGGATTATAAATACATAAGAGTTATTGGTTTCATATCTTTTTTTTACAGTTATTTTCCACTTTTTTTATGTTCCAGTTGACCAACATTCTTAATTGATTAAATAGATATAAATGACATAACAAGTATTTTTGCGAATACAATATTTTTTAGTTATACTGTGTATGATATTCTATACTTACTTAAAAGTCGAGTTTTTTCCCAAAAGAGTGGTAGTGGAAAAAATATTTATTAAAATGGGTGATTTGAAAAATATTTATCAAAATAGGTGTTTTCTTTTAAGTTTTTTCCCACAATGGTGGTGGTGAAAAAAATAATTACCAAAATAGGTTATTTTAAAAAATTATTTACCAATGAGTGTTTTTATTTATTTCTTTATTTTAAACAAATACATTGCATTTTTTTGCTTTTATTTTTATTCAATATCACTTTTGTTTTACCAAACAACTCATTATACGGTTTATTTTATTTTTTAACTAACTTATTTTAATTCTTTCATTTTTGTTTTTTAATGTTTTTCTTTTATTTTCCCTTTATATTTATGTAAGATAAATAATTTTAATATAAAGTTTGCTCATGTAATTTCCGGATTATAAACGAAAGCGAAGATAATGGTAATATTTACTCCTATTAAGCATGAACATCAACTTATTGGACAAAAAAATTAATAAAACTAGATTAATATGTAATCAGTAATAGTTTAAACTTATAAAAATAAAAATATAATAAGTTAGCTATATATAAAAAAAATAATGAGTTGATTGAAGAAAAAAAAGTATAAAAGTCTTTCTCGTTTTACAAATAAGTATTTATAAAATAACTAGAAAATATTTATCAAAGACTAAACATGTTTGTATTTTAAAAGAGTTAGAAACAAAATGTTCATAACAATATTAAAGAAACATATTTTTTTCAGTTAAACAAAATGTTCATAGCAAAATTAAATTAAAGAAACGTTAATTTTTTTTCCAAACTATCATGATCCAACAATATATATATATATATATATATATATATAGGGTAGGGTTCCAGCGTGAACCTAATCCCATGCGTGAACTGCGTGAACTGATCTGGACCATTGATTTCCTTTTTAGTTGTTAAGGGTATGATTGTAATTATATAAAAAATTATATTTAAATCATTATTTTAATAATTGAATGAAGTTACATCTTTCCTATTTTAAATTCATTATCCACATTATCTTTATTTCATTTATATTTTTTAGATTTCGCCACCAGAATTCGGATTATGATTTTTAAGATTCACGTAACCTTCATATTTCAACGGTATACACATGTGTACTTTGATATAAATTGAATAGTACACATGTGTACTCAGCATGGTACATATGTGTAATTAGCTACATAATACATACATATAAACAAACAAAACTTGTAAACCTATTTTATATTAAGCAAATAACAATTTCCATAATGTTTGCCAAACAAAAAAAAAAAAAAACATACAATTACAAGTTCCAGTTTCGTGAAAACAATAAACGCAACATAATCGGAAAAATAAAAAAGACATAGTCTTTTACAACTATTCGCCGCGTTGCATGCTGAATCATCCTTATCGACCAAGCAAACAAACATACGTGAATCATCCTTATCGACCTCATACGTGAATCATCGTTATCGACCTTCCATCTCCACTTTTCTCGTTAACGACATCTCCTAAAATATCACAAAAAAACTCAGCAGCTAATATTTTGCATAATTCACAAGTGTACATCAACAACTTTACACATTCAATGCACAAAAAATTATTAGATATCACAAAAGCAGACGCTATACACATGTGTACATTGGGTTAAAAATTATAGCAAAATCAAAATACACATGTGTACATCGCATTAAAAACAGAGCAAAATCAGAATACACATGTGTACATCGGATAGACGCTCAAAGAAGGGTTTCAACCAGCAAGATACAAAACAAAACATCAACGCAAATGTGAAGTTGAAAGATGTTTAATTACCATTCATCAAGCTTTGGTTTAACTCGCGAGGCGAGCTCGAGCTAAAATAAGTAGGCTCGAACCGAGCCGAGCTCGAGCTTCATAACGCCCGGCTCGTTTACACCTCTATTGACTAAAACATCTAGCAGGATTTTCAAGGCATTCAATCTTTACAATCAGTTAAGCAATTAATATCATCCAACGTATTGTCAAATTCAAATTAAGAAATTATTTAGCACAAGAGCAATAACAAGAAGTGCAAATAAAAGAATCCAAAACCATTCACCTCTCTCATCGATCTCGAGTACATACGGTTTCGCATTCAACTCCTTGAATACACCTTTAGCCCTTTTACAATACCTGATGATCAACACAATATTAAAAAAACATTTTCAAACATTTATACCAATAATAAACAAATCAAAAATATAAATAATTTCTTAATACACAATTAAACGAATGCGGAACTGATAGGGATATCATATGAAATGAAAAATACGTACGGATAGTAAGATTTGGAGAAGATGACTATGGAGTGAGAAGAGACTATTTTCTTGACGAAATCGACGGATGATGCTTCCGTATTGGATGTGAAGAGGGTGGCAATGGTGAAGAAGAGGATGAAAATGGAAGAACTGGTGGACATTTTTGCGACGGTGACAAGGGTTGTTGGGTGTTAACATTTAGATCTGAAATTGGGTCTGAATGATGATTTAAACAACAAAACCCTATATTCTATTGGAAGCCACCCGTGAGTCGCCGCCGCCGCCGTGCGACCCCCTCTTTCTCCCTCCCATCTCTCCCGTTGTTCTCTTTCGTTCTTCATCTTCTGCCGCTCGATCTCTCTCCCATAATGGTTAAGAGTTTTGTGTGTGTAGTATAGGAAGAAGGATGGTTGGGGAGACGGCAGTTAATGATTCTAGATCTAGGGTTGAATATATTGAAACTGATATAGGGATTTTAGGGGATTACAATTTAATTAGTTTCCATATCTTTAATATGAAATTTCCCTATTTTACCCTTTTGATTAAAATTTAAATTAAATTTATTAAACCTTTAATTACAATTCTGCCATTGATCTAAGATCTATCATCTACGAAATCAAGGGCCCAGATAAGTTCACGCAGTTCACGCTGGAGAAAATGTTCACGTTTGAACCTAATCCTATATATTATATATATATATATATGGGATCGCTAAAATGAAAACCACCTCTAGTTGTAAAAACCATGAGAACCACTTTATGGCCCTTAGATCAACTAGATGGATGGATGTGATTAAAAGTAGTTAATATTAATATTAAAAGTTTTTTGTCTTATTATGTCTTTAATATTATAATACAAAAGGGTATTTAAGTAAAATAACTCTATTTTGTCTTTTTATATATATTAATTTTAAATTACCTTTTTTGTCCTATTCATTAATTACTTTTTATTACTTTTATTTTTTAAACATAATTTCTTTATTAAAAACATTTTTAAATTCAGATTTTTTTTAAAAGATTTTTATACTTTTTACAATTTAAGTTTTACGTTAAACTTTTTACGTTTTTTTGACGCGCCGTTTTTAACGCCCTTTTTTAACGCGCCGTTTTTTTTACGCGCCGTTTTTCAAGCGTAACGCGCCGTTTTAACGCTGTTTTTTAACGCCGTTTTTTTACGCGCCGTTTTTTTAAGGCGTCGTTTTTCTCAATCGGCGTTTTTTTAACACGCCGTTTCTAACGCGCCGTTTTTTAACGCGCCGTTCTCAATCGGCGTTTTTAACGCGCCGTTTTTTAACGCGCCATTTTTAACGCGCCGTTTTTTAACGCGCCGTTCTCAATCGGCGTTTTTAACGCGCCGATTTTTTAACGCGCCGTTTTTTAACGCCGTTCTCAATCGGCGTTTTTAACGCGCCGTTTTTTTAACGCGCCGTTTTTTCACGCCGTTTGTTAACGCGCCGTTTTTAACGCGCCGTTTTTTAACGCGCCGTTCTCAATCGCCGTTTTTAACGCGCCGTTTTTAACGCACCGATTTTTTAACGCGCCGTTTTTTAACGCCGTTTTTTAACGCCGTTTTTTACGCGCCGTTTTTCACGCGCCGTTTTTCACGCGTCGTTTTTCACGCGCCGTTTTTCACGCGCCGTTTTTACGCGCCGTTTTAACGCGCCGTTTTTTAAACCGTCGTTTTTCTCAATCGGCGTTTTTTTAACGCGCCGTTTTTTAACGCCGTTTTTTACGCGCCGTTTTTTTAAGTCGTCGTTTTTCTCAGTCGGCGTTTTTTTAACGCGCGGTTTTTTACACTTTTTTTACGCGCCGTTTTTTTCCACGTTTTTTAACGCGCAAAATTTTTTACACACCGTTTTTTCCGAAGTTTTTTAACGCGCCATTTTTTTACGCGCCGTTTTTTCAAGCGTCGTTTTTTAAAACACGCCGTTTCTACACGTTTTTTAATGCGTCGTTTTTTTACATGCCGTTTTAAACGCGCCGTTTTTTTCACTTTTTTTAACGCGCCCCTTTTTGTACACTTTTTACGTTTTGCGTTAAAAATTTAAACTTTTTACGTTTTACGTAAAAGTTTTTACGTTTTACGTTTTACGTAAAAGTTTTTACGTTTTACGTAAAACTTTTTACGTTTTACGAAAAACTTTTTACGTTTTACGTAAAACTTTTTACGTTTTACGTAAATTTTTTACATTTTACATTAAAATTTTAAACTTTTTACGTTTTACGTAAAAGTTTTTACGTTTTACGTTAAAATTTTCACGTTTTACGTTAAACTTTTTACGTTTTACGTTTTACGTAAAACTTTTTACGTTTTACGAAAAACTTACGAAAAAGTTTACGTAAAACTTACGAAAAAAATTTACGAAAAACTTACGAAAACCTTTACGTAAAACTTACGAAAAACTTTTTACGTTTTACGTTTTACGTAAAACTTACGAAAAAATTTACGTAACACTTTTTACGCTTCACGTTTTTACGATAAAAAGTTTACGTTTTACGTTAACAATTTACGGTTTAATTTTTTTTTTTACAAAAACGTTTTTAAGCAAAACCGAACGCAACAGAAAATCGCCGTTTTTTACATTAATTTTTTTACGTTTTAACGCGCCGTTTTTTTTTACGTTTTACGTTAAAATTTTTACGTTTTAACGCGCCGTATTTTTACGTTTTACGTCAAAAAGTTTACGTTTTACGATAAAAAAGTTTACGTTTTAACGCGCCGGTTTTGTTATGTTTTACGCGCCGGTTTTTTATGTTAACGTTTTTTTACGATTTACGTGCCGGTTTTTTACCTCAGCATTTTTAACGTTTTTATGTTTTACGCGCCGGTTTTTTATGTTTTATTTGTTTACGTTTTATGTTTTACTTTTTACGTTTTACGTTTTTACGTAACACTTTTTACGTTTTACGTTTTACGATTTACGTAAAACTTTTTACGTAAAACTTTTTACTGTTGCGTAAACCTTTTAACGTTTTACGTAAATTTTTTACATTTTATGTTTAACGTTTTTACGTTAAAAAGTTTACATTTTACGTTAAAAAGTTTACGGTATAACTTTTGTTTTTACAAATCACTGCCAACTCAACCCACTCTAAGGTTCGAATCTAGAACACCGCAGTAAACAAACAACTAAATGCAATCAATTATCAAGATCAAAACAAACCACCAAAACAAATCAGCGGAGGAAAGCGGGGACAATCAGAAAAATCAAACGCAAAAATCAAATTCATCTGCCAACCTCAAGTCGCCGGGCATCATCGGTGAAAAAGTCACCTCCGCCTCCGCCGGAACCACTAACCTAGTTTTAATATGTATTATAATTATAATCATAACGAGGTTTATATTATAAAAAAATGGTTTTAATTGTTGTTTTTATTCGTTCTCATGCTTTTTCATGATATTTAACGTTTCAGTTGTTTGGAAAGGACCAGATAGAATTCAGCATTAAATTGTTTGAAACATATCAATTCCAATTAATTTACACCCTCTATAACTAAAACAGGCTACCACTTTCCTTGAGTTTGAGTTTAGGTTTAAGCTCAGCTCTAGCTCATTCGAAACCTATTCATCGGCAACCTTGTGTTCACCACTAAGCAGCGCTTTGCGATCCGGTCACCCGTGCCAACATCACAAAATTCATTCCACTAAGAACGTTGTTCGCCAGTCTCAACCCGAACACGGAGCTCTTAAACAACAACCGCCGCAACCCCTTCGCCAACAAAAACTCGATCCCATTCAGGCTTTGGTGCCTTAAATTAGCACTTAAACCCATAGGAATCGCCCATGTGACCACATTCAATACAGTAGGTGGAGCCTTGTTAGGTGACTCGAACCCGGGGTCCATTTTCTTCCTTATTTTGATCAACCCATTGGACAACGCGGTCCCAACTAAACCAGCAGCAAACCCCACTGCTGCAAACAATATTCCTTTGTACACAAATGTCCCTAGCCGGTTCACCGCACTATATGCACCGGGCTCAAACATGTGGCTTGTTTGGCGAATTGGCGAATATGAAAGGGAGGGTTGTTGATCCATATGACATGGTGGGTGCTAATAGATACAAAAGGGTAAAATTCAAAATTGATCCTACGACTAGTGTCGAAAACACGAAATCAGGCTCGTTTAGACCGAAATTTGGACTCGTTGCCATGTCACCAAACACGGTTGCACTCACACCCACAACTTCCTCCATTAACACCTTGAATGCAAATTGGGGATCAGCAGCAACCCTTGATCTCCAACCACTAAGTAAAGCCCCAAATGGCCCCAAACTGTCTACCGATGAATTGTCGTCGAATTTCCCTGTAACGCCCGGCTATTTTCGTACTTTCCATTTATAGCAAGTCTTGTTCGTATTTCTATTTTTGGAAGCTTATTCCTTTTGTATCTCGTATTTCGTTTCAAACCGTTGTAAATCTGGGACTTCGATCGTAATGAAATTGATCTTTTGTTTATACATGCTTATACATTGATATGTGCATTCGTTTGATACTTTGGTCATAATGAAATTCTATTTTTTATACATGCTTACACGTGTTGCAATACTCGGGTTATACGTTACCAATCTCGAATTCATACGCGCAACCGATACCCGACGTACTGGTACTCATAACATATACATGCTTGTTAACTATTAGATACGTGGTTAATTCTAATAATATATTAGTAATAATAATAATCCTAATAACATAATATAATAATAATAATAATAATAATAATAATAATAATAATAATAATAATACAACAAACATCAACATTCGTTGATGTTGGCATTTCAAATATTACTTTTCATAAAAAAAATAAATAAATAAATAAAAAGAAAGAAACAAAGGTAACGAGTACAGCCTCTTTGGCAACTTTTTTTTTGAGTGTTAAAACCACCTATGAATATTAATCTTGATTAATGGAAAGTTGTTTAAATAATTAATACAATATCTAACCTTTTATGTAACAAAAAGAAGATAGTTGATGGCTGAATCAGCCAGCCTTCCGTGTGCAAGCCTCGTAGGCAGCAACAATTTCTTTTTTTTATTTGTTTTAACCCCCAACTAAACTCTTAAATGCCAACCAAACTTAAACCCTAATCCTTCCCTATAAATACCCACCTTCTCCAAGCACTTAGACACTTTCAACACTCTCTAATCTCTACAAAATCACTCTCAAAGTTCTTGCAATTCAGAAATTCGGACAGATTCATACCTCCTTACAAAAGTGAGCATAACTTGCTCAAAACTCAACCAAATCACTTGATTCTTCTTTCTAAATGCTTGGATAATCTTTGGGCTTGATTCCTTGATCTCTCCTTGGAGAAATCAGACCTGGAAATACCCTAAAAGTGTCCATAAACTTCCTGTTGTGTTTTTAAAAACTTTCTAAACTCTTGTTTACTTCAAACAAACTTGTGTTCTTATGCTTCTAGTCTCTTGTATGATTAGTAAAGCCAAACCAAGGTTGTTTTACACTTAATAGGAGTGTCTAAACACTCTAAACTTTCTGTTTTAATCGAGTTCTTAGCTCATAAGTGGTGTCAAGTCTTGAACTTGAAGATGGTGTGACTACTTGGCTAGCCTAGGCTAACCTACATACATGTCCACACACCACTTGATGTTTTGCTTAGTTAGTTGTATTATTTCTTGTACATATCTATGAGGTTCCTAAAGAGAAGATTCGTCTTCCTACCTCCTACATGACCACATGTTAATAAATCATTCGAGGTACCAAAGTGGAGGGTTTCACCTCCCACCTCCTACTTGACTTATATGACACCAAGAGGTACCAAAGTGGAAGGTCCAACCTCCCGCCTCCTACATGACTAAGTAAATTATTATGTATATTATAACTATGATAAACCTTAAAACCGAACCCTTGGTAGTGATTATATAAATCCCCTATCAAGCTAATAAGTTTATCACTATGTGTGTAGTTCCTTGTCACGATTCTAATAAGTCTTGAACCTATGAAATCACATAAAAATCCTTAGGGATTACTATAGTGTCAAGACAAGTGCTAATACCATAGTGAATATTTTCATAATATTTACTTTTTCATTCTTTGAATCTTAAAGTCCGAATATCCCATCTTTCTTCCAAATTACTCATACACCTTGACCTTCCTCTTGTAGGATAACTTGGTGTTCCCCCCATCAAATCAACTCTTCACGGATTCAAGTGGGAAAGCTTGCAAAACCGTGAGTACACTCGACCCATTTACATTTTAAACCACTTTTGGGTTGTAACATGATACCATACAAAATTACACTTACACACACATAAACATGCTTTATGAACTCAATCCGTTATACATGCTACTTGTTATGCTAGATAATACATGCTTTATGCCATTACTATGTTATACCCTCGCTTAACAATTATAGCGCTATAGGAGTAGCACACCACCCGACGGGGGATTGTTAGGTCTTTATACTATACGGTCTCGTCACATTTGTGGCGAGGGATGCTAAATACTAGTGGACACTTTGGGTTTAAATGTAATGTTATGCATGCTAATTACCTCGCTTACAAATTGCCATGTGGATTTGAGTAAAATGTTTTTATACTTATGCTATGCTATTTAAACCTTGTGTACTCGCCTTTGCTTTTGCATTGAATTTTATTTTAACATGTTACAGGTTGATGATGATGATGCCATGAAAATGAAGTAGCAATGATGCCTAGATACACATATAGACGTTAGGTTTAAATGTTGTATCAAATTTTGATTATGTTGCTACGAATTTCTTTTGAACTTGTTATTTGGATTTCCTTGTATGTTTGACTATTTATCTATGAAATGAAATCGGTTTATTAAATATTGTCACAAATAGCGTTATGATGTCTCTAGCAATCTTCACACTTCGTCTCATCCCGATGTTTCCGCCATTGGTTGGGGTGTGACAGATTGGTATCAGAGCCATAACTATAGGGAATTAGGAAAATTGCCATGTTTTTGCCCTAATCTATAGTCCTAGGAATTTTGTCTCTTATTTGTTGTTTAAAACTTTTGTACTCTACCATGCATGCTTCCTAGCTACACTTCTTGTTATTAAATTTATGCGCCTTTCCTAAGGCTAACACGAATACACTTATGCTATTTTATACTCTTGTAACATCAACGAGACAACTTTACCAAAATAGGCGTGAAACCCACAATTTGGTAAACGACTCTCACTCTACCTTTAATCTATTTTGCACGAAATTCACCATTAAGCTAGGAGTGACATCCACAACTTAATGGTAATTTCCATTTCAACTCTAGTGGACCCTTGTCAAAGTGTCAAAATTTTATCTTTGGCCGACAAGTACCAACCACATTTAGGGTACGAGATCGTCAAGTTAGGGGTGAAACCCGCATCTTGTCGATTAAGTCCCATTCCTTGATTTTTATTCTCGCCAAAGTCCCGAATGTTCCAATCATTTAGAGATGTGTAGTAACCGGAAGGGTAAGATACCGTTAATCGCTTCTCGACGAGAGTATCTTACTTATAGGCCAAAGCACAATATCTCTAAATCGAAAGGACTTTCGACCCACTTTGGAATTGTCGACGTTTCTCTACCCGAAACAATCCTATGTTTTATTGAGCCTCTCTTTTATGTATCTCAATTTATATGTGATTTTATACTTGAACGTTCATTCATTTCGAAATGTCGTTTTAATCATTTCGCACGTTACCGAAATCACAAACAATAATAATTCTCGTGAACAAACTAAATTTATACCCTCTTTACGCAACTTATGTGTTATACTTGTTGAATGCATGTGGTAACTTATGCTCTATGTGAACTTTACTTGATACATGAACATTTACTTGCTTTTACATACACAAACCTTATTTTCAACTAATGATCAAGTCTCATCCTTTCCTTCTCTTTTTCAATCTTTTAGATGTCGTCTAGTTCCTCCAAGAGACGCAAGTCAAAGAAGGGTTCGACTTCCACCGCCATGTCTCAAAAAGATTGCATGAAATTTATGGCCAAGCAATTTGCTAAAGTCCTACCCGACATCGTTAGCAAGATTCAAACCGATTCACCGCATGGCTCTGTTGACTCAAAGGCAGACAAACCCAAACCGACCTTCCAGTTTAAGCAATTCATGGCTTGTAAACCCTTAGAATTTACTGGCAAGAATGGCGCTACCGCCATGATGAACTGGTTTGATGCCATCGAGCTTACCTTCTTGCAAAGTGGTTGCCCTGACGAACTAAGAACCTTGAATGCAACTGGGGTGTTTCGTGAAAAGGCACTCGAGTGGTGGACGACTGAACGTAACAAAAGAGGAAACGAGGTCGCACATGCTATGCCTTGGGACGATCTCAAACAGCTTATGAAAGACCACTTCTGTCCCCCTCATGAACTCCAAAAATTGGAGAACGAATTTTGGAACCTTACTCAGAAGGGGAGTGACATGGATGGCCTGATTACGCGCTTTAAACAACTCAGTGTTCTTTGCCCTGGACAAGTTGAGACCGTTCCTAAGACCATAGCCAAATTCGTTCGTTGTGTTGCACCTTCCCTGACAAACCACCTTGCCTCTGCTAATCCCCAAACCATCGAAGATGCTTTTCGTATAGCCACCGAACTTAACAACAACTGCGTTCTTCATGGAACCTTTGACAAGGTTTCAACGAAGAGTGCACACCAAGCTACAATTGACGCTCCTGATGAGCTCAAACCCTCCCAACCGTCTAAGAAAAACCAAGGCAAGAAGCGGAAGGCTTCGAGCCAAAATTGTGCGGTCGTCACTCCGCCAAACCCACAACCTTTACAAACCGTACCAGCCGCTAATCCCACAACCTTTGGACCACAAGGAAACTACGTTGGGTCGTGGCCCAAATGCAACCAATGCTTTTACCATCATCCTACTGGCACCCCCTGTCGCAAATGCTTCACCTGTAACAGACTAGGGCATTTTGCCAACCGTTGTCGCAACAACCTGAAGCCCGATCAAAACCAGGCTATGGTAGCTCAACACCCTGCTCCCAATCAACCTCAGAACCAAACCGTTCGTGTGCGAGCATGTTATAAGTGTGGTGATGTCAACCACATGGCAGATGTCTGTCCTCAACGAAAACAACCACAGCAACCACAGCAACCACAGCAACAACAGCAGCAGCAGCAACAACAGGCTCAACAACCCGCTCGAGGCCGAGCCTTTCTTCTCACTACTGCTCAAGCTCAAAACGCGAATGATGTCATTACTGGTATGTTCCTTGTGAACCATATTTATGCTTCTTGTCTATTTGATACTGGCGCCGATAAAAGTTTTGTGTCGTTAGAATTCGAGTCCTTGCTCAAGTGTAAACGCTCTAAGTTGCCAAAATCTTTCGCTGTCGAGGTCGCTAATGGTAAAACCGTCACTGTCGATTCCGTTCTCTCCAATTGTTCCTTGATTCTCAACGATCATACGTTTTCGATCAACCTTATACCTATGCAAATGGGTAGCTTTGACATCATAGTAGGCATGGACTGGCTTAGGCGAGTTCGTGCTGAAGTTGTTTGTTCTGAAAAGTTTATCCGCCTTCCTCTTCCAAACGGTGATTCCCTACACGTCTATGGTGAAACGCCTTCTCAAGGCCTTAAGCTTATGTCGTGTATCAAAGCAAACAAGTGCTTACGCAAGGGTACCTTCGCCTTTCTCGCCCACATTGTGGAAAAGAAGGACAAAGGCCCAAGCATAAGCGACGTTCCTGTTGTACGCGACTTTCCGGATGTATTTCCCGACAATCTTCCTGGTCCGCCTCCTGCTCGTTCTGTCGATTTTCGCATCGATTTAGTGCCTGGTGCTACACCTGTCGCTAAGTCCCCCTATCGTTTAGCACCCTCTGAGATGCAAGAGCTCTCGAGTCAACTTCAAGAGCTTCTTGACAAAGGCTTTATACGCCCTAGTACTTCTCCTTGGGGCGCTCCCGTTTTGTTTGTCAAAAAGAAAGATGGATCATTTCGTATGTGTATCGACTATCGTGAGCTCAACAAGCTTACTATCAAAAACCGATACCCTCTTCCTCGCATTGATGACCTCTTCGATCAATTGCAAGGCGCGACCTGCTTTTCAAAGATCGATCTTCGTTCTGGGTATCATCAACTTCGAGTACTCGAAGAAGATGTACCTAAAACCGCTTTCCGCACGCGTTATGGTCATTACGAGTTCGTGGTTATGCCCTTTGGTTTGACCAACGCACCTGCTGTTTTCATGGATTTAATGAACCGCGTGTGCAAAGCATACTTGGACCGTTTTGTGATCGTCTTCATCGACGATATTCTCATCTATTCCAAGACGCAAGAAGAGCATAAGCGACACTTGCACCTTATCCTTGAACTCCTTCGTACTGAACGTCTATACGCCAAATTCTCCAAGTGTGAATTTTGGCTAAAAGAGGTTCAATTCCTTGGTCATACTGTCAACGAACTTGGAATTCACGTTGACCCCGCTAAAATCGAAGCTGTGAAGAATTGGATCGCACCTAAATCCCCATCTGAAATCCGTTCGTTTCTTGGTCTTGCTGGTTACTATCGTCGTTTTATCTCCAACTTTTCAAAAATCGCTGTTCCTTTGACCTCCTTGACTCAAAAAGAGAGACCTTTTGTTTGGGGTCCCAAACAAGAGGAGTCTTTTCAAACGCTCAAGGACATGCTATGCAATGCTCCTATCCTAACGCTTCCTGATGGTAACAATGATTTTGTCGTGTATTGCGACGCTTCAAACCTCGGCCTTGGTTGTGTCCTTATGCAACGTGACAAGGTTATCGCTTACGCATCGAGACAACTCAAAATTCATGAGAAAAACTATACTACCCACGACCTTGAACTTGGTGCAGTCGTTTTTGCATTGAAGATTTGGCGACACTACCTTTATGGTACTAAATGTGTGGTCTTCACCGACCATAAGAGCCTTCAACACATCTTCAACCAAAAGGAACTAAACATGCGTCAACGTCGTTGGGTGGAATTGTTAAACGACTACGATTGCGAAATCAAATACCACCCAGGTAAAGCGAATGTAGTAGCCGACGCTCTTAGTCGTAAAACTCATGTCAAAAGTATCCGTTGTTTCCAACTCGTCCACGATCTTCAAAATCGCATACGTAACGCTCAGTATACGTCCGTTAATGAGGGTAACCTCTACAACGAGATGCAATGTGGTGCTGAAAATAGTCTCGTGTCCAAATCTGATGGCATTTTATACTATCTCAATCGCATCTGGATTCCCAACCGTGATGATCTTCGCAAATTCCTGATGAAGGAGGCCCATAACACGAAGTATTCTATTCACCCTGGTGCCGACAAGATGTACCATGATATGCGTACATCCTATTGGTGGCCTGGAATGAAGAAGGATATAGCCACCTTCGTCTCAAAATGTCTCACTTGTTCCAAAGTGAAAGCTGAACATCAATGTCCCTCTGGCTTACTCAAACAACCAAGAATTCCTATCTGGAAATGGGAGAGCATTGCCATGGATTTTATCACTAAGCTTCCTCGCACTACTGCTGGTCATGACAGCATTTGGGTAATCGTTGATCGATTGACCAAGTCAGCTCACTTCCTCCCTATTCGTGAAGATTTCAAAGTCGAGAAATTGGCTAAGGTCTACATGAAGGAGATAATCTGTCGTCATGGTATTCCCATCGACATCATTTCTGATCGTGATGCTCGTTTTACGTCTCGTCTCTGGCAAACTTTTCAATCTGCTATGGGTACTAAACTCAACCTTAGCACTGCCTTCCATCCTCAGACTGACGGTCAAACCGAGCGTACTATCCAAACCTTAGAGGATATGCTTCGTTCATGCGTAATAGATTTTGGTGGCAACTGGGATTCACACTTGCCCTTGGTCGAATTCTCGTACAATAACAGTTATCACGCGAGTATTCAAATGGCACCTTTCGAAGCATTGTATGGTCGCAAGTGCCGTTCGCCTATTTGTTGGCACGAGATTGGTCAAGCCCAAATCACCGGTCCCGAGCTTATACAAGAGACGACGGACAAGATTTTACAGGTTCGAGACAACTTATTGAAAGCCAGGAGCCGACAAAAGAGTTACGCTGACAAAGGACGCAAACCTATGGAATTTGAGACAGGTGACTTCGTGCTTCTCAAGGTATCCCCTTGGAAGGGCGTGGTTCGATTTGGCAAGAAAGGGAAACTCGCACCTCGCTACGTTGGTCCTTTCAAAATTCTCGAGAGGATTGGCGAGGTTGCGTATAGACTAGACCTGCCCGAAGAACTCAGCAACGTACACCCCGTCTTCCACGTGTCCAACTTAAAGAAATGTCTAGCTGACGAAGGACTCCACGTTCCTTTCGAAGACTTGCAAGTCAACGAAACGCTTCACTTCGTGGAAAAACCGGTCGAAATCATGGACCAAGGAACCAAGCAACTGAGGCGCAGTCGAATTCCTATTGTTAAAGTTCGATGGGAAGGAAAACGTGGCGCTGAATTTACTTGGGAGCTCGAAAGTGAAATGAAGTCGAAATATCCTCATCTCTTCCCTACGTCTTCCTAAATTTCGGGACGAAATTTCCTAAAGGAGGGGAGACTGTAACGCCCGGCTATTTTCGTACTTTCCATTTATAGCAAGTCTTGTTCGTATTTCTATTTTTGGAAGCTTATTCCTTTTGTATCTCGTATTTCGTTTCAAACCGTTGTAAATCTGGGACTTCGATCGTAATGAAATTGATCTTTTGTTTATACATGCTTATACATTGATATGTGCATTCGTTTGATACTTTGGTCATAATGAAATTCTATTTTTTATACATGCTTACACGTGTTGCAATACTCGGGTTATACGTTACCAATCTCGAATTCATACGCGCAACCGATACCCGACGTACTGGTACTCATAACATATACATGCTTGTTAACTATTAGATACGTGGTTAATTCTAATAATATATTAGTAATAATAATAATCCTAATAACATAATAATAATAATAATAATAATAATAATAATAATAATAATAATAATAATAATAATAATAATAATAATAATAATAATAATAATAATAATAATAATAATACAACAAACATCAACATTCGTTGATGTTGGCATTTCAAATATTACTTTTCATAAAAAAAAAATAAATAAATAAATAAAAAGAAAGAAACAAAGGTAACGAGTACAGCCTCTTTGGCAACTTTTTTTTTGAGTGTTAAAACCACCTATGAATATTAATCTTGATTAATGGAAAGTTGTTTAAATAATTAATACAATATCTAACCTTTTATGTAACAAAAAGAAGATAGTTGATGGCTGAATCAGCCAGCCTTCCGTGTGCAAGCCTCGTAGGCAGCAACAATTTCTTTTTTTTTATTTGTTTTAACCCCCAACTAAACTCTTAAATGCCAACCAAACTTAAACCCTAATCCTTCCCTATAAATACCCACCTTCTCCAAGCACTTAGACACTTTCAACACTCTCTAATCTCTACAAAATCACTCTCAAAGTTCTTGCAATTCAGAAATTCGGACAGATTCATACCTCCTTACAAAAGTGAGCATAACTTGCTCAAAACTCAACCAAATCACTTGATTCTTCTTTCTAAATGCTTGGATAATCTTTGGGCTTGATTCCTTGATCTCTCCTTGGAGAAATCAGACCTGGAAATACCCTAAAAGTGTCCATAAACTTTCTGTTGTGTTTTTAAAAACTTTCTAAACTCTTGTTTACTTCAAACAAACTTGTGTTCTTATGCTTCTAGTCTCTTGTATGATTAGTAAAGCCAAACCAAGGTTGTTTTACACTTAATAGGAGTGTCTAAACACTCTAAACTTTCTGTTTTAATCGAGTTCTTAGCTCATAAGTGGTGTCAAGTCTTGAACTTGAAGATGGTGTGACTACTTGGCTAGCCTAGGCTAACCTACATACATGTCCACACACCACTTGATGTTTTGCTTAGTTAGTTGTATTATTTCTTGTACATATCTATGAGGTTCCTAAAGAGAAGATTCGTCTTCCTACCTCCTACATGACCACATGTTAATAAATCATTCGAGGTACCAAAGTGGAGGGTTTCACCTCCCACCTCCTACTTGACTTATATGACACCAAGAGGTACCAAAGTGGAAGGTCCAACCTCCCGCCTCCTACATGACTAAGTAAATTATTATGTATATTATAACTATGATAAACCTTAAAACCGAACCCTTGGTAGTGATTATATAAATCCCCTATCAAGCTAATAAGTTTATCACTATGTGTGTAGTTCCTTGTCACGATTCTAATAGGTCTTGAACCTATGAAATCACATAAAAATCCTTAGGGATTACTATAGTGTCAAGACAAGTGCTAATACCATAGTGAATATTTTCATAATATTTACTTTTTCATTCTTTGAATCTTAAAGTCCGAATATCCCATCTTTCTTCCAAATTACTCATACACCTTGACCTTCCTCTTGTAGGATAACTTGGTGTTCCCCCCATCAAATCAACTCTTCACGGATTCAAGTGGGAAAGCTTGCAAAACCGTGAGTACACTCGACCCATTTACATTTTAAACCACTTTTGGGTTGTAACATGATACCATACAAAATTACACTTACACACACATAAACATGCTTTATGAACTCAATCCGTTATACATGCTACTTGTTATGCTAGATAATACATGCTTTATGCCATTACTATGTTATACCCTCGCTTAACAATTATAGCGCTATAGGAGTAGCACACCACCCGACGGGGGATTGTTAGGTCTTTATACTATACGGTCTCGTCACATTTGTGGCGAGGGATGCTAAATACTAGTGGACACTTTGGGTTTAAATGTAATGTTATGCATGCTAATTACCTCGCTTACAAATTGCCATGTGGATTTGAGTAAAATGTTTTTATACTTATGCTATGCTATTTAAACCTTGTGTACTCGCCTTTGCTTTTGCATTGAATTTTATTTTAACATGTTACAGGTTGATGATGATGATGCCATGAAAATGAAGTAGCAATGATGCCTAGATACACATATAGACGTTAGGTTTAAATGTTGTATCAAATTTTGATTATGTTGCTACGAATTTCTTTTGAACTTGTTATTTGGATTTCCTTGTATGTTTGACTATTTATCTATGAAATGAAATCGGTTTATTAAATATTGTCACAAATAGCGTTATGATGTCTCTAGCAATCTTCACACTTCGTCTCATCCCGATGTTTCCGCCATTGGTTGGGGTGTGACATTCCCCCCTTTGTCCGGGCAACTATCACCACCATTACCTCCCCCTCCGCCACAGCTTCCATTGCCAACACCAGCACTACCACCTCCACCACCGGTACAGGGAATCGGTTGTCGAATAGATAGTATATCAATTGGCTTAAATCATAGAGGCAAAGCGGTAAAACCGACAAGGTTTTTGCAGGTAAGGGTTGGTTACTGAAGGCCAGGAATACGCGAATGGCGAAGGTTGTTTCCGGAGAGAGGGGAGTGATGAAGGTGAGCAACAGAAGCCATAGCTTGTTCCTAGCAGAAATAGTCCGAACATGAAGCCAAAAACAAAAACTAAAATGCAGAAGCAGATCATACAAAAACAAACATAAGAGGGTTTGTTTGTGGAAAACATTTTCTGTATCCTAAAACCAGGCTCAATTCCCAAACCGGTTCCGGTAAAGTGTAGTAAAACAGGTAAAGGGTTGTGCTTCGTCGGAAAACCCCCTCGATCTTGTCAACTAACCGTCGCTCACCATCGTCATCTTCTCAGGCGGGTCGCCGGAAAATCCCCTCGATCGCCGTCGTCCACCTACCTCTGCCGTCTCTCTCTGTCTCTCTACTGTCCTCGTTGAGCGTTTCATGGGGTGTTTGTTGTGGTTTCATGGGGTGTTTGTTGTGGTCTGGATCTTTGAATGGAACTTTGAATATAGAAAAAGGAAGAGATGAGAGATGAGAGATGAGAGATGAGAGAGGAGATTTAAAAAGTCAGGTGATTTAAATGGAGAGAGAGAGCAGAGATTTGACATTTGGTGTAAATGACTAAAATACCCTTTAAGTTGGCATAATCTGATTGGGGGAGAGTAGTTCTCATGGTTCTTACAACTGGGAGTGGTTTTCATTTTAGCGGCTCCCTATATATATATATATATATATATATATATATATATATATATATATATATATATATATATATATATATATATATATATATTTGTTATTTATTGTGAAACTCTTTTCTTATGTTTTTGAAAAGATGATTAAGATTAAGAGTGAGAAAAATGAGTTTTTAAAAAACACCCATTTTGGTAAATATTTTTCAAATTACCCATTTTGGTAAATAAGTTTTCCACCCACACTAGTTTGGGAAAAACGCGTTTTCATATGCTTAACGCATTACCTAACACTTGAACAAATCTATTCGATACTTGCGATGTCCTGGCGCCGCAACGCGCGCGGGCCTTATTACTAGTTTTATAAAAAAGGAGAAAAAGCGTTTCAGTAAATCTTTACACACAAGATACTTGTTGATCTACAACTGATCAATCAACCTACTTCATACAACATATGCATAATAGACTTGACTTAAAAAAAAAAAAAAAAAACACATTCGTATGATAATCAAGCTACCTCCTATAACATATGCACAATAGACTTGACTCAAGAAAAAACGAACACATTCGTATGAGGGATGTAGCAAGTGTAAAAGGGGTTTGATGTGTGGATAACAGAGTTGGGAATGATCTGTATCAGCAATTGTAGACTTGGAAATTCTTTCTTTTGTTAAGTCAGGCCGCCAAATTTTCAATAGTGTACACTTTTGAATGAAGAAAATACATACAATTATATCCCTATCCAACTCATGATAAAAGTAGAATTCAACTTCAAAATCATACAAGTATTTTTTGTTATATGATTTGTTGGTTAACTTATTCATGATAATAGACATGTTTTATGGTTCTTGATTTATTGATATTTCTGAATGTTTAAAGTACCTTGGGCTTAATAAGTATCTAAACGTCCAATTTTTTTATTATTAACATTGGGCATGCACATTAGTTCACACAACGATCCACCTACATCTTGAGCATGTTGGTTCAGTTCTGTTTATGCATGAAGAAAACAATATAAATCATACCTGTCACAGCAGATAGTGCAGAGGAGAATCCAGTAATGGAGTTCGACATGCCTGTCATCTTGATCTGGTTCCTCCTTAGGGTGCTGACTGATGATGGGGACTTAGAGAACCGAAAAGGGGTATCGGTTATGGAGAGGAGGTTTCGTGATGATGTTATGGCTAATGGGGTGTGTGAATTGTATATCTGAGTAACCCCTAAACCTCCACATAACTCTCCTTATATAAGCACCCAGGAGGAAACCTAATTAGTTACTAAGGGTAATATGGTCCATCAACAATTACCAACTAATTAAATAATAGGTTCTAATATATTTTGATCTCTATAATGTAAATGATTATGATGGCTATAGATTAAATATTAATACGTAATATATTTAATCTTACATTCTCCCACTTAGCCGAGTAATCATTTACTATGAGTATTAGATAAGCCTGATCAGGAGTTAACACTCATTTTAGCCTTAAACAAGTACTATAGCAGAAAAATACAGCCGTTGAATCATTATGCGACTCAGGACCCCCATTAATCATACTATAGCCTTAATTTAAAACCTAATCATCATGATCAAAATACGCGTAAGCCCTTTGTTTTATTTGTAACTTTTATTTGTCTATATGCCATTATACCGGTTGAACATATTATAACAGACATACAAAATCAAACTTGAGGAAAATTAACTAATACTTAGTCATTCATAGTACGATATGCAATTGCGCATGACTATTAATTAATACCCGTCTATGAGCTCTCTTAATAAGACTTATGGGTAATAGCCATTCAGTTATAGGATCCTTAAGCATATCATGAATGTATTCGATACAAAACTTAGTTTCCTCAATTCGTTCATAAACGAATAATTAATTGCGTATCGAAACTTAATGCAGCACCTCTTGAACTGTTACTGTTCAAGGAGTTATGGTAGCTGACTTTATCACACTAATTCTTCAAAACATTATATGGAGTTAATAAACTTATGAGTCCACTGATTAAATTTCCAACAACATTTAGTGACCATGTTATGTCGTTATAACTCAGGTTGTTTAATATCAGTGCATTATGACTCCTCCATGAAATAGGTTTTGTCTGCTGACATAAAGATATACCCGAAACTGCATTTTATAATCTTCGAATATCTCAAAGTTAGAGTAATAAACCGGTTTTAATTCTCACTTCTTCTTTAAATTGTAATCTCTCGTTTCTTTTAAAGATATTGTAATACTCCATTAGATGCTACACATTAATCTAGACATATCTAGTGTGTTGCAATATGAGTAATATCTAAACGAGTATAGACTTAAACTCACATAAGGCTTCTAATTAATGAAGCATAAATAAATAATCTCATTTATCCTATTGTCCTCTAAAGGAGAGCAATATTGATTGTTACATATGTAAGGACCCATTTAATGTTAAACTTATGGAACGAAACTAATATCCCATTGGGTCTATCTCAGTATGTTATGATATCAATCACGTAAGAGATATCTCTGAGTTTTATTATATCAAAGTTTGTGTTAACAATGCTTTGACTTATGTAACATATGCTTGTCAAAGAATGTCATCTATATAGACAAGTTTATTTTGGTTGCTCCCACTCATCTTGAGGTAGGTACATTAATCCACTTGATTCTTGATGAAAATAATTACGTTAGCTTTTCATCACATTATGATGTTTGCATTAACCCATACATGGATATTATTGGCTTACAAATAAAGTGTTCTTTAACCTTCATTTTGAAACTTTAGGTTGTTATCTAATGAACATGTAAATGTGTCAGCCATTTATTAGGGAAAATCGTTTTAATGTTCATCTAATGTAGCTTAAAACTATTATAAGTTACTAGAACAGTGATGATCCTCAAAGAAATCTTTTGTTAGATATGCAATAAAGATTCTTTAATAATTTATCTCTTCCTGAGAACAACCTTTGACAACCAATCATGCTTTTGAGTGTCTTAACGCTTATATTAGGATTTGGTTTAGTTATGAACACTCTAAGGTAATTCAATCAAATCCCAAATGTTACACAAACACATAAAATCAGTTTTACTAGAAAACTGTTTTATTCCATTCATATGATTGATTTACACTAATGGCTTAATTTGAAGAGATAGGATCAGTAAACATTTCCAAAATCCATTTCAACTTCAATTAGGGAGGTTATGTAATCATCAAAGTTAGTAGGCTTTTAAACCTAGATGACCTCCTGAGTTGATTATTGGGTTCATTAGAAGTTTCAATTTTATGGATTAGCTCTTGGTTAGGTTGCTATCATTTTCATTCTAAGTTTGTAAGAGTTGGTGCAGTATAGTGTACAAGAGGTGTAATCGGAGTTAAATTCAGAGTGAAATTTAATGACACTCTTCCCCCCGCCTCTTGTATTCCTTGCAAATCATGATAAGGACTTTGACTGCTCCCACCGAACTTAGAAATCTTTAGGAACTCAGCATGCGTAGGGTCAATGTGAAACGACCAACAAATTCTAATAGAGAAACAAGTTAATGACGTTAGTTGTTGTAGTTTCTCTTGTTGAGGATTATGTTAGTTTAGGTAAGAAATCTAAGTGTGCCCACAATTAAGAAACAATGAAACTTTTGTAAGAGTAGCATTAGATTTGAGGAGACAAGTATTGATGATAGAACAGTGTCATGATGGAGCGGTGTCTTGTACAAGAGGTGCAAACTTATAAGGTAATGTAAAATTTTCACTCCCCACCTCTTGCAACTATTGCAAGTTATTATTAAGACACTTAATGCTCCCACTGATCTTTAATATCTCTAAAATGCTACAAGAAAAGTTTCAATGAGCTACGTGACGCGGGAACCTATCACATATACGTTAGACTTTATTTGATTTCTTTAATGTCCAGATATCATAAGAAACTTTAGGAACATATTTAATAGAAATCTTATAAAGTATATGTATGAATAAATTTCTTCTAAGACCGTGGGCCATATGTGACAAAATTTAGATACAAGTTGATAGTCTGTTAAATGATAAATGAATTATGTCTGAATATTCCATTTGGAATAAGTTCCACAAATGTCAATGAATGACTTATGATGGACCCATGCTTATTCCCTAAGCCAAGTCATATTTTAGGGCTTTAACGTCATGATTTAAAATCACTTAAAATGAGATTAGATGAATAATCATCCTCATTAACCATGTCATGATTTCTCATGAATTTTGGTTCTAATGGATGAAATTTATAAGTCTCATTTTCCTTTTGTCAAATTCTCATTTGCATAATGACAAAAGTTGTGAAAAAAATAAGGAATCATCTAGTTTCATCTTAGTAATGTTTCTATCCAGATATTTAGAACAAATAAGAGGAGAGTTTAAGATAAGTGTGACTTTATGATGACCATGCAAACCTCATAACCTTCATAACATTGCTTAATCATGATACTATATTCTGATTAATCAGAATATATAAGGTATCGAAAAGCGTTGTTGGAAGACTGTTCATTATGGTTCTTATAGTCTTAACATTTAATTTTGTCACTAACTCTCATGTTAGTTATTTGTCGAGTTCTGGTAAGGAAACGTATGGAACTAGAGTCAACTAATCATGTGTTAATTGGAATATTAAAATTATCAGACTTAAATATCATTAGTAAGTTTCTATCTAATTAATTTATCCAACTGTTCTTTAGAATAATGGATAGTCTCGTTGCTTATGCCTAGTCTAATGACATAATTATGCAGTGAGATTTTCCCTTGAAGAACCTTAACGTTGGGATTAGCACTTGTAATTTGTCTATGGACTTTAGAACAATCCTCTCTTAAGGTTTTAGTGGTTGTAAGGTGAATAACATCTTATTTTCCAGTTTCAAACATTTATTTCTATGTACATATGTTGCTTATCAACACACTCGTTATACTTTGGTACTTTTGAGTGTTATAGCTGATTTATAATGCATCAAATCGTACAAATGAAAACTTAGTATGTAATGTACTGGAAAATGTACTTATTTCCATGCGTAAGCCCTTAACTTTATGGGTCATGGTATTGTACATTATAATATATTCACATATACCACTTAACCTTATAATTTATAATTTTAAATGAAGACATGCGCCTTAGGAGTTCTTGTGATTATTCCACAATTATAGATTAGTCTTAGGAAAAACTGAATCTGGAATAACTTTAGTGATAGCAATTATGTTAGAGAGTTCTTGATTATCATAAGAGACATCATGTTCGATTTACCCTAATCATCATGCTCTACTTTTCTTCTGTAGTGCCTTATCAGAAGAGAGCAATAGGGTTACCGTGTCTTAAGAGATAATCAAGGATTTAATTTAAGAGCTAATTCTTATAGAAACTTTAAATAAAGCAAAACATTTTAGGCTTAGGAATTAGAGTGGATGAGATATAGATTTATAGAAGAAAATTATAGTGAGTAAAAAATATGGGTACTAAGAATAAGGCAGACAAAATGATCACAAAATTAATTGAGGATCATTAATATAAGGATCATTATGTGAAGAGGTTGTGATATGTCTATTACTAACATCAAAATAATAGACTACTTAAAGTTCTACTTAAACGAAGACAAAACAGCTTTGGCCAGAAGTGTAATCATTTAAGCATATGTGCAAAGTGGTTGTAACAAATCAGCTTTGGCCAGAAATTGAGACAAACACTTTAGTTATGCACTTGTTGAGTATGCCATCTATGAATGAATTAAATCAGCTTTGGCCAGAAATTAAGACATTCATGCTTATGATGCACACACAACATAGCTTTCGTAATACTTGGATGATAAGTAGATGCATCAAGTCAGCTTTGGCCATAAATGATGCATCAGAAGCTCATTCAAGTAAAGCCATTTTGGTTTTGTAAAACATTATTTGATCCTCATTAATTAACTAAATAATTACAAAACCAATCATTTAATAGCAAACCACCCGTTAGCACGGATCGAACTACGGTCTCGACTACGGTCTCGACTAATGACGTTATGGTTGCGAGTCGCAACTACGGTCTCGACTAATCACGTTATGGTTGCGAGTCGCAACTACGGTCTCGACTAATGACGTTATGGTTGCGAGTCGCAACTACGGTCTCGACTAATCACGTTATGGTTGCGAGTCGCAACCTCATGGTTGCGAGTGATCACGTTATGGTTGCGAGTCGCAACCTCATGGTTGCGAGTAGCAACCTCATGGTCTCGAGTAGCAACCTCGCTAACAGCTGTTAATTGTGATATCATAACCGAAAATTCGAAATCTAAGGGATTAAGAGATATTCTTTCCTGTTTTAAGCTGATCTAATTTTGTCAACAGATTTCGAAATTGCAATCTCTTTATCTTTTTAACAGTTTTTCTAAAAAATTTAGAGGACAAAAATAGATCAAAACCAGGAAAAACACTTAATAATCCAAATCATATTCCAAATCATAACAGAATACTTCGAATTTTCTCAAGAACATGATGAACCCTAAAACATAAAACATAAATTCTGGAACCCGAAACCTGAATTTTAATAGTTTTTTCTAAACAGATTTCGGCTAAACATAAACAAGTTAATTCCGAATGAGCATATCATTAATCTTTTTCCGAAAATCATGATTTCAAGTCGATCTTCATGACTCGAAACCGGCTGTGACGGTTTTGAAATTATAAAAAAAAATAATCCGTTTTCCAAGTTTCAATCCCAGAATTATGGATACGAAAACAGAACTGACTAATCAACATATGCTCTGATACCACATGTTGGTTCAGTTCTGTTTATGCATGAAGAAAACAATATAAATCATACCTGTCACAGCAGATAGTGCAGAGGAGAATCCAGTAATGGAGTTCGACATGCCTGTCATCTTGATCTGGTTCCTCCTTAGGGTGCTGACTGATGATGGGGACTTAGAGAACCGAAAAGGGGTATCGGTTATGGAGAGGAGGTTTCGTGATGATGTTATGGCTAATGGGGTGTGTGAATTGTATATCTGAGTAACCCCTAAACCTCCACATAACTCTCCTTATATAAGCACCCAGGAGGAAACCTAATTAGTTACTAAGGGTAATATGGTCCATCAACAATTACCAACTAATTAAATAATAGGTTCTAATATATTTTGATCTCTATAATGTAAATGATTATGATGGCTATAGATTAAATATTAATACGTAATATATTTAATCTTACAGAGCAACAATGGAAAATAAGTGTATTGAGTGAGGGATCAAGTGTTCATATCCAGTGGCGGAGCTTGAATGAAAACTCGGTGAGGGATGGACTCTCAAAATCCAAATCGGTGAGGGTTGGACTCTTAAAAATCCAATATTTTACACTACAATTTTTTTTTTCGAAAACTTTTACAGTAAAATTAACACTACGAGCGAAAAAATCGGATAAAGCTCCGCCCATGTCCATATCTTTGCTGAGGTGAAAACCTTGGTATTTATAGTGTTTTAAATTGTTCTTATTATTATGATGATGATTAGTGTTACGGCGATATGCCTAGCCGAGTAGGTCACATGTTTTGCCTATGTTTCTTTAGCTAACCAAGTGATATGTTCTTGACATTTAGAAATTCCTTGCATGTTATCATGATAACCCACGGTTGTATTTAGTATGAGTGAGGGTCGCTTCCTTGGTGTTCTTCTAGCCTCCAGGGTATAAGTATATATGCCCTAGATTTGAAGCCCCTTCCTCGTAGCCTAGAGTTGCCATGTGGGCTATGGCTAGGCATTTAAGGCTCATATATTGATTTGGGGTGCATGGGCTTGTACCCGGTTCTGGATGGGCCATGACCCATGTACATAATCAAAGACCACATCATCATTTGGTGTTATAAGAAAGACACTTTCCAAACATGATAACTTCAGTTATGATACTAACTCTATAGTCTATACAATCAAATCGTTTATTTGTTATCCAATACAGATACTCAAAATCATTACAATAAAAACTATAATAAGAAAATTCGCCTAAAAGTCACATTTAAAAATCAACTAAAAGCATACATCACATACGTTGAGAATTGTTTAAATCTTTGATGTTTATTTACATTGTTTCGAATGGTTGGTTGGTTACGTTTAATATATAACACATAATAATACAATACAATATACCACGATACGATTCAATACAAGATGTATAAATGTTTGCAATTACTATTGAAAAAATATACGATACGATACCACACGATACGATACAATAAGACACAATACGACACGGCACAATACAATTGAAAATGTATAAAATGCTTAAAACGAATATTGAAAAAGAATACGATACGATACGGTACAGTACAAAATATATAAAAACTAATATTAAAAAAATAATTTCAACACCTACATTATTGCCAAATTTTGAAGGAAATAATCATTATGTCTTTTATACGACTCGTATAGTTTTGTACCAGTCGTATATGAACAATCACCAGACCAAAAGTGACAATGTTAGTTCTGACAATTATAGTCCTATAGAGATCGTAAATAGCGCGGTTGGTGTTGATAAGTGTCTAAATAGATGGAGAAGAAAAAGTTAGGAAATAAAAAAGTTAACAACGGTCTTGACTTGTTGACGCGCAAACAACAACACAACACCGCCTCTTTCAAATATCTGTTTACCAAATCCAAACGGTCCGATTCAAAATCTGAAAACCCTAATTTGACTATTCAGTGTCTTTTTAAACAAGCATTGCTCCTTGCGAGGGTTTCGAACGGTTAGGGTTTTTCAATCATCACGATGTAGCAGAGACTCATCAGGTACGACCGCCACTTCCTCTTTTTCCTTTCAATTGACGATGATCTTACATCCAATAGAAGCCCTGATTTCATTATTCTGTTTTGTTTTCTAAAGAATTGCTGGTTCTGAAAGTAATCCAATAGAAGCCCTAATTTGATTATTCTGTTTTTTTTTTTTTTTTTCTAAAAGAAGAACAAGAATTTCTGGTTCTGAAAGTACGGGGTTAGGGTTTTAATTTAGTGACTGAATTTGATAATCTGTCATCGAGTACTTATGTAAACATTCTGAAATGCTCGTACTCTACAGTTACATGTTAACTCATACACTCTGGATTGTTTCTTTTGATTCAATCCTTTTTTTTTTCATATGTAAAGTCCAATTGAGATTTTTGTATTTTTGTTTTCTTTTGCTACTTACCAAGTTTTTTGGTCTCGATTTTCTCTACTCTGTATTTAACTTCTCTTTTAATCGGGTTACACATGTTCTCAATCTTTTCCGTTGTTTTTTTGTTTTACTCCAGAACTTGATCGTTTTTTGTCCAAATTTTTGTGCTGTTTTTTGTAATTTGACTTGTCTACTTTTGTTTTTATTTTTTATTTTCTAACAATGATGTTTTTCTAATCCCTATTCAAGAACAGGAAATTCCTATTAGCACCTAAAGCTTGATTCTAACTGTGTTGTACTTTGAGGCTTGCACTTCATAGTTGATTGGGTATATGTAGGTTGTCGGTTGGGTTTCTTCCTTGACGAAGGTGTTTCCTTTGCTAAACCTTTTAGGCTGGTTTCAGTTTTGTTATTTTTGATATTTTTATATTAACAAAAAGCTTCTTATTTTCCGTTATTTTACATTCATGAATTCAGAATCGCTATACTACAACTAAACACCCCTTCAAACATTCTCAATGCTTTGAGGCTTGTACTTAACTGTTGATCAGGTGTATGTTGGTTGTTGTATCAAGGATTGATTTCTTAATCAAGGTGTTTGTGGTTCCACTCCATTTTTGTTCCTTACTTGTTCAAATAATTTGATTTGTTTTTTTAGTTGTCTTCATTCTTAATGATGAGATATTTTTTCTCTACTTTATTTGGAATGACTTACCTTATATTCGAGAACTGAGATTCCACTTGCTTGACAAACTTACTTACCCGTTTCAACGTGCCTTGTACTTTTCCGTTGATGAGGTGTAAATAGGTTGTCATTGATGTGGGAATTGGTTTCTTGATAACGTTCTTTATTTTGCTACTATATTGAGTGTGTATGGTTGGATTTCGTACTCTGTTTGTATTCAACTTCTCTCGTAATTGGGTTACACATGTTCTCAATCTTTTCTGTTGTGTTCTATTTTACCCCAGAACTTATTTTTTAGTGATTTTGTGGCGATCAGTTTTTTTTTTACAAAATTTTGTGCTACTTTTTGTCATTTGACCTGTTTACTTTTGTTTTAATGTATTTGTTTTTCTAACAATGATGTTTTTTACCCCTATTCAAGAACAGGAAATTCTTTTTAACACCTAAAGCTTGATTCCAGCTGTGCTGTACTTTGAGGCTTGTACTTCACGGTTGATTGGGTATATGTAGGTTGTTGTGGGGATTTTGTTCTTGATGAAGGTGTTTCCTTTGTTAATCCTTTTGATGCTGGTTTCAAACTTTTTTTTTATTTTTTGTTTTCTTCTTTGGTAATGAGATGTTTTATATTCTTTGATTTTACCTTTTGGTCGTCACATTCTTATCTTGGAAATGTCTCTCACCTTACATTTGCGAACTAAGACTCACCTTACTAGAACACTAAAAACACCCATTCAAACATGTTCGGTACTTTGAGGCTTGTACTTAACTGTTGACTGGGGTGTATGCTGGTTGTTGTAGCAAGGATTGATCTCTTAATTAAGGTGTTTGTTGTTCCACTCCATTTTGTTGTTTTCTTATTTAAATCATTTTATTTGTTATTTAATTCTGTTCGTTCTTGATGATGAGATACTTTCTAATATAGTGTACTTGAAATGTCTTACCTTATATTTGAGAACTGAGATCCCACTTGCATGACACACTTACTTATCCATTTCAATGTGTCTTGTAATTTGAGGCTTGTACTTTTCCGTTGATGAGGTATTGAGGTGTAAATAAGTTGTCACTGATGTGGAAATTGGTTTCTTGATAAAGTTCTTAATTTTGTTGATATTGAGTGTGTATGGTTGGATTTCGTAGTCTGTTTGCATTCAATTTCTCTCTTAAATAGGTTACACATGTTCTCAATCTTTTCTGTTGTGTTTGATTTTACCCCAGTACTTATTTTTTTGGTGATTTTGTGGCGATCGGTTTTTTACAAAATTTTGTGGTACTTTTTGTCATTTGACCTGTTTACTTTTGTTTTAATGTATTTTATGTTTATTTTTGTTTTAATGTATTTTTTTTTTTCTAACAATGATGATTTTTTACCCCTATTCAAGAACAGGAAAATCTTTTTAACACCTAAAGCTCGATTCCAGCTATGCTGTACTTTGAAGCTTGTACTTCACGGTTGATTGGGTATATGTAGGTTGTTGTGGGGATTTTGTTCTTGATGAAGGTGGTTCCTTTGTTAATCCTTTTTTGCTGGTTTCAATTTTTTAATTTTTGTTTTCTTCTTTGGGAATGAGATTTTTTATATTCTTTGATTTTTACCTTTTGGTTGGAACATTCTTATCTTGAAAATGTCTCTCACCTTACATTTGCGAACTAAGACTCACCTTACTAGAACACTAAAAACACCCATTCAAACATGTTCGGTACTTTGAGGCTTGTACTTAACTGTTGACTGGGGTGTATGCTGGTTGTTATAGCAAGGATTGATCTCTTAATCAAGGTGTTTGCTGTTCCACTCCATTTGTTGTTTTCTTGTTTAAACCATTTTATTTGTTATTTAATTCTGTTCGTTCTTGATGATGAGATACTTTCTAATATAGTGTATCTGAAATGTCTTACCTTATATTTGAGAACTGAGATCCCACTTGCATGACACACTTACTTATCCATTTCAACGTGTCTTGTACTTTGAGGCTTGTACTTTTCCGTTGATGAGATGTAAATAAGTTGTCACTGATGTGGAAATTGGTTTCTTGATAAAGGTCTTTATTTTTCTACTTAACTTCTGTTGATTTTGAGTGTGTCTGGTTGGACACTCCCATGCTAGTGATAATGTCTCATCTTACATTTGAGAACCGGAAACCCTTTTAATGCCTAAAAACTCGGTTCAAGCTGTCTTGTACATTAAGGCTTGTACTTTGCGCTTTATCCGGTGTATATAGGATGTTGTGGGGATTTCGTGCTTGACAAAGGTCTTTCCTTTGCTAATCCTTTTATGCTGATTTCTTCTTTGGTATTGGTATTTTTTTATATGAGCTTCTCAGTCTTTACCTTTTCTGTTTTCTTTGATTTTTAACTTGTGGTTCAACACTCTTATCTTGGAAATGTCTAACCATACTAGAACACCTAAACATCCATTTGAACATGTTAAGTACTTTGAGGCTTGTACTTCACGATTGATCAAGTGTATGTTGGCTCTTGTATGAGGGATTGGTTCAACACTCTTAACTTGGAAATGTCTCCCCATATTAGAACACCTAAACATCCATTTGAACATGTTAAGTACTTTGAGGCTTGTGCTTCACGATTGATCAAGTGTATGTTGGCTCTTGTATGAGGGTTTGGTTTTTCAATAAGGGCGATTTCAGTTCCACTTTCTTGGTTTGGTTTATTTGATTTGTTTTTCCAATTTTCTTCATTTCTGATGATGAGATATATTTTTTCCTTTTCTTTAAGAAATGACTTACCATATATTCAAGAGTTGCGATTCCACTTACTTGAACACCTAAACACTCATTTCAACGTGTTTTGTACTTTGAGGCTTGTACTTTTATAGGGGAACACCTAAACATCCATTTCAAACCGTTGTGTGCTCCGCACTCTTGATCAGGTGTATTTAGGTTGTTTCTCTGATCGCGTTTTTCATATGGGTTTGCCCTGACTTCACTTTTTCTTTTTTGACTCTTTAATAAATGGGTTTATATATTATCTCAACTTTCTAAGTTTAAATTCCTAAGTTATTTTCGGTCAAGTTTATTGTGTTCTTGTCATTTGACTTGTTTTCCGATGTCTTACTTCTACCTTCAAACAATGCCAAAACTTCCCAGCCCCTCTCCTCTGCCTATCATCTCTGATTCTCTGGTGGTCCGGTACCTTCCAGCAGCCACTCCACCTCCGCCATGAACCACCAATTATTTAAACTTATGATCGGTTCACTCACTCCGCCACCCTTACTAAATCTGTCAGTATTCAGGTTTTGTTCGGATTCATCTTCAGTGTTATTGTTGCGAATTAATTGGTGCCTGATTTGACGTTTTTTGTTTCAGCGGATTGTAAATAGCGCATTATTAGATCTGTTCACTTTTCTAACTGGGATGTTTGACTGTGTGTTTGGTGCTCCAAATCAAGTAGCTATCTTCTTTTAGTACAACCGATCCCCCCCCCCCCCCCCCTCTTATCTCTGTTAAATGAGTTTATAGATACTGGAGATGTTATCTAGAGATCAATTTTTAGAATTTATTATGTTTTACATTGGAATTGGGATCTTGAAATGTCATATTTGTGAAAGTACAGCACCATTTGTCTGAACACCCTAATGTAGTGAGGATTAAAGGGACTTATGAAGATGCTTTGTTAATGAGAGTGAGATGCTACTCTTAAAGCCATCTGCGATGAAGATGGATGATGGAGGATTTGGGGGTTTTAAGGTATAGGGTTGCAGATGGATGACGGAGGATTTGTATGGTTTGGTTGATGTATATATAAATCTAATAAATAATTAAATCTTATCTTTAAAATTACTAAAATACCCTTAGTTATAAACTTGAAGTTACCAAAATACCCTTTCAAATAACATACAATTTGGATGGAGTTAGAGGCGGGGAGCAAAATGGAAAAACCATAGCAAACTATTGGAGGAAATTGGCTATTTTTAAAGGTTTGGGGCAAAACCATTAAAGTGACCAAACCACAGGGAGCAAAACGGAAGTTTACTCTTTTTATAATTAAACTCTGTTCATTGCCAAGTGACCTATAACTTTTTTATTTTAATAATCATTGTTGTTTTTTAATAATCTGTTTCTAGTATTAATTGTGTAGATATTACCTTCTATATATTAAAATAGAAATAGTAGCTCATGGACAAGCAAAGTGCTGCTATGTTGAGTCTTCTGCTATATGCCTTAATTTTAGTTTCATTAGCTTAAATAACCAAATGCATCTAGTAGTTGGTTGTTCGTTATATGATTTTTGTGGGTTAACCACAATCCAACAGCCCATTTGAACTTGGACTAAAAAATCTGTTACCCAACCTGCTAGCGACAAGTTTGTTTTTCAGGCTTGGGTAATGGGTCAAAACATGGTTAGTTGTATTTTGGCATTTTTGAGTGCTTTTTGGTAAGTAATTTCTCCATTAATTATGCCTAGCAAAACTTAAGTAATTACTATTTTTCTTTAAGGTTTAATGTTTTTTGGGATTAAAAAATGCATCTAAGTTGTTGACTATTGATACCGATAGTTGAGGACTAAAACGGGTCGAATAAAAAGAACTTGGGTGAAAAGGTGCCAAAACAGGTCGAAACTCCCTTGAAAGTGTGTTTCTATAGAATAACCTCATGTATCATTTTCAATAGAAGCTTTAAATAAATTATATATACACTATTCAATTAGAAGATTCAAAAAGTGTTTGCCGCAATCCAACAAGATCATTTTGAACCATTTTATAAATTTATCCATTTGACCCACCCAATTGTGGCCTCTAGTTGATATCATATGCCAGAATACTGTGTTGATCACAAAGTTGTACATTCCATCATCTTGCATGATCATACTGAGACCTGAAAATTGAATATTGACTATGGACTAAACGCATCTATCTGTATGTATGCATTGTTTCATAGATAAGGTTATCTATCATATTCAAACCCATTTATGGACTTCGAAGATCATCTAATTTCTTGGCAAAATACTAAAATTTTATTGTTCTAAGTGTAGATGTGTTAGATTTATATATCTTTAATGTTTTTAACTTTTTCTTTATTGCAAGGTTTCATAATTTGAGCCTGTTAATCTTTTATCAGTAGCTTGATTAGAAGCCATCAGTATGCATGCATTGTTGATTTGTTTCCGTTGTGGACCTGTTAGTATCAGTGGCTTGATTAGAAGCCATCATTATGCATGCATTGTTGATTTGTTTCCCTTGTGGACTTTGACGATCATCTGATTTCTTGGTGAAATCCTGACGTTTTCTTGGTGAAAATTTTAGACCTTTAACATGGTAGTAACATCAGATGAAGAACACAAGGTCATTGTCTTTTCTTAATTGCTTTTGTGTTTTGTTAATAGCAAATTATCTTCTCCTCTCTCCTTAAATAGGGATGGCAATGGGTTGGGTTTGGGACGGGTTTAGGTAATCCCAAACCCAAACCCGGTTAGATAAGCTTGTCCCAAACCCGTCCCAAAACCCGTCGGGTTTCTAGCGGGTAAATACCCATCGGGTATCGGGTATACCCGCGGGTTTCGGGTAAACCCGTTAATTTAAAAAGATTACCCGTTGGATATACTCATCTCAAAACCCATTGGGTATTTATCGGGTAACTACTAACCGGTTATATTTTGTATTGTCATTATAAAAATATATATCAAATAACTACAATGTATACGGAATAGAATACCTATATGTGTAAAAAATGGATGTATCATATATATACATATTTAATAATATAAAAGAAATTATATCGGGTATACAATCGGGTAAACGGGTACACTTTATCGGGTAATTGGGTCGGGTAAACGGGTATATCACTAAGTCCCAAACCCGCGAAAAAAATAAAAACTATTCCCAAATCCGTCCCAAACCCGATTAACCGAACCCAAACCCGTCCCAAATGTGTCGGGTTTCGGGTTTACCCAGCGGGTGCGAGTTTGATTGCCATCCCTATCCTTAAAGTGCATAGTGACCAAACTTCCTATTGACTAAAACCCTAGATATTTTTTAAAGATTTTATGTTTTCTTTAGTTAGCATGGCCGACCCTGGGGGTGGGCCGGGGGGGGGGACCACCGGCCAGGGCCCGATATTTCGAAGGGCACTTCATTTTATGAAAAAACCCGATATGTATATGTAAAATATATTTTTTAATAGGGTATACCCATACAAACACCAACATAGGCCCAGTTACCAAACTATTTTTATGGTTTAGATTAGTTATTAGCCCATTGACATTAGGTTTAGACCTTTAGTGAGCCCAATTTCGTTAAGGCGTAAGGGCACGTTTTTTCGAGCTCGAACAGGGTACACGAATTTACAGAGCCGGCCCTGTTAGTTAGCATGCTCTTTTGCTATTCATTTGTACATTCCCATACTAATGGAGATGTCTCATCATTTACAAGTTACATTACCGGGAATCCCCTATAGTATCTTCATTCTTTATAATGAAATATTTTTTTTCCTGTATTTGTTAGAAATGATTTACCTTTTGTACTTTGAGATTTCTACTGATCCTATAGTACTGAGAATTATAACACCTAAAGACTCATTTCAATGTGTCTTGTACTTTGAGACTTCTACTGATCCTATTATTGTTGTGAGAATTGCGTTCTTGCCAAATGTATTGGTACTATGAGGCTTGTTCTTAGTGCTTAGGTGGTTGATTTTTCAAGGATTGTTCTTAGTGTTGTTGTTGACTTTGCTATATTTTTACTTATCTTTCTTGTTGGTAATAAGGTTTTTCAGGGGAATAATTTGCCTACCTTTTGCTCTTGTTCAAGCTTTTCTATTGTTTTTAGTTTGACTTCCAAGCTAAATTTGAAACACCTGTTTAGAAGTGTTAAGTACTTTTAGACTTCATGCTTGTACGGGTGTGTTTAGGTTGTTGCTTCATGGATTAGTTTCTTCACATGTGTTTATGTTGCTACTTACTGCAAGTTCTAGAAACCGAATACCATTTCTACGTTCCAGTGGCTAGTGAATATTATCATCAATTATTTTTCTGTTTTTGAATTGATAATGAAAATAAGTGTGGCCCTGTTAAGGATCTTTATATAGAAAATCTAATCCACAAAAGTTATCCTCACTTCTCTTAAATATATTGTGCACAAAATTCGACTGATACGGCTATTGATTAAATAAGAGGACAGTCTCATGATGGATTTGGGTGTAGGTAGAATTGCATGATATCCGTATTAAGATTAATCTTGTATATTGACCCACTTATGTGTGTTCTTGTGGCAATTGAATTTACCTGTGTGTTACTGTGTTATTATGAACAATTTGAAAATATTGGTTTCAGCTTAGCGATTTAGTTATTAAGCGAATGTGATCTTGTCGGGTTGAAGCCAAACCAAACCAAATTCAAAGTTACTTGTTTTGCCTAATTGCCACCTATAGTTGGTATCATAAGTTAGAATACTTCAATGATCACAAAGTTGTACTTTCTAGAATACCTCAAGATATGGCAAATCTGTCCCTTTTACCTATAAATGGGTTAATTCTGGTTCTGTTTTATCTCTGTTATGGGTGGTACATATATGCCTTAACTTTAGTTTCATGACCTTAAACAAAATGCATTTAATACTTGCTGATTGATGTATATTTTCTTGACAAATTAAGCCAATTTGATTTGACTTAGGTCTATTTTTTTGCCTTTTTAATATTTAATGTTTCTTGTGTTTTAAACCTATATTGGGTAGCTTTTAGAATGAAGTTTGTATTTAATTCGCTTAAAATTGGACAGATAGTTTAGGATTAGAAGTCTAGAACGAGTTGAATAGAAAGAATTCAGCCGAAAAGGGAATAAGCCAAACGGGTTTGAAGTTGTTGAAAGAGTTACTTTTTTTAAATTGATATTGCTATCATTGGGTTTTGCGGGTTAACCAACCAACCAACTGCCCATTTCAACCCATACTAATAAGTTTTTGTTACCCAACCTACTCGATGTGTTGTCTTGCCACCGTGACTATACTTGAAAAATATTCTATGGCCAAGAAGTTATAAATTGCAAGCTTTTCAGGATTGTGTGATAAGGGCTTTGGTTGGACCTAAAGAGAATTTTGATCAAGTAGTGTATAAGACTCCAAGTTATTAAAAATATTGAATAGATTGAACCTAATGAAATTTGAAGAATTCAGATATTAGCGAAAATGCCCAGTTTGAGCAATTTCCCTCTTAAGTAGAGATGGGCATAATAACCGGTTCTAAACCCGACCCGGTAGAACCGACCTGAAACCGGTTCCAGTTCCTACCCGACGTATAGAAGAACCGGTTCCGGGTTCAAAAAACCCGTCGGTTCCTACCCGGTTCCAACCATACCCGAATCGGTTACACCCGGTTCCAGTTTTAATGGTTAAAACCTGGGTAAGAACTGGAACCGGTTACACCAAGATACGGTTCCAGTGACACTCATACAAGAACCGGGTACGGTTAGGAACCGGTTCCGGGTATAAAAAGGAACCGAATATGCCCATCTCTACTCTTAAGTATGATTTTCATCAATTGAAGAGGCAGCTTTGGCTTATTATGGTTGGTCTAAACTCGATATTCATTTGCTCTTAATTCATGCTTTAAATTTGAATCTTTTGTATTGGAACTTGATTTCGAGTCTATTGTTAAAGCTACCACTAACGATGAATCAAGAAAATATTTAGTTTAATCAAACGTGGGTTTTATTCCGCTAGTACCTAATAAATCCTGTTATAAATACAATAAACCAATAAGATGTGACAGATGAGCTTTTAGTTCCTCTTGTTATTGAATTCAAATGCCCTTGTGTACTGTTATTACGATGTTCAATTTTTATGTTAATGACCTTTCCATCTTTTTTTTTTGTAAAAAATACAATCAAAATCAGACGTGTGTGTATATGCACAGTTGCTCATTCATTGTGTGGAAATTTAGATTCCTGAGACAATCAAATTTTCTATTGTGCCTTGTGACCTTTGTAGTTTATTAGTATGTTGCAGCAAATCTCAAGATAGAGTGATACACGTCCATAGCAACCTATATCCTGGATTCCTTTTTCTTTAGACAGAGATAAATTAAAATAAATAAGGGGATACTTGTTTGGGTCATGACCACACCCTTAGGGTAGTGGTTTTGGATTGTGGATTAGAGGTGGGTGACATGGCACTGACGTAGAGGGTCTTGAGGGTTATGACCACACCCTATAGCCTTAACTTTGTTTGGTTATATCTTTTGCGTCCTGTTGTGAAGCATTGTGGTCCGATAGACGCAGACGGCTTGAGACACACAAAATCCTTGTCAAACATGTGCCTTTACACTGAGGATAAGGCAATGATCGAGGAGGCAATCATCATTACATGTGGCTCGAACAACGTCGCGCCATATGGTAACTGCACACCCTAACTATAGTATTTGATTTATGTATCCTGATGTTGTGTTTACTTGAATCGTTTAAGTAAAGTAGAAGATTACCTGAGCCAAATATATGATTGTCCCTATTCGAGATGGGGCAAATCTCCATGCAATAAACAAAGACAAAAATAAAATACTGCTTCAGATCTCTAAATTGATAGTAGTAGATGGAGGTTACTAAACTGCTTGTAGCTCCCCCTGCTTAACTGAATCATATGTGGTTGACTTGAGTGAGTGGGTCAAATGAGATATCTAGAACTTCCTGGAGCAGTTCCAAAGACCCATGGACCCTATACATATTCTTTCTTTGTCTCGAATAAACTTTCAGTGGCTTATCAATACTTCTGTCCCTGTAAAACGACTTGTCCTAAAGTTGAAAAGACGGAAACTGTTGGTCAACAAGTCAGTTTTCCCAGGTGGATTCATTCCAATGGGCGTTGAGACCTTATCAAACTGTTGGTATCAGCCAAGGTTACCAAAACAATATGTAGATAGAATATCAAAGAACTGCTGTTGAGCTAATAATTCCAATGTTGTTTGCGGATGTTTTGTATGTTGTTCCATGCTTTGACTATAAATTAAAATATAACAAAAGAAAGGCCAACACATACCTGCGCAAGAAGGGTCCAATCCAAACATGTCGTTCATAGCTGCTTGATATGTGGAAGGGGCATTAATGAGACTAAATTTTTCTAAATCATACAAGTTTCTCACTAATTTTTCCCATTTTTTCTAAACCGAATGGGTTATTGGAAACCCACAAAAGTGGCATAGATCCGCCCCTGTGCAAGAAGGATGATACATTACACTTTTTTTGTTTTTTATTAATAAGGTTGTAAATTCTTGTTTTTGAATTATATATTACATTCGTAGTATATATTCCGTTGTAGTCTAGTTGGTTAGGATACTCGGCTCTCACCCGAGAGACCCGGGTTCAAGTCCCGGCAACGGAATTTCTTTTTTTTTTTTTTCAAAAGCTGTTTGATCGAGTCATATGGGCCTGGAAATTAAACTGACACATTCCATTAGTAGGCCCAAAATAGTTATGGTTCCATCAAACAACTAATAAAATAGTTAAGTATTAAGTTGGATACTTAAAAATAAAAAAAATTAACAGTCACTGTTATTTACCTATTTATATTTTCAGTTGACCGATGTTCGTATTTGAGTAAATGGATATAAAAGAGATGACTAGTCTTTTCACAAAGTATTCTTTAGTATACTTGGAATGGCTCAAATATTTCATACTTCAATGATTAGTTCTTAATCTATAACTGATTAATCAAGCTACTTCATGCAACATAATAACATATGCACAATAGACTTGACTTACAGAAAGAAAAAGAAAAAAACCCGTATGAGGGTGAATGATCATGTATCAGCAATTGTGGACTTAGATTTTTTTTTTTTTCAAGTCAGATCACCAAATTTTCAATAATGTAAGCTTTGAATCAAGAAATCCATACAATTATAGCCTTACTCAACTCATGATAAATGTAAAAAATAACTTCAAAATCGTTCAAGTCATGTTATATTATATGTATTGTTGATTAGTTGATTTATGATAAGAGACAGTTTTATAGTTCTTGATATATTGATATTTCAAAATGTTTATAGTACCTTTGGCTTAATAACTATCGAAACGTCCAAAGTTCCTATCATTAACATTTCTTAATAGTGGGGATGCCCATGAGTTCACACATCGATCCACCTACATCTTCAGTAACAATGGAAAATAAGTATATTGAGTCAGGGCACAAGTGACCATATCTCTGTTGAGGTGAAAACCTTGGTATTTATAGTGTTTGAAATTGTTTTTATTACGATAACCGGTGGTACTACAACATGCCTAGCGGAATAAGACACATGTTTTGCCTGTGGTTTTTTAGTCCACCAAGTGTTATGTTCTTGACATTTGGAAATTCCTTAGATATAATCACGATAACCTACGGTTGTATTTAGTATGTTGAATGTCGCGTATGTTCTTCTAGCCTCTAGGGTATAAGTGAATATGAGTTTACTTTTCACCCTAGATTTAAGACATGAATTGTGTTAGAAGAAAGACACATATAATACTAACTCTATACAATCAAGTCGTTTATTTGTTATCTACTACAGATGTTCAAAATAATTATGATAAAAAATATAATAAAGAAGATTCGCCTTAAGTCACCTCTAAAATACACTAAAAGCATACGTCACATTTGTTGGAACATGATTGGTTTATAACAAACCACACAAGCTCCTTTTGTAATCAATGTTGACAATTACTTAATCGACATGCAGTTAGGAACATAGAAAGAACTTGTCGAACAAAGGAGTTGGTGGTAGGTATGGAAAGTGGAAGGTTGATAAGCCATTACAACAAAGTTCAAATGATGCAGATCGCGACAATAAAGAGTCCTCAACCGATATAATAACTAACCCTAGGTATATTATATTTTCGTAATCATGTTAATTAACTTACGTAATTTTTTTTTTCAAAATTTCAATATATGTCTTACTGAAAACAGAGTTATATTCAAATTAAGGTTTTTTTTTTATTTATTTTTTATTTTTTTAATCTTGATCAGCTTTGCACGTGTTTGACCAGATTGGTAACTTCGACGAAACATAATTACATGTTTCGACTACCTACCTGATAACAATGAAACATGGATATTTCTTTTTTATAATTTACGTTTATGTTTATTCACATGTGTTTTGATCGTAACTTTAGCATAATATAATTACATACTTGGAATGCCCAAATACCCAATGAGCAAGAATAGAATAGTGTTTGTTTGTGTGACCTTGGCAGAATATAATTACGCATTTCTAGTACCGAACACGATACAAAATAGATATTATTTTCTTTAGCATTTAATGTTTATATATTTAGTTTATGTTTAGAAAATTATGAAAATTTAAAAAATTATGAAATGATATGTTGAGATAAGTTTTGGTAGGCTGGCATAAAACTGTTTGCCGCCGCCAGTACGATAAGTTTTGGCTGTTGTAGTGGCGGACTAAACAATCCCTTACCCGTTTATACGCCACGTGTACAAATGCAGTTGCTGAACATGCCTTATATATTCTCACTTTCTTGATTCTTCTTCACTCAGAAACCATCACCCACCACTCTCTCTCTACATTATTGGACGATTCTTCTCTCACACACACTTTCACACACTAGTACATCTCAAGCTCAACAAACAATGACTCGTCATCATTCTTTTCGCAACAAACAGTTGACCGATAAGAAGACCGGTTTGATCTCAGCTCCGGTTATGAAAATACTGCGTCCCGACCAATGGATGAGTAAGAAGACCAGTTTGGTTTCCGGTCCGGTTATGAAAACATTGGTTCGTTCAGAAAGAATCCTCACCACCACCGTGGATAACGCGGTGGCAGAGCCACCGATAGCAGCCACGGTGGAGTCGGATTACGTCGTCATCCTCGCCGCACTCCTCTGCGCCGTGATTTGCGTCGTAGGTCTAATCGCGGTGGCTCGCTGTGCGTGGCTCCGGCGAGGCTCCGTCGCGAACGGCGGCGGCCGGAGCTCAAACCAGCAAAATTACAACAAAGGAATGAAGAAGAAGATGATTGAGGTAATTCCGAAGTTCACATACGATGCTGACGTCAGAGAGGATGAAAAGAGCTGTAGTAGTGAGTGTGCGATTTGTTTGGGTGAATATGTTAAGGGAGATGAGATCCGTGTGCTGCCGCAGTGCGGACACCGGTTTCATGTGGGCTGTGTGGATACTTGGCTGAGCTCTCACTCATCGTGTCCGTCGTGTAGGCAGGTTCTGGTGGCCCGGAGGTGCAAGAAGTGCGGTGAGTTTCCGACGAGTTTTGACGGGAACGTGGTTGTGGATAAATGTAGCTCTAGTTCAAGGGATTATTTACCGTGACGAGTGTATGTAATTCAGTTAGAAATTCCATATCAATTTTCAGTGATTTGTATAATTCAGTTAGAAATTCCATATTAATTTTCAGTGAATTTAAGATTTTCTTTTCAGAAGAATTACTTAATTTTTTTCTAACTATAAAATTCATTTTTTTTGACTGCTGGAATAAAATTACTCAAAGTAATCAGTGTGTTTGTAATATAGTTTTTTTTATTAATCTAGTGACTTAAATAAAACTTATATATTTTGTCTATATATTTTACAAGGTGGTAAGGTGTTTTTCTTTCTAATCCTTGAGTTACATGGTTGAATCATGATATTTTATAAGGTGGTAAGGTGTTTTTTTTTTTTCTAATCTTTGAGTTACATGGTTGAATCATGTAAAGATGCATAGTAATTATTTTTTGATGTTCTAAAAACACATAGTTATAATTTTCACGTTGACTTGAATTGAATATAATACTTTTTGTCCTAAAAATTGACATAACTAGCAAGGATCTATAGCACATGTAAAAGAAAAACTCATCATCCTACAACATACAAGGAATAGTAGTGGAATACTCTTTTATTTTTCCATCGAATAATAACTAAAATCCATATAAAATCACTTACTTTTAAAAAAGTATGATTAAAATGTGTGACAGCTGAAGAGTTCTAGTAAAAAATATGGTTGATATAAGATGAAATATAACTTTTTAAATTATTCCCTATTTATTTATTTATTATTATTTAAATGTTAAAAGAGTCTTGTTTAGCCAAATAAAGTAATAAGGCGGTTGGTGAAATATTGTTTTCTTATCTTAGCGGTTTGTGAAAAAATAACATATTTGAATAGATAAATACATATATAATTAAAAAATATTTACTAATAATAGTAGTAAGAATAATTTTAATAATAATAATAATGGTGAAAGGGAAAGCATACGTGGGCCTTTGTGTACGACATATAATGTCTTGTAGCTACTGACGGAGAGCTGGATTGTGGGGACTTCCTGGGGATCCGAAAAAAAAAATCTGTGGAATTAGGAAACAAAGGAGCACATTGTTTTTCAATTTATCTTCTTTTTCTTATCTTATCTTCAAGTTCCTTTTTCATCTTTTCCAGAACTGAACAGCGCTTCTCATGTTTTTAGCAGCCATTTTTTTATAATCCTAAAATCATGGTGTGTGGAGAAGGGTACTCCTCAAAGAATGATCTGTTACGTAGACGTCCATGTAAGCAGGTGTGAGGATGGGTCTAAAGGGGATGAACCTATGGTGTGTGGGATGAGCCTCAGTATATACATGTGTGTGTATGTATGAAAGTTGGCCCGGCTTAGGCGTCGCAAAGAGGACGGGGACGACCCTAGGGTGGTGGTGTAACCGGTGAGTTGTAACCACCATGATATTTTAAAAGTTAGCCATCATGTTTGGGAAGATAAGTTGTGAGTAGTAGACTTGTATGATCGATGAGTTGTAACCGGTGTTTCAAAGACCGGACCAGTAAACTAATAAGATAAGCGATTTATTGTTTAGTTCGTTCTTAAAAACATTAATTGAAACAAATAACCTTACTACACATTGAATTTTTCTTGTATGTGCATGATGCTACTTCAACCTGGAGTGTGCATCAAAGACAACCCTTATCTAGAGTGTAGAGACCTAGAGTCATGTAGTGTCCACACGTGAACTCCTCAACTTGATAAAGAAATATGTGTGTAAAAGAAGTGTTTCTATGGTTGAACAATTAAATTCCTCTACCCAACATGATTAATTGACACCCTTAAAACTGATTTGTTAGTTTAACAAAAAAAAAAAAAAAATCACTACCTTTACAATTGGTTTAACTCCACTATGTTTATAAAACTACATTTTTATAGTTCATTCCTAGTATTTATATCATCAAATAGGAGGGGTTGTGTGTCTCAACTTTACAATGCATATATTTGATCATGGAAACGTCTATAGGGTTAGTTTGATATACTGGGTGGTTGTTAATCTGTGTACGAAATTGACTTTCTCAACAAGTCAACAGAGTTGGTCATGTGTTGTCTACATCTATTGTTTAATCTAAAGATTTTATTCAGAAGTTAGAAGACTTGAACACATAAACTATACAAGCCTAAGGAAGGTTTTCATGGTATAGCCTCATCGATTTCTTAAGCTTAAAGAATAAATGAAGAAAGGCAATCCAAGTCATAATAAAAAGAAAAGAAAAGTATATAAAGGCCCACACTACAATGCCCACCATCCACTAAATTGTTAGATCTACATGTATGTCAAATGGGGCCTATACATGTGAAAAACATTAGACTATGTGTCATGAAAACACAAAGCACATGGTGTGAAATCTGCCACGTAGGTTGTCGGGCGTGAAACATCGCCCCATCTGCTGTGAAAGGGGTATGAATGAATGTGCGTGTATGTGTGTTAAATAAAATATGAAAACCAACCAACTTCACGATGCTAAAGGAAGCACCATCTCTAAAAGAAGACGATGATATTAGAGGCTGAATCCGTAAAAGAACTTGAATTAGTAATCAAATCCGTAATTTGCCCTAACCACACGAAACAATAATGTAATTTACTCTTATTTTGAAACAACACTTAAGCAATTCTCTAATAGTAAAAATTACTTAGAAAATGAAATACTATTTGCTAACCAAAATTTGAAGTACATAAAATAATAAGAATGTTTAATGAAACCCCTTGCAACTTTTCTTGGACTAGGGAGCTCTCCTTAGGTAAAATTGTTAGACTAATGACTAGTCATCGTAATATCGACTTATATATATTCAATAAACAATCAATCTTCTATTATTACGATATTCTATTCACTAGACTTTAAGATTTCATAATTTTATACGAAAAGAAAGAAAAAAAATCGACCGCTCATTAATGCGGCAGATGAGTACAAGTTCGTGTCACTATCATTTGGAGAGAGAGAAACATTGAAACATTATTGGTGTCGTCTGTGTCTAGGTGTTTGAAGTCATGTTCATATCGTAATTATGTTATCAATTGAACGTGTAACTTAGAGTTAATTACGTTTTTCGTTCATGTGGTTTGTCAAAAATCACTATTTCAGTCGATTAGTTTAAAAATTGTTATTTCAGTCCTTATGGTTTCATTTTTGTAACTATTTCAGTCCATCCATATTAACCACATCCAATTATTTTGTGGTTTAATTCCATCCTTCCACAAAACATCCATCTCTTCTCTCCGTTATATCACACACTCTCTACTACATTTTAACTAATAGCGAAACACACCTCTAAAATCTACTCTAATAATTCATCTATTGCTTATTTTACGAGACTTGAACCCGTAAGATAAAATCATTTTAAAACAGTCTCAAGCTCTCTTATTGAGTATCCTCTAAGATCATGTCACTTGTCTTAACTAAATACAACAAGCCCTTAATTAATTTATGTTTTCTTTGATTTTGATTGTTTCAACTGTATCCTTAATAGTTATTGGAACAGCAATTATATTTTCAAATAATTGTTATACCGGTAAGCGCAAGTACTAGAGACGTGGAAAGTTTGTCTTTGTATGTCAACTCTACGACAAAAACAATATGGTGACAATTCTGGAAATTAATGGTTTAGCGACAAATGATTTTGTATTCAAGTCCCAAGAAAACATTGGTTGCAATGTTATACGTTATAATTGACATTGACAATTGCCAATGAGGTGGTGGTGGAGTGGTAAGGGAGAGTCTTGGTGTTCTAAGGACCCAAGTTCGATTCCTGCTCTCTCTATTATTTTCTGCGAGACCTGGTGATGATGGGAGACTAGGCGAATAGGTGGAGATCGCTAGTTCGATCCTTGAACTGAGCGGGTTTTACCTCACCGCACTGTCGTGCCTTCGGGCGAGTGTTCACGGGTTTCGGCCCTAGGTGAGGGTTTTCCCCGGTTCGAAGGCGAGTGTATCCCGATGTAGTGAATTTCGCCAGTAGCCCATTTGAAGGATTCGTTGGCTGTTAAAAAAAAATTGACATTGACAATTCATGATTTTTATACTATACATAATTAGTTACGAAAACATTACGAAAAGAGTTAAATGCCATTTTGGTCCCTGTGGTTTGGGTCATTTTGTCAGTTTAGTTCAAAGGTTTCATTTTTCTACCGTGGGTCCAAAAAGATTTCACCAATGTCATTTTAGTCCATTAGGTTAACTTTATCCAATTTTTCTGTTAACGAGAAGGACAATTCAATCATTTTATATGTAATTCTGTTAACTAGAAATACTAAAATGACTCAAACCACAGGAACTAAAATGACATTTAACTCTTACGAAAAAAGGTATTAGTGATTTATAGAAATGGTTAAAACGGGCCAACTCAAGTGAATTACTTAAGATTATTTTAGAGTTAAATGCCCGGATAGTCCCTATGGTTTGCCATTTTTTCACCTTTAGTCCCTAACTTTCTAAAATTACAACTATAGTCCCCAACTTTTCAATTTTCGTTCCCGGATACTCCCTGTGCCTAACATCAGTTAGTTTTCTCTATTAAAAAGGTGTAAAATGACTAAAATACCCTTACTAAAAAAATATTATTATTATCTATTTAATAATTGTATAATATTAAAAGAAAGTGGGTCCACCTCCACCCCGTCTCCCATTGTCTCTCTCCTTATCTCTACAACTACCTCCACACCATAACTCCACCACCACTGTGACTACTCGAGTTTCCAAGATTCTACTTCCGCATTAATTGCACGTTAACTGTTTAGTTGTTTGATTGTTGCTTTGTAAGACTGAGTGTAGTGGGGCAACCTTTTGAGTGGCGTCTTGCGACACGTGGCGCCACGTCACATAAGAGGATTTTGACCAAAAAAGGGGGAGTGGGGCAACCTTGCTGGGTGGGGCGTCTTGCGACACGTGGATTGATTTATTTTGTCTTTTTTTATGTAAAAGATATAAAAAAAAGTCCTATTTTTTATAAAAGTCTTTTTTTACTTCAACCAAAATAAAAAAATACATCAACTAAAAAAAAAATTACTTCAACCAAAATAAAAAAATACATCAACTAAAAAAAAATTACTTCAACCAAAATAAAAAAATACATCAACTAAAAAAAAATTACTTCAACCAAAATAAAAAAATTACTTCAACAAAGGTTATATTTTTCTCGAATTTCTTGCTTCATTTGCTCGGCTAAAGCGAGCTCGGCTCCAGTAAGGTTTGTCGTGTCGGTTGTTAATATTTGCAAATCAAGTGCTTTTTGACGACTTTCTTTCAGCTTTAGCTTTCGGTCCCCGTGTTCTTTTTTTTAAGTTGATCCGTTGTTGGCTCGTTTGCAACAAGCCGTCTAACTTATTGGTCACTTTTTCGAACGTTTCGGTGTAGTCGATTCGTACACCGCTAGAAGACGGTTGGGCGGCTTTTTTGGTTCCACCATATCGGGTTGTGGATTGGAAGATTGTGTATTTTGGTTGAAAGGAGGGATGTTGTGGGGATACATTTTGATGAGTTGATAGAAGATTGGTATAAATTTTGATGATTTCAGAGAAGATTGTGGTAAAAATGTGTTTGATATGGGGTATTATTTATAAAGGTTGGATTTAAAAAAAAACAATAAAAAAGCTTGGCCAAACTATCCGTTGGCAACGGATACATTGTGGGAAAGTGTGAGAGTTGGGCGACGTGGTTGAGTCAGGCAAGAAGGGGTCGCCACCCAAGTCGCCCCCGGGGGCGGTGTTCCAGGCGATCTGGGGGTGGGAGTCGCCCCACTCCCCTCAGTCTAATTGTACACACTGAATTATATGCAGAGATGTTTGTTTGATATGATATGTATGATTAGACTATTTGGTTGCATGAACTTGTAAACTATTTAACTTGTAAACTAATTAAGATTAAAAACCAAACCGACGAAACAACTCGGTGAAACAAGGAGTTTCGCCATCAATCAACCCGACGAAACAGTTGTGTATCGCCATAGATCATTTCGACGAAACAGGGCGTTTCGTCATCTTAACCTCGACGAAACAAGCGTTTCGCCGGCCCAATGTACGCCGAAGCTCAGTATGGGGCCCAATTATGATACGCGAATATATAATAACCTAGGGTTACGTAAAGCACATCAGTTATCGAATTTCAAACCCTAGAGCTCCTATCTCCCTATTTTCTGTGCACCGGCGGCAACCCCCGTTTCTCTCAAAGCCCTCACGAATTTCACCACACACAACCGGTAAGTATATGGTCAATTGTTATCGTTGTTATCATGATGGATTACCTATCTTGATTTGAATGCTTAAATGTTTACTGCTCAGCATGTTTCGTATAGAGTTCATGATTTGGATTGTTGATGATGATTACCATGTTGCGTAGACTAAAATCATGTAAAGTGTATATGTTACTATTGACTGTATGTAAAAGATACGAGCTTAAAGTCTGGTTATGCTCATAAACACATAATGATTCCTGATAACAAAGAACTAGTAGACCTAAGTAAATATCGATTATATGTACTGATTGTGTGGATCGGGGGTTTGACTAACAAACTGTTAGGAATAGGATGCGGGCTGCATGTATTATGTTCGATGTTGCCTGTGATATATGATTTCTGTATGATTGAATGTTTGCTGTAACCTGTTGATCGGCGATTAGGGTTTTCTGTATGTAACTGTTAATACGACGTAACTGACATTGTTGACGAAACGTAACTCACGGCGAAATAGGGGGGTGTTTCGCCGAGAATACATATGACGAAACAAGAGATGTTTCGCCGAGGGTATTGCGATGAAACAAGGGGTGTTTCGCCAAGGATAATCACGACGGAAGGGATGGGTTTCTTCGAAGGGTTGCACGACGAAACAAGTGTGTTTCGTCAAAAGGGTAATCTGCACAGTAACTTGGTTTATTTCTGTTAAGAGTTAACTGGATTAGTTAACTGCCGTTAAATGTTAAGCATGACTTGTATGAGTTTGAATATGTGCTTTGTGCTATTCGGTGATCATTGATTGCACGTATATGTGAACTTCGTGAATGTAAACTGATTATGTACACGTGCCTACTTTAGGACTTGACTGATTATTTGTGAGCACATACTTTAGCATACCGAGCAAACCAAGGTGAGTTCACACTCTTACCAAGGCATGGGATTCCCAGTGGGTTGGGAATGGGATTGAATGATTACTCGTACCTTCGTGGCTACTGGTTTACGTACCACTGTCCTCGGTTTGGGAAGGACACCTATAGATACACCTAGACTAGAACACATGGGAAGCCCCCACTAATCTTCGCAAACATGTCTGGGAGGCCGCGATACGAGTACTAATCTTCGCAAACATGTCTGGGAGACCGCGATACAAATACAGATACAACTAGTCTAGGACACATGGGAAACCCCCACCAATCTTCGCACACATGTCTGGGAGACCGCGATACAAACTAATACGATATATGGTCTACCAAACGAGTATATGCTTTATGAAACGAATACTATAACTAAACAACCAACCGTGAACTCGCTCAACTTTGTTGTTGACTCTCTGTTACATGCCTTGCAGGACGTTAGGTACTCATGGAGCTTGCACTGGGAGGCGCAGTCGTTGTGGGACATGGACAGTGGATGCCATGTTAAAACAATATAACACTTTAAACTTATTACTTATGTTTGGGTTTTCACAATTATGCTTCCGCTAAACATTTACTATGCTTTGTTTTGAACACCTTTCATATTGTTTGGTTGAACTATATTTATTATTTATTATGTTCAATATGATTGGTGGCTTGATCCTGGTCAGTCACACCTCCAAGCAGTAGTACTCCGCGTGTGGATTTTGGGGGTGTGACAGATTGGTATCAGAGCCATAGGTTATAGAGAACTTGGTTTTAATAAAGGGAAAAAGTTTTTGTTAAAACCAGACTATAACCAGAACAGTGCTCAACGATCCACAACGACGCTTCGCTCCACATGCAAGAATCAACATTCTAGGTGATACGGTTTTGTTTTATTGCCTACTTGCTAGTTACATATTACATTGCTTATGGTATGCTTAGATTAACGTAACACTATTGCACGAGAACACATGTGTGCTCACTCTCTTCTGTCATCGCACTTTTGCGAACCTCTCTCTCTCATGTTTCCTTTTGGTATGAAGATCATGAGTGGACGCGTTAACATGACTCAAGCCCAGCTGACGGCTCTGATTAACGAACAAGTTGCTACGGCACTTGCAGCCGTACAAGCAGGAGGTATACCCTGCAGTCGTAACTCACTCTAGGATCTTTAGATCCTACACTCCTGAACTAACTCTTGTGTTTAACCTTGTCCTGTTCTTATACACAACAGGTCAACATGCACAGCAACCTGTTTGCACCTTCAAAACTTTCATGGACTGTCGTCCTAGCACATTCAGTGGCACGGAAGGAGCCGTTGGACTCTTCCATTGGTTTGAAAAGCTCGAGTCCGTATTTGAGATGTGTGAATGCCCTGAGGCTCGCAGGGTGAAGTATGCCACTGGAACTCTCGAAGGCATTGCGCTGACGTGGTGGAATGCGCAAGTTCAGATGCTGGGGCTGGCGGCTGCTAATGCCACCCCATGGAACGAATTCAAGGAATTGATCAAACGGGAATACTGCACTCGTGATGACATCCACAAGTTGGAAGTGGAGTTCTACCATTTGAAAATGACGGGGTCAGAGATAGAGGCGTATACGAAAAGGTCAAATGAGCTGGCCATCTTATGTCCAACCATGGTGGACCCTCCTATCAAGCGCATTGAGTTGTACCTCAAAGGCTTAGTACCAGAGATTCAATGCCATGTGACGTCTGCCAACCTTGCTACCATTCAAGATGTTACTCGCCTAGCTCATCGTCTCACAGACCAGGCAGTGGAACAGAACAGGCTGCCTAAACGTATCAGTTCTACTACTACCGCTACCACTACTGCTACTCCTAGTGACAGCAAGAGAAAATGGGATGGGGATTTCAGCAGGGGTTCGACCACAGTTCAGTCCCAGGCACAGCAGCAGCGAAAGACTGATAACTACCAGAGTCCTGGTCAGCAATCTTCTGGTAGTCAAAGACAGGGTGGATACCGAGGAAACCATCCTAAGTGCAATACATGTAACAGGCACCACAGTGGTCAGTGCAACCGGGGTCGTTGTCAAAGGTGTCTCAAGATGGGTCATGAAGCTAAAGATTGCAGGCGAATCAGAACCAGCAACAACAACCACCAGCCCCACAGAACCAGCAGCAGCATCAGCAGCGAGGCAATAGGGGATGCTTTCAGTGTGGTGCTGAAGGCCACTTCAAGCGGGATTGCCCCCAGTTAAACCAGAATCGCAATAACAACAACAACCAGGGCAATGGGAATGACAACGGGGGAAACAATAACGACAACGGCGCTAGGGGTCGAGCGTTCGTGCTGGGGCAGGGTGAAGCAAGGAATGATCCTAATGTGGTGATGGGTAAGTTCTTTCTCGATGACTTTTATGTTTCTGTATTATTTAATTCGGGTGCGGATACCAGTTATATGTCTCTAAAAGTTAGTCAAATGTTGAAACGTGCACCAACTCCTTTAAACACCAAACATGTCGTAGAATTAGCCAATGGTAAAAGTTTAGAGGCCACGCACATAGTCAAGGGTTGTAACATCGTTTTAGCTGGTCAAGCTTTCTCTATTGATCTCATTCCTATAGTTTTTGGTAGTTTCGATATTGTCATTGGGATGGATTGGTTGTCCCAACAGCAAGCAGAGATCCTATGCAAAGAGAAGATGATTCGTATTCCCCGTCCGGGTAAAGAACCTCTAGAAGTTCAAGGCGACAAGAGTGGTGCTGTGGTAGGCATCATCTCCTTCCTTAAGGCCCAGAAGTGTTTACGAAAGGGCCACACCGCTATTTTAGCACTTGTTATTGACGCGTCAACGAAGGAGAAGAAGATCGAGGATATTCCAGTAGTGCGCTACTTTCCTCAGGTGTTTCCTGAAGATTTACCTGGACTACCGCCTCATCGCCAGGTCGAATTTCAAATCGAGCTAGCTCCTGGGGCAGCACCCATAGCTCGAGCACCGTATCGCTTAGCTCCATCAGAACTGGAAGAACTGTCTACACAGCTGCAGAACTCTTGGATAAGGGTTTCATTCGTCCTAGCTCTTCGCCTTGGGGAGCTCCAGTGTTGTTTGTAAAGAAGAAAGACGGTACCTTCCGTATGTGCATAGATTACCGCGAAGTAAACAAGGTGACAGTGAAGAATCGCTATCCTCTTCCACGTATTGACGACTTATTCGACCAGTTGCAGGGTCGAGCTACTATTCAAAGATTGATTTAAGGTCAGGCTACCATCAACTGAGAGTCCGAGATGAGGACGTCTCCAAAACAGCATTCAGAACTCGCTACGGCCACTACGAGTTTCTGGTCATGCCATTCGGGTTAACAAACGCGCCTGCAGTTTTCATGGATCTTATAAACAGAGTATGCAAGCCCTACCTAGACAAATTTGTTATTGTCTTCATCGACGACATCCTGATCTATTCTAAGAGTCAGGAGGAGCACGCGCAGCATTTACGGCTTATTTTGAAACTCCTTCGAACAGAACAGTTATATGCCAAGTTTTCGAAATGCGACTTCTGCCTTCGCGAAGTTCACTTTCTAGGCCACATGGTAAATAAGGATGGGATTCACGTTGATCCATCCAAGGTAGACTCGATTAAGAACTGGCCCGCACCTCGCACACCAACGGAAATTCGCCAATTCTTGGGTTTGGCAGGTTATTACAGAAGGTTTATCAAAGACTTCTCAAAGTTCGCGCAACCTCTCACTTCACTAACGCAGAAGGGTGTCACTTATCGCTGGGGTAATACAAAGGAAACCGCTTTTCAGCACTTAAAGGATAGACTTTGCAGTGCACCTATTCTTTCATTGCCAAAGGGCACATACGACTTTGTGGTTTATTGTGACGCATCAATTCAGGGTCTTGGTTGTGTATTGATGCAACGGGATAAAGTCATTGCCTATGCTTCGCGCCAACTCAAAGTTCACGAACGGAACTACACTACACACGATCTAAAGCTGGGAGTGTTAGTACAATAACGTCTGTAGCTTCCGTCAGCATGTAGTCATGTTTTGTATATTTGTGAATAGTTTATGTTTGTATGTATGTCTGTAAAGCAAGTCAGGATATGGCGCATTATTTTGATAAGTGCTGACATTTGTTTACCATGCTAACCGATCGGCTAGCCCAGCCGATCGAACAGGCCAACCGATCGAACAGCATGTTCGATCGAACAGCAGGTCAGCCGATCGGCCAGCACTCACTCTATCCTGACTGTGCCTATATATAGCTGTTCGATCAGCTCATTTGTAACTTTTGACATTTTCACTCTCTGGCTAACTCATGTCCATCTGAACTCTCTAAGGAGCTTGTACACTTTCACATTCAAGTAATAGAAGATCATACAGTAATTAGGGTTGAATTTGTTCTCGTATATCTGTTGTATGATTCAATAAATTCCGCGCATTAATCATATCCGATTCAACTAAGTTTCCGAACAAGAGGATCCTATCCGAGGGACCAACAAGTGGTATCAGAGCATCAGGAAGCTGATTCGAGATCTACGAAGACGAATTCACCAGAATTCGAGCCGTATTTGCTGTTTTAGAGACGAATTCACCGGAATTCGAGCCGTATTCGCTGATTTAGAGACGAATTCACCGGAATTCGAGCTGTCTTTGTTGATTGGAAGACAAATTTCACCGGAGATTTGTCATTTCTGCCGATTCGTTTCAAATTTCACCAGAAATTTGACAGTTTCTTCTACTTTCTACTCAGATCTAGTCTTATTTTTCACTTTGTCATCATAAAATCGAAAAAACTTAAAATTGAGAGTGAATTTACGGTTAAAATTTGATAAATCTGCTATAGATCGATTCGCAATCATCAGAAGTATAATCCTTCAAGTTTTCATAACAAAATTCAAACTAAAACTTGTTCAAATTCATCAAAAACTGTTCTTGTTTGCTGATGTCAGCCGTTCGAACGACCTAGCTGTTCTTAGAATTGCTGACGTCATCAAATTGGTTGTGTAACCGTTCGGACATTTTCAGTTAGATTCCATTCAGAAAGTGTTGCTGACATCATCAGTGTTAGCCGATCGAACAAGCTAATCGATCAGACAGCATTGTTGATATTTGATAGTTGTTGCTTACGTTATATTGCTAGCCGATCGAACACGCCGATCGATCGGACAGTAACTGATTGCTGATTACTTTCTTCTGTTTGTCATTCGATCGAACTAGCTAACCGATCGAACAAGCTAACCGATTGAGGGTGTGCTGATCGATCGAACAAGCCATTCGATCCAAGTGCATTTGTGTTAAATTTTTTGAAAATCACAAAAATTTTTCTAAGTGTTTGTTAACTGTTTCAGGTACTTTGAAAATGGAGGAATTCATGAATCATTTTAGTGAGATGTATGCATTCGCTGGAAATTCTGGAGATGATACATCAAACCGAACGAATGAAAACTCTCCAAGTACAAAGAAGACATTATCCGATGCCTTAAGCGTAGAAAGTGCATATGGAACGTATAATAAACCACCAAAGTTGATGGCAATCGAAGAGTATAACAGGTGGGCCAAAAGATTCGATGAATGGCTAAAAGCTTTCGCTTACCAAGCTGGCAAAGCTTAAAGAATGGTTTCAACAATGGAAGAGAAGACGTTGAGAACTTGTCAGAAAGCGAAGAAATAGAAAATTTTGTGGCTGAGCATAAGTGCATAGCATTAATAAATCAGTCAGTGAGAGAAGACATAATCTCATTAATCGAATACTCAAACGCAAAAGATCTTTGGGAGAAATTAAGAGTTAAATGTGTTGGTACTGCAGAAATCATCAAAAACAAAAAGAAATTACTGAAAAAAGAATTTGATTTGTTCAGATGTCTAAAGAATGAGTCTGCTCCTAAAATGATTGAACGATTTGGGCATCTAAAGCTGGAATTGGCAAGACACGGAGTCATATATTCCCAAGAAGAGCTAGTTGACAAGTTGTTTGACTCTTTGCCAGATGAAATGGACTGGCAATATTTTGCACTGATGATCAAGAATACAATCAAGCCAGAAGCACTAACGGTTGACTTGCTGATAGAAAAACTAGAAAGTCATGAGCTGGAAATAAAGAAAACAAATAAAGTCAATCACTCTTTTTATCAGCAAAATGTGGAACTCTATTATCCAAAGAGCATGATTCAAAAGACAGCATCTCCCAAAACAACATTCATAGCAGAAAGTTCAAAACCAAAGAATCAAGAGAGTTCTCACAGTGGTTTTCATGGAGGAATGTCATCAAATGCTTCAAGCCAAGGATCATCTTCTAGTACTTCAAGTCAACAACAATCAGCACCAAAGAATGTATTTCAATGCAATACCGCTGTAGATTTGAAAAATGGTCAAAATTTCAGTGAGGAATCAGCTAAGCAACAGATGGTCTTCTTAGCTTCAGTACTTGAATCTTATGAGAGTCTTGTGGCTGGGAAGATAGGCAACACCAACCTTACGAAAGAAGACTATGATCAAATCGATCCAGAGGAAATGGAACTAATCGATATAAGGTGGTGCATGGCCAGTGCTGTTAGAAGAGCTCAACGCTTCATGGAAATCACTGGAAGGAAGTCTATTGGTGGACCTTCTACTAAGTTGGGTTTTGATAAATCCAAGGTGACATGCTTCAAATGTAAGCAGAAAGGTCACTTTAAACGGGAGTGCAGAAACGATTATGCTGATGACTCTGCTAATCCGTTCCAAGAAGACTACTATAAGAAAGAAATCTATCATCAGAATAAGTCGGAACCTCCCAGGTTGAAGCAGATTGAAGACAAAGAGAAGTCTAGAGCTTTTGCAGTCATTCATGATGATGAAGGATATGACTGGAGTGAGTTATTGCCTGAGGAAGACGCAGTTGGTTATGCGTTTGCGGCAAAAAAGATTGTTCCGTTTAAAGACAACAGAACGGAAGAAGAAAAGTTTGTGAACAGAAGAATGAAAGCCCAAACAAGAATAAGCAGAATCTATAACACTTTCAAAGAAGCAAAAAGGGCAAGAAGATGGGATGCAGACAGAGAATGCTACCTTGATCCACAAGGAAATATCGCAGTTGATCCTGATTCCATCAGCATTAATGCACTCATTCAACAATTTGATGAAGAAAAAGAAGCCAGACAGAAAGAATGGTGGGGAGGTGGTGAAAAGAAAGTGGAAGAGAAAGAAGAAAAAGTGAAAATGGCAGAAAAGAAGATTGATGGTGGGTTGATAGATACATCACAGGAACTCACAGCTGAAAATCTGATGAAGATGGCTGACAAAGTTCTTGCTGCAAAAGAACTGGGGGTAGATTCTAGTTCTGGAACTGAGTCAAAAGGCCAGGTCAGTCAGATTGATACAAATCAAGTGTCAGGTAAGAAAGTTAAAAGTGAAAGTGACTGCAAGAATTGCATGAAAAACTGCAAAGATTGTAGTACTATCACTTACCTTAACAACAAAAAGGTTGAAGACCTGACAAAGAGAGTCAGAGAGGTTGAGAATCAGATCTTAAACCGGGATAAAATGTTGAAAGCTTCAAATGATCGTGCAAAAGAGTTAACTGAAAAAATTGAAAGTGATAAAGGTGACATAGAAAGAACTAAGAAAGAAAATGAAAAACTCATTCTTGAAAATCGTCACATCACTGAAAATTTTGAGAAGCTTAAACGAACGGTTAAAGATTCTGATGATCGAAATGGTAAAACAACAAAAGAAAATCTTCAACTGTCGAATGTGCTTAGGGTGAAAAAAGAGTTAATCAATAAACAATTGGATGAAATTGCTAAACTGAAGCTTCAATTCCAAGAAGCAAAAACTGAAAATGAACGTATCCAATTGAAATTAACCAGCTACAACTCCGCAAGCTTTGTTTTGCAACACATTGTTCCCAAACCCATCGGGAAAAACAAAGCAGGCGAAGATGTATTTTCAGATGGAACAGGGGTGGGATATCATCAAGTTCCACCACCAGTTCTAAACAATTTTTCAAAGAAAAAGTCCGGGCTGGTTAATGATGAAGAAGATTTAAAAGAAATAAAACTTCCAGAGTCAATTGATGTCACATTTTCGTCATCATCATCTGATGATAGTGTTCAGACTGATATTGTTAAAAGCATGGCAGAAAGTGTTTTGGAGTCTGATTCAAATGAAGATGATGAGTGTTTCTTGAACAATTACATTCCGAAACTCAAAACCAAAAACAACTTAAATGACGAACCTAATCTTGTCATGTACAAGATGTTGGGATCGGATAAGTTGTATTTGGATTCTGAGTTTCCACTGGAGAATGTAAATGTTGATAAGTTGACAAATGTGTTCAAATTGACAGAAATTGATCTGTCTGAGGTGAAAAGTGTAAAACAAACAAAGAGGAAAATGAACTTTGAAAAAGATAAATCTTATTACACAAAACCTGTTGTACCTTCGCATGCTTATAACAAAAAACAAAACAGATGGTCGAATGGTTATCAGGGGGTAAGAATTATCCAAGAAAGAATGGTCAAAACAAACGATTTGTTGAGAAGAAAGTATTTGTGAAAGGTTCGAGTTCGATTTCACTTTCTGAAGAAGAACCTAAAATCTTTTCAAAATCAAACAAAGAATTCTTTGAGGAAAAGAAGGTCTCACAATCTCAGTCTGAAGGCACAAATAGGGTTGTTGACAACCGGACATGCTTCAAATGCAATCAAGTTGGACATATTGCACGAAAGTGTACCAATTTGAAGCCTAAGACTGAAGTTGTTGAGGGCCTGAAAAAGAAAGATGATGTGAAAGGGAACCAACTAAAAATGTGGTAACTAAAAATGACAGATTTTACAAAAGAGTTGCCTCATCTCAACAAACTTGGAAGCCAAAAGGTGTTGAGCAAAAAGTAAGATCGTCAAAACCAAAGGTTTCTGAGACTGAAAAATCATCATCTTCAACCAAGAAGATGTATGTACCTTTGGATTTGTTTGAAAAACTCCAGAAACAAAAATCAACTTCTGAAAAGAAGTATGTGGTAAAGAAAGACCAATCATCTGGTCAACCTCCGAAAAAGGATGCTCCTCCATTCAAAGAGGTTGAGATTGGGTCTGAGGAAAGCTTGAAGATAAATGACAAAAATTTTCCACTACTCTACACAAAAACAACTCGCATCAATGTCAAGTTACCCGAGTCAAAGGAGGCTTGGGTAGCATCAAAATCTAACTAAATATTTTTGAAATGTGCAGGGGCTTCCGAGATCCGTTTCACGTTGGATTATGGATAGTGGAGCTTCTCGACACATGACAGGAAAGACAGCATTGCTGTACGATGTGAAGAATATCAATGGAGGTTATGTTGGATTCGCGGGTAATCAAGGTGGTAGGATTATTGGTGAAGGAGCGTTATCCACTGGGATTGTAACGTTTGAAAGAGTTAACTACATTGCTGAGCTGGAGAATAACCTGCTAAGTATCTCGCAGATTTGTGACAGGATGTATACCACTCACTTCACTGACAAAGAGTGTTTGATCTTAAAGCCAGGATTTGTTGTCCCCGAGGAATGGATTATCATGAGGGCCCTAAGAGTCAATGATCTATATGTGTTGGATATGAGTGTAGCAACGACAACCACGGGTCAGGCTCATTGTTTTGTGTCAAGAGCAACTGAGAAAGAATCGAGATTGTGGCACCGCAAGATGGGGCATATACATATAAGAAAAATGAATCACTTGGTGCACAATGATTTGGTTACAGGAGTTCACACCAAAGGTTTTCATCTGGAAGGGGAGTGCATTAGCTGTATTAAAGGCAAGCAGAAGAAAAAGTCACACCCCAAAAAGCAAGTCAATTCAGTCTCAAGACCATTAGAAAGACTTCACATGGATTTGTTTGGTCCTGTGAATGTCAAAAGCATTACAGGAGATTACTACTATTTGGTCGTTACTGATGATTATTCCAGATTTTCTTGGGTATCTTTCCTAAAGACGAAGGATGAAACGTTTGATAGTTTGATGGCGTTGTTCAAGAAGATTGAAAATCTGTACCAGAGGCGTATCAGAAGAATTAGAAGTGATAATGGTACTGAATTCAAGAACAATAAGATGGAAGAATTTTGTAAAGAACGAGGTATATTGCATGAGTTTAGTGCTCCGTACACTCCACAGCAGAATGGAGTCGCAGAACGCAAAAACCGGACACTAATCGAGACGGCTAGAACAATGCTCGCAGACTCTAAACTTCCGATAAATTTTTGGGCAGAAGTTGTTTCCGCCGCATGCTATACGCTCAACAGAGTTCTCACTGTCAAGAAATTCAACAAAACATGCTTTGAGTTGATCAATAACCGCAAACCTAATTTGAAGTATCTTGAACCGTTCGGGTCACCCTGTACGGTAATAGAACCTTTTGGAAAGTTTGGTCCGAAGTGCATTGAGGGTATATTTGTTGGTTATGCAAGTCCTATGCGTCGTGTCTTCGTTCCAAGTGAAAAGCGGATTATTGAAGCTGCGAATGTTGAATGTCAAGGTCATACGATGCCGCCACAGAACCCTGGAGATTCATGGCGTTATCATTACGACACTCTGTGGGATTCGTTTGATGTGATGGAAGAACCTGAAGATGAAGAAGATTTCTTTGACGAGTTGGATATTCTTAGAGATTATGAGTCATCTGAGGAAAGATTTCCAGCTAAGTATTCTAGGCGATCCCAGCAAACTTCAAATGACGATGAAGCAGGTCCTAGTAATGCTGGAGAACATGATGATATTTCACAAGCTCCCGATACACAGACAGCAACAAATGATGATTTAACATCTGATATCGGTCCAACATTTGATCATGGTAATTCAGAGTCTGAAGGGGAAAATATCCAGATTTTAGATCAAGTATCAGTGAGCAAGGTGCAAATCAAAATGTCACCAATCTGGAAGGCAATGTAGATGTTCCGAGTGAAGTAATGCGTAGAACTCTTTCATATCATCCAGAGGAGCTGATCATTGGAGAACTTCAATCAGGAGTTCGCACCAGACATCAGATTGACCAAGGACTTACAAGTTTTTATTCTTTAGCAGCATCTTTGCAAACTGAGTTTTCATTGTGTTGTTTTATCTCGTAGATCGAACCACGAACTTACAAAGAGGCGCTTACTGAAGATTCGTGGGTCAACGCGATGCAAGAAGAATTGAACCAGTTTGAAAAATTGGGTGTCTGGAAACTAGTGGATCTGCCTGATGGGCAAAGGAAAATCAACACCAAATGGGTGTTCAAGTGTAAGAGAGACGACAGAGGAGTTGTTGTGGGAAACAAAGCTCGACTCGTGGTCCAGGGCTTTAGTCAACAGGAGGGAATCGATTTTACTGAAGTATACGCTCCTGTGGCACGACTAGAAGCTATCAGAATTTTCCTGGCATTTGCATCTTGGAAAAACTTCAAAGTATATCAATTAGATGTTAAATCGGCGTTTCGTTATGGGAAGGTCAAAGAGGAGGTTTATGTCGGACAGCCACCGGGCTTTACCGACCCAATCCACAAGAACAAGGTTTATTTGCTGGACAAAGCACTGTATGGCTTACACCAGGCCCCGAGAGCTTGGTACGAGACTTTGTCTCAACATCTTCTAGCCAACAGGTTCACTCGTGGAACAGTGGATGCCACTCTCTTCACTAAAGAGGTCGACGGACATCTTTTGATAGTTCAAATATATGTGGATGACATAATTTTTGGGTCAACAAACGAGAACTTGTGCAAAGATTTTGAACAAGTTATGAAGCAAAAATTCGAAATGTCATCAATGGGGGAAATGAAGTTCTTCTTAGGGCTCCAAGTTGAACAACTACCTGAGGGAATTTTCATTCACCAGACGAAGTACGTTCATGATATTCTAGAGAAATTTGGAATGTCAGGTTCTACTCCTGCTACAACCCCTTTAGCAACAAATCATGGGATTCACCCAGATCTCACCGGAGACAGGGCAGATGAAACACTCTATCGTTCCATGATCGGTTCTTTGATGTACTTAACTGCTTCAAGACCTGACATTATCTATCCAACGTGCCTCGCAGCAAGATTTCAATCTAACCCTAGAACTTCGCACATGATCATTGTGAAGAGGATATTACGCTACCTGAAGGGAACTCCATCGTTGGGGTTGTGGTATCCTAGAAAAGGCGACTTTATGCTCGAAGGGTATTCCGACTCGGATTTCGAATGCTGCAAAGTCAATGCGAAATCAACGATTGCAAGATGCCAGTTCTTTGGACCTCGCTTGGTTACCTGGCAGTGTAAGAAACAAACATTTGTGGCGCTATCCACATGCGAAGCGGAGTATGTGTCTGCCAGCAGTTGCTGCTCTCAATTTCTGTGGATACAGCAACAGATGCGCGATTACGGTTTGCAGTTTCTTAACACACCTCTTTTTGTTGATAATGAGGCCGCAATAAATATAACAAAGAATCCAGTACATCACGCTAAAACTAAACATATAGAAATTCGTCATCACTTTATTCGCGATTGTTTCGAGAAAAAGTTGATACGAATTGAGAAAATCCACACTGACGAGCAAAAAGCTGATTTACATACCAAAGCATTTGATAAAACATGTTTTAAATATCTTCTAAAACTGAATGGTATGATGCTTTTATCAGTGTCGGATGGAATCGTTGGCGTTTATGAGGATACCACTGTAGATAATGTTGAAAAACAATCTGCAATGGTTTGTCGATTTTTTTACCTTTTTGGTCTTCAGGGGGAGATAAGTATATTTGTATATACTTTTACAAAATCCAAAAACAATAAAAAAATTGAAAAACCCAAAAACATGAAAAATTTCCTAAAATCCAAAAACAGTAGAAAAATGAAAAAGAGCTTGTGTATAAAGGGAAAATGATAGTACATCAGCTAGACTGTTACAGTATGCTAAAAATTTGTAAAGTCTTAAAAGGATTAAACAGTCTCACTGATGATGTGTCGATAGGTTTTTACACAGTTAGTAGATTTGTTCAGGATATAAACTCAAAATTTCATAACGAAACTTATTTCGTGGGGAACACTACTTGGATATATAGGTAACCTCTGAAATCTCGTTTGATAGGTCCCTTATTCTGAGATACTAGATCTTTATACTCAGTGATATCTGGGGTATTATTCCGGGACTTCTGCTGAATGGAAGTTCTGACCTAGTCCCCGAATAATGCTTTCCGCTAAATGCTTGAGACATAGCATCGCCCTCAGCAATCTGATGAAACAATAAAATTGATAGTCATTGCTGTTGTAACAAAAGATCCTCTAAAGGGGACACACCGAAAAGTCGAAGCCGTCATCTCTTTGCGTATACGGAAGTATCGATCTGAGCTCTCACGGCCCTCGCATTTAACCCTTACAGATATCATCTGTGGTATACTCACCTGTAAAACTGAATATTGGGAACTAGATACGGGAGTATATTCAAGAGGTGGGACACACGAATGAGTAAAATTCATAAGACATCTAAATCGTATCCTGAATAAATTGAAATCTGTGAGAAAACTTAAAATGGGTCAGTATATCGACAATCTAGGTGAAGTGTTTAATTCTGAGTATGAATTAAGCTTAACGGTACTTGTAATGTGTCGATAGCTGATATGATTCCCTAACACGCTCACCAAAAATACGTTTATATATAGTTTACTTTTATTACATTCTGCGTTTTAGTTTCTGATCATTCATTTCTAGTTTAGATTGTGTATTTTTGAAAAACCAAAAAGATTTTTCTTTTCTGCTTTATATTTCGACAAACCAAAGCAGAGAGTTGATCTTCAGATTTGCAGTCTGATGCAGATGCAGGAAGTTGTTCTGAACTGAAAGACGGGTTGGGAGCTAATCTTGAAATAACCAGAGAATATGAAAAGTCAATACAAGTTCATTAATTTGAAACTTGTAAATTTTCAGAAAAATTTGATCAAATCATCAGTATGTTTTTGCTTCAGGTCAACCAAGGTTATTAAGTTGAACTTGGCAGGCAAATTAAGTACCTAGGGTCATTAACTTGGACCTAGATACTTAAGTGGATTTCTCGAATGCTGATAATGAAAAAAAAAGGTCAAAATGTCAAAAGGTCAAACTGTTTAAAAGTCAAAGGTTACTTGGTTCGAACATGCTAGCCGATCGGCCAGCATTGCTAGCCGATCGAATAGCCTAGCCGTTTCTGTGACACCTATAAATAGGTGGTCAAGTGACAGTCAAACGGTTACACACCTCGAACGAACTAACTCTCTCTCAATCGATTCACTGATTTCACTTGATTTCTTGATTCTCTTTGCATCATTACATTGGTTTGTTGGTTTGCTCATCATTCTCAATGGCAAAGGTATGATTTCACGTCCAAAACTCATCAATTTAATCTCTGTTCTTCATATTCATATCTTCCGGCACTTTAATCTTAGATTTAGGAAGATTTAGGATGTTCTGATGAATTTTGGATATAGGGTTTTGATCAGAATCACTAGATCTACAAGTTTACTGGTTCAAGTTTTGTAAAATCATGTTTAAACTTGATAGATTTAGGATTATATGTGTTTGGCTGTCGGCATGTTGATTGTGAAATTAAACTCTGTTTAGGACGAGTTAGACAAGAATGAACATAGGGTTTTGATCTCGACAACATTAGGGATCTAGATCTGTGTTTAATTTGTGATGTATTGCATAAAATTTTTGAATCATCTGCATGTGTTGTTGTTAGCCGATTCTGTGTCAAATGCTAGCCGATCGGCTAGACCAGCCGATCGAACAGCAATGATGATATTTTGCTTATGTTGATGAATAAGGTAGTTCAGTATTCATGCCCTGTAAATTGTGCCAAATAAATGCTATGAAATCTATGTTTAAGAATGTTCAGATGTATGTTAGTCGATCGAATCAGCATTGCTAGCCGATCGAACAACATCTGCTAGTTGATCGGACAACATACTATCATACCCTATTTTCTGAACAAAGTGCTAGCCGATCGAACAGAATTTGCTAGTCGATCGAACAACATCTTCTTCACTGCATAGATTTCTGTGCAAATTGATTGGAAATCACTTTTGCTAGCCGATCGAACAGCATCTGCTAGTCGATCGAACAATATATGCTAGCCGATCGAATAGCATCTGCTAGACGATCGAACAACATATGCTAGCCGATCGAACAACATATGCTAGCCGATCGAACAGCATCTGCTAGTCAATCGAATAACATATACTAGCCGATCGAATATCTTATGCTAGCCGATCGAACAACATGTTCGATCGAACAGCAATGGTCTTCGATCGAGCAGGCCAGTCGATTCTCTAGTACTATCACATAGAAAATTTCAGTGTTAGAAAAATTTTTCAAAATTTTCATCCTTATACCTCTATATCTGTACCAATGATTGATAATGGATAATCTTGCAGGGAAGAGGAAAGGATACAGACAAAGGCCATAATGTTCATTGCGCAATTGATAATGACACCACAAAGGGTACAGTGGTATACAAGATGGCAAAATTCCTGAGAGAAAGCAGAATTGCAAAAGCCATATCAAATAGAACTGTGGTTTATGAGTCCCATGTTAGAAGATTTTGGGATACAACTGAATATGATGAATCAGACAAAATGATACATGCAGTATTGAGAAAGAAGGACAAAGCTGGAAAGGATATAGATGTATCATTTGAGTTTGGTGTTGAAGATGTCAGGAGAGTTCTAGATCTACAGGATTCTGATAATGATCCAACAATTATGTCAGAACGTCTACCAAATTTCGGGACGAAATTTCTTTTTAGTTGGGGATAATGTGACAACTCATATTTTCCGAACCTATCTTTGTACCTTGATGTGTCGAATGTAAACATTATGTGACTGTGAATTGGATGATTAAATAGAATGTGATGTTATTGAATGTTATGTGAATATGTGTTGTACTTGTTTATATGTATGTGTTATCACACTAAACAAACCAAACCGCACAACACTAGCTCAACGCACAAGCCCTTTTGGCCGTATAGCTTGCAATCGGACTTCAAGGGCAGCCCAAGTAAGGGCCGGCCCATTGCTTTTTCTCTTATGCGTACAACACAATGGGGGGGTGGATTTCCTCATTTGTTTTGCTAAGCACCTTCACACACAAAAACCCTAGTTCCTCTCTCTCTCCTTCTCGCTCAAACTCGTGGCAGCCGGACTTGCTTCCTCGAAGACTCTCTTGTTCGTTATTCGGATCACCTACTTCTAACTGGTTAGTGTGTGATGTTGTTTACGTTAATAGTTGATGCTTTGCTTATACATGATTACATGATTAATCAGATGTCTTGCAATATGTTGTTTGGATGTTTGTTAAGTTGATAGTAAACCGAATGCTTGTTAATCGGCTTGTGTGTGTGTGCGTTGGAATATGTTCTGGTTAATCGGATGTTATACCATAGTTCGGGTATTAGAATTGATAGGCTACGAAGTAGTTATGTTCAAGGTTTAATCTGATTGAATGTTATAAGATGTTGTTCATGATTTGGTCCGATTAGGGTTCTTGAGAAAACGATTGTAATATGCTTGTTTGATCGATTCTATGCTAAAAGAATGGCTGGAAACTTGTTGATTGACATATGTTAACTTGGAAACAATGTAACTAATTTAGTAAATTAAGGAAACTTGTAACTGATTGCATGAAATTCGCACAAGACCCCCATCACATAAGACTAGCCACTCGCACAAGAGTCCTTGGTCGCACAAGGACCCAAAGCACACAAGTCGTCGGTCGCACAAGCTGATGGATCGCACAAGAGGCCCTGACCGCACAAGGGGTCTCCAATCGCACAAGTGAAGTGTTGGATCGCACATGTTGTTGGGCCGTAACTAAGTTAGGTAGTTACTGTTTTGATTATTTGACCGAGCAAGCCCAAGGCCCACTCGCACAAGGCCGGTTTATGTCGTCTGGGCCGGAGGGTTATTGGGCTGGACTTGATCGCACAAGGTTAACTGGGCCGCACTAGTTGGGCCGTAGACATGGGCTGGGTATTAGAGATGATCGCACAAGATGTTTGTTAATGTGTTATTTAGGCCGTATATGTTAAACTGTTTGCTGGTATGTTGGGCCGGGGATTCGTTGGGCTTAGACATTCATATCGCACAAGATGGTTGGGCTCGCACGAGCTTAATGGCCCAACCATCCGAGTCGTACAAGTTGGGATTGTTATGTTATGATTGTTACGTGGTTGCCATGATCTATACGTGCTTGCAATGTGTTAGCTTATGTGGTACATGCGTGCAATACTTGAAAACAAAACCTGACTTGTATGGTAACCCTGTTAGGACGTGGTTGACCACCGTTAGTTCAAGAAACCCTTTTGTGTGTATCTGCCGAGCAACCCAAGGTGAGTTCACACCCTTACTAAGGCATGGGATTCCCAAGGGCTTGGGAATGGGATTAAAGGAATGAGATTGACTAGATTCGTACATACACTGTTACTAGACTACCATACCATCATCCTCGGTTGTGCAGGACACATACGTAAAACCTACGTATACCTACGTTACTCACTGTCCTCAGGTTGCGAAGGACACTCACGTAAAACCTACGTGAACGGATACTCACTACTGCCTCGGTTGTGTCAGGCACTTACGTAAAACCTACGTAAACCCCCGCGTACCCCTATCCTCGGTTGTGAAGGATACTTACGTAAAACCTACGTAAACTTGTACGTATTACTGTTCTCGGGATATGTAGAACACTTATGGTAACGCATAGTCTAGTGGATTAATAACATGGGAAGCCCCCACCAATAGAGACCTATATCGGCCCAGTAGAGCCACCTGATACTCATGAACTTACTATTACATTCTTACTATCTGTGAACTCGCTCAACTAGTTGTTGACTCTCTGCTGCATGCCTTGCAGGACCTTAGGTACTAATGGAGCTTGCACAAGGAGGAGCAGGTCGTTGTGGACAAATGGATCGTGATTACTTATTAAACACTTATGACGTTTCAAACATTAATACTTATGTTGGGTTTTACATTAATGCTTCCGCTACATTTACTTATGTTGGTTTTGATAAACACCTTTCGTATTGATGGGTAACTTTTACTATTTAACTACATGTTCAATATGATTGGTGGCTTGATCCTGGTCATGTCACGCCTCCAAGCGGTGGTACTTCGCGGGTGGATTTTGGGGGTGTGACAGATTGGTATCAGAGCCATTGGTTATAGAGAACTCGGTTTTAATATGGGAAACGTTTTTATTAAAACCAGACTATAACCAGTACAGTGCTCTCAACGATCCACAACGACGCTTCGCTCCACGTGCAAGACTCGACATCCTAGGTAATAAGGTTTATGTTTATTACCTGCATGATAGAACTATATAGAACTTTGCTCGCATTACACTTAGATACACATGACTTTATTACATGAGAATACCTACGTGCTTACGCTTTTCTGTCATCGCCCTACTCGCGAACCATTCTCACTTATGCTACTTTTACAATGAAGATCATGTCTAGACGTGTGAACATGACTCAAGCCCAGCTAGAGGCTCTCGTTCAAGCTCAAGTTGCTGCGGCACTTGCAGCTGCTCAAGCAGGTAGTATACCCTGCAGTATAGATTCACACTAGGATCCTTAGATCCTGCATTTACTCTCGTATTTAATCTCGTCCTATTCATACACAATAGGTCAACACGCGCAGCAACCTGTCTGCACTTTCAAGAACTTTATGGACTGTCGTCCAAGTACTTTCAGCGGCACAGAGGGGGCAGTGGGACTCCTCCACTAGTTTGAGAAGCTAGAGTCAGTATTCGAGATGTGTGAATGCCCTGAGGCTCGCAGGGTGAAATACGCCACTGGCACGCTAGAAGGAATAGCACTAACTTGGTGGAACGCCCAAGTTCAGATCTTAGGGTTGGCAGCTGCTAACGCCACACCCTGGAACGATTTCAAGGAACTTATTAAGAGGGAATACTGCACACGTGACGACATTCACAAGCTGGAAAATGAGTTTTATCATCTGAAGATGACGGGGTCAGAGATAGAAGCTTACACGAAGCGATCGAACGAACTGGCTATTTTGTGTCCAACCATGGTAGACCCTCCGATCAAGCGCATCGAGTTATACCTCAAGGGTCTAGCCTCAGAAATTCAGAGCCATGTTACATCGGCTAACCTCGACAATATCCAAGACATCCAGTGTCTTGCTCATCGCCTCATGCATCAGGCGGTGGATCAAAACAAGTTGCCCAAACACATCAGTGCTACCACTTCAGCCGCTACTCCCACTACACCCAGTGACAACAAAAGAAAGTGGGATGGGGATTCTAGCAAAGGTTCAGCAACAGTTCAGTCTCAAGCTCAGCAGCAGAAGACTGACCACTACCAGAGTCCTAGTCAGCAATCCTCTGGTGGTCATAGACAGAGAAGGTATCAAGGGTTTCACCCCAAGTGTCACAACTGCAACAGACATCACAGCGGCCAGTGCAACAAGGGTCGTTGTCAAAGATGTCTCAAGATGGGTCACGAGGCCAAAGACTGTAGGAGCCCACGACCTGCAAATCAGAACCAGCAACCGCAACAACCAGCTCCACAGAACCCGCAGCAGCAGCAGCAGCCACAGCGTGGAAACCGGGGATGTTTCCAGTGTGGGGCTGAAGGTCATTTCAAACGCGATTGTCCTCAGTTGAACCAGAATCGCAACAACAATAACCAGGGCAACGGGAACAACAACAACGGGGGAAACAACAACAACAATGGCAACGAGGCAAGGGGTCGAGCTTTCGTGCTGGGGCGAGGAGACGCGATGAACGATCCCAATGTGGTTATGGGTAAGTTTCTCCTTGACGATTTATGTTACTGTCTTATTTGATTCGGGTGCGGATACAAGTTACATGTCTTTGAAAATGAGTAAATTGTTAAAACGTACATCAACACCTCTAAACACCAAACACGTCGTAGAACTAGCTAATGGTAAGAGTTTAGAAGCCACGCAGATAGTCAGGGGTTGTAGTATCGTCTTAGCCGGTCAAGTTTTCTCCATCGACCTTATTCCCATAGTCTTGGGAAGTTTTGATATCGTTATTGGGATGGATTGGTTATCCCAGCATCAGGCAGAGATCTTATGCAGCGAGAAGATCATTCGCATTCCCCGTACTGGCCAAGAACCTCTCGAAGTTCAAGGTGACAAGAGTGGTGCTGTAGTTGGCATCATCTCCTTTTTGAAGGCTCAGAAGTGTCTGCGGAAGGGTCACACCGCAATCTTGGCGCTCGTTTCGGATGCATCAGTGAAGGAAAAGAAACTGGAGGATATTCCAGTTGTACGCGACTACCCTCAGGTGTTTCCTGAAGACTTACCTGGCTTACCGCCTCATCGTCAGGTCGAATTTCAAATCGAGCTCGCTCCAGGAGCAGCACCCATAGCTCGCGCACCATATCGTCTAGCTCCATCAGAATTAGAGGAATTGTCAAAGCAGCTACAAGAGCTCTTGGAAAAGGGCTTCATTCGTCCAAGCTCTTCGCCTTGGGGAGCTCCAGTGTTATTCGTGAGAAAGAAGGACGGTACCTTCAGGATGTGCATAGACTACCGGGAACTGAACAAGGTAACGGTGAAGAACCGTTATCCTCTTCCACGCATAGACGACTTATTCGACCAGTTGCAAGGGTCGTGTTACTACTCCAAGATAGACCTACGGTCAGGGTATCATCAGCTGAGAGTCCGGGATGAGGACGTCTCCAAAACCGCATTCAGAACTCGTTATGGTCACTACGAGTTTCTTGTCATGCCGTTCGGGTTAACGAACGCGCCTGCTGTATTTATGGACCTTATGAACAGGGTGTGCAAACCCTATCTTGACAAGTTCGTCATTGTTTTCATTGACGACATCCTGATCTACTCCAAGAGTCAGGAGGAGCACGAGCAGCACCTACGCCTTATTTTGGAACTCCTACGGAAGGAACAGCTGTACGCTAAGTTTTCGAAATGCGACTTCTGGCTTCGTGAAGTCCACTTTCTAGGCCACGTAGTGAACAAGGATGGGATCCATGTCGATCCATCCAAGGTAGACTCGATTAGAAACTGGCCTGCACCACATACGCCAACGGAAATACGCCATTTTTTGGGTCTGGCGGGGTACTACAGACGGTTTATTAAAGACTTTTCAAAGATTGCTCAGCCGCTTACACTACTGACACAGAAGGGTGTCACCTACCGTTGGGGCAACACGCAGGAAACTGCCTTTCAACACTTAAAGGATAGACTTTGCAGTGCACCTATCCTCTCATTGCCAGAGGGCACGGACGATTTCGTAGTATATTGTGATGCATCCATCCAGGGTCTTGGATGTGTATTGATGCAACGGGATAAGGTTATTGCTTATGCTTCGCGCCAACTTAAGATTCACGAACGGAACTACACGACGCACGATTTAGAGCTGGGAGCTGTTGTTTTCGCGCTTAAGATATGGCGACACTACCTGTACGGTACCAGGTGCACGATTTACACCGATCACAGGAGTCTCGAGCATATTCTTATGCAGAAGGATTTGAATATGCGTCAACGGCGATGGGTCGAGTTACTGAACGATTACGAATGCACCATCAAATACCATCCAGGCAAAGCCAATGTTGTGGCTGATGCCCTCAGTCGGAAAGACACTCTACCTAAGCGCGTGCGAGCGCTACAGCTTACGATTCAGTCTAGCCTTCCTACACAGATACGAGATGCTCAGGTAGAAGCATTGAAACCCGAAAATGTCAAAGCTGAAGCCTTATGCGGCTCAAGGCACGATTAGAACAGAAGGCAGACGGCGCCTACTATGTAGCGGGGCGTATTTGGGTCCCACTTTATGGCGGTCTACGCGAACTTGTAATGGATGAAGCTCACAAGTCTCGCTATTCGGTACATCCAGGATCCGACAAAATGTACCACGACATCAGAACTACTTATTGGTGGCCTAGCATGAAGGCCCATATCGCTACCTATGTCAGCAAGTGCTTGACCTGTGCAAGAGTCAAGGTGGAATACCAGAAACCAGCGGGCCTACTTCAGCAACCCACGATACCGAAATGGAAATGGGAAGAAATTTCCATGGATTTCGTTACAGGCCTACCTAGATCCCAGCGGGGAAATGATACCATATGGGTGATTGTGGATCGACTCACCAAGTCTGCACACTTCCTAGCTATAAAGGAAACGGATAAGTTTTCCACTCTCGCAGACATCTATCTTAAAGAAGTTGTTTCGAGGCACGGAGTGCCCACTTCCATCATTTCGGATCGGGATGCACGATTCACGTCAGAACTATGGCAAGCGATGCACAAATCTTTCGGCTCACGGTTAGACATGAGCACAGCATATCATCCTCAGACGGATGGGCAGTCTGAGCGAACGATTCAAACTCTTGAAGACATGCTTCGGGCATGCGTTATTGATTTCGGCAACGGCTGGGAAAAGCATCTCCCTTTGGTGGAGTTCTCATACAATAACAGCTATCACACCAGCATACAAGCCGCTCCATTCGAGGCATTGTACGGACGTAAATGCCGGTCACCTCTCTGTTGGGCAGAGGTGGGGGATAGTCAGATCACGGGTCCAGAGATTGTAGTGGACGCCACAGAAAAGATTACACAGATACGACAACGCATGGCGGCAGCACGCGATCGTCAGAAAGCCTACGCGGACAAGCGTAGAAAGCCATTGGAATTTCAGGTCGGGGACCGGGTTTTACTTAAAGTCTCACCCTGGAAGGGTGTGGTTCGTTTTGGCAAACGGGGCAAACTAAATCCGCGGTATGTCGGACCGTTCGAGATCACTGAGAAAATAGGCAAGGTAGCCTACAGATTGAATCTACCAGCTGAACTCGGTGCAGTTCACAATGTCTTTCACGTGTCGAATCTGAAGAAGTGCCTGTCAGATTAGACCCTCATAGTTCCTTTTAAGGAACTCACTATCGATGAGCGGTTGCAGTTCGTCGAGGAGCTAGTTGAAATCACGGACCGGGATGTTAAGGTCCTCAAAAACAAGAGAATCCCTCTTGTTCGAGTTCGTTGGAACTCCCGACGTGGCCCAGAGTACACCTGGGAACGCGAAGACCAGATGACAGAAAAGTACCCCCAGTTATTTCGGAACCAATGCAACCACTACTGAGGCTGAAGCTACTACTTCGGAATTTCAGGACGAAATTCCAGATCAACAGGGGGAGGATGTGACACCCCAGGAAAACCAGTGAACAATACAACTTACCTAGCTCCCTCAGTGAGTGCATACCAAATTTCGGGACGAAATTTCTTTTTAGTTGGGGATAATGTGACAACTCATATTTTCCGAACCTATCTTTGTACCTTGATGTGTCGAATGTAAACATTATGTGACTGTGAATTGGATGATTAAATAGAATGTGATGTTATTGAATGTTATGTGAATATGTGTTGTACTTGTTTATATGTATGTGTTATCACACTAAACAAACCAAACCGCACAACACTAGCTCAACGCACAAGCCCTTTGGGCCGTATAGCTTGCAATCGGACTTCAAGGGTAGCCCAAGTAAGGGCCAGCCCATTGCTCTTTCTCTTATGCGTACAACACAATGGGGGGGTGGATTTCCTCATTTGTTTTGCTAAGCACCTTCTGTGACAACCGATACTTAACGGCTTCTAATTACGTGATTAACAAACGTTTAGGCAATAACAAATAGTGTTTAAGACATGAATTAGCTTAATTAGGCTATTGGAATGCCTAGGAACGCTTATCAAACGTTACAGTGCGCGTATGGTGATTTCTAGAGAAATCTGCGGAACGATAAACGAAAACGAACTGACACCGTACAGAATACTGACAACGCCGATGAATATGGAGTTTAAACGTATAACTTATAGATACGAATGTGGTTTTGCGAAAATATCATGCTTTCGAATGTCACAAAGCGCTAACGTGAACGAAAACGCGACTACAAGAACGCATCGACAACGAAACGGAAGCATCGGACACTTATAGTTCCTTCAAAACTAAAATATTATAACGTATTTAACTCCGTAATCGAATTTTACTACCCGTAGTTGGAACCATACCGAAAAGCAGACAAGAAACGATGAACGAGTCACTTTACGCATTTTTAACAACCGACAAGAAATACACATCTAATAACGGTATGTGACACAATTTCACGTGCTTTCGACCCTAAAATAATATTCTACGACATTTACGACAATCGAATTCTTGAACGGGCTTCGTAAATGTATCGGGCCGCGCGAAACGGGCTTGTGGGCCTAGGGCCCAAGCCCATTAAAAACCCTATGTATATAAACCATCTTTCCTTTCTCTTTTCTCATTACAAACCCTAGCACACAACTCATTCTTGCTCACTTTTTCCCTCTTGTCTGACTACACGCACATACACAAACAAGATCCACAATTTGATAACAAAAAAAAAACCTAAGTCTCACTACCAGCGACACCCACACCCGTTTCACCCCTCCCTCTCGTTAACTCCGACCGGAATCCGGCCGGCGAGGGTTACAGCGGCGCAGCAAAGTGGCGAGCAGCAGTGAGTTTCCAGCGGCCTCCCTTCGTTCACCGACTCCCCGAAAAGACACCTGCATAACCCCGTTTCACCTTAAACCCTCTAAACAAACACGCCACATCCACTCTCACTCTCCGATTCAGTCCGACAATCGGAGCAATTCTGGGCGGCGGTGTGGTTTCTGTTCACCAGCGAAGAGAGAGAGGGAAGAGATGAGAGAGAGAGACGCCACATAGACTGATCAGAGACGTCGATTCCGGCAACGATACACCGGCGACAAGCGATGACGGCGACGCCGCCGTGATGACGGCGGTGGTGCTTTTGATTCAGACGGGTTCACGGTAAGAACCACCCCCTGATTTCTGCATTTTTTTTTTAATTTTATTTTTGTTTTCAGAATGATGGTGATACTGTTTCTGTTCGTGACGACGGCCGGAGTGATGGTCGGCGACGGCGACTGAAGTGGTTCGGTTCAACATCAGGCTCGGGTATCGTGATCGGGTTCTTAGGTAACTTTGGTCAGCGGTTCAGTCCACAGGTTATCTTGTTTCGGGTGTCGTTCAGGTTTTGTTCGGTTCGACACAACGAGATACGCGGCTTAGTAAGATTCAAGTTGGGTTCGGTTCAAGTTTGGTCAAACTCGGTCAAACCCGAGTCAACTCGGGTCAACTGGTCAAACCCCAGTCAACGGCAGTCAACTGTCGGGTCAACAGACAGTCAACGAAAGACCCGGTAAAGTTGTTAGCGTAGCGAAGTGGTTTACGTTAGACTTTTAGTTAGTTTACGCGACCGAGCTCGACCCGATTCGACTAAATATTAGTTTAGTTTTGATACTATGACGAAAACTATATATGGTGATTACATTGCTTTGAATATTTTTGAATTTTTGAAAAATATATCGACACGTTAGTTGTCGGGTTATCCTAAAAACAGAGGAAACTCTGTCCGATTTTCATAAAAATCCGAAACACGACACGTATTTATAGTTTCAAAAACGATACTTAATGGAATTCGAGTTTATTTTTTTTATATAAATATAATATATATTTATTTGGCGACGATCTACGATTTACCAAAACGATGTATAAGTTAACGAAACCCGACACTTGTTTAACATAAACATAAGGTTTATAATTATTTCAATCAATATTCCGCGCCCTCTTGTACGATAAATATAACGCGTATACCTATTTTAAACATCGTGGATTCGAATATTATTTCACACATCGACTTCGTACTTTTTTTTTTGAAATAAATATAATGGTTTATACTTATTTCAAACGTCGACCTTAAACTCTCTTATGCACTAAATGTAGTTTGCACATTTATTTCAAACACTTAGTATTCGGAAACCATATAATATAAATATAATTATTTATATTTCTTTCAATCGTCTAGAATCCGAATTCATCTAAAATAAATATATTTGTTATATACGTTTCAACGTCAAGTTTTCGAATGTATATATGTATATATATATATATTTATTTATTTATTCCCATCCTACGAAAACTACAATGGTAGGTTACCGTATCATATACGACATTTCGAATACGTACCATTATTCATCTACGTAATTTTATTCACGACAACTAACACGACGTCCTAAGTATATTTGTATTTAAATATAAATATATTTAAATTTTAAACCATTTGAAAACTAAGTTGTTTTCAAGACTTGGATTTATCCCGAATGTAAACGGGGTCAAATAACCATCGATCGGTTATTCTAAGTCAAACTAACAACACCTTCGTAGAGTCGATTTATTAACGACTCGGTAGAGCTCGGACACGTAGTTTAGCTACGTCAATTTAGTTAGAAACTTATAATTATTCCTTGATTAGGAATGCTTTAGTTGCACGCTAGCGAGTTCGCATTCGTGGGATGACACTACGGAATCACATTTAGCTAGCTATGCACAGGAATATACAGGTGAGTTCATAACCCCCACTTTTTACTGTTTTACATTTTTATAAAATGTTTTCGGGGGTGGAAAGACATGCAAGTTTTGCAAAATCACACAAGGTTTCGATAAATGAATATTGCATATTTATAAACCATTTTGCGACATGATTTTAACAAACTCAAATGGTTTACGAAAATATTATGCTAAACATACCGGTTTATAAAAACATTAGTGTTTTTCGAAACATGCATGAGTTTTAATAACACGAATGGCGTGGGCAAAGGCCCAAGGACATGGGCAGAGGCCCAAGGACATGAATAACTCTCACATTATACGTTAACTAGGGTATGGTTAAGCTAGGGAATGAACTGTTAGATCAGGTGAGCGAATAGTAATCTCTCTTAAGTGCCATTAATCTTGTATAAGACCGAGGGCAAAAGTGGTAGATCTATCGGGTGTAGCGAGCCCCACTCTTGGGTCCTTGTGTGGCCCATGTAGTGCTTTTGTTGTTCTAACCGGGTGGACCGGGGGAAATCCGCTAGGGTTGAGTGCTTCCTATGTCGCCACACATATTAATGTCCTTGCAAAACATTAATGATCTGTTCATAGACGCTTACATACCAGTTTTAATACTCAGATTTTCAAATGTTTTTAAGATTCATTTGAAGTAAACTCACAAATACATGGATTTACAAACTTTGGTAACGTTTTTCAAACTATACCTAAGTAAGAGGACACGCTGATCCTGCTTACAAAGGTTCGTTTGGGCTCGGCCCATTCTCTCTCGTGCAATGCACAAAGACTCTCGTGGGCTAGACTCACAGTTTTCATATATCATGCCAAGAAAATGATTTTACTATATTTTCTCAGCAACTTTAAAACCGGTTATCAAAATGATTTATTTTAAATCTTTTGAAAACAAACTATGAACTCGCTCAACTTTATGTTGACTTTTTCGCATGTTCTTTCTCAGGTTGCATTTTTAAAACTAAGGAACGGTTGGAATAGGAGAACCCATGGAAATTCGAGTACCTAGCAAGCGTTCACTGTTTAGAAGTCTTAACCTTTTGCTTCCGCTGTGCAATGAAGATACCGGTCCAGTCACGCCAGCTCTGATATTTCGGGGTGTGACACCTTCACACACAAAAACCCTAGTTCCTCTCTCTCTCCTTCTCGCTCAAACTCGTGGCAGCCGGACTTGCTTCCTCGAAGACTCTCTTGTTCGTTATTCGGATCACCTACTTCTAACCGGTTAGTGTGTAATGTTGTTTACGTTAATAGTTGATGCTTTGCTTATACATGATTACATGATTAATCAGATGTCTTGCAATATGTTGTTTGGATGTTTGTTAAGTTGATAGTAAACCGAATGCTTGTTAATCGGCTTGTGTGTGTGTGCGTTGGAATATGTTCTGGTTAATCGGATGTTATACCATAGTTCGGGTATTAGAATTGATAGGCTACGAAGTAGTTATGTTCAAGGTTTAATCTGATTGAATGTTATAAGATGTTGTTCATGATTTGCTCCGATTAGGGTTCTTGAGAAAACGATTGTAATATGCTTGTTTGATCGATTCTATGCTAAAAGAATGGCTGGAAACTTGTTGATTGACATATGTTAACTTGGAAACAATGTAACTAATTTAGTAAATTAAGGAAACTTGTAACTGATTGCATGAAATTCACACAAGACCCCCATCACATAAGACTAGCCACTCACACAAGAGTCCTTGGTCGCACAAGGACCCAAAGCACACAAGTTGTCGGTCGCACAAGCTGATGGATCGCACAAGAGGCCCTGACCGCACAAGGGGTCTCCAATCGCACAAGTGAAGTGTTGGATCGCACATGTTGTTGGGCCGTAACTAAGTTAGGTAGTTACTGTTTTGATTATTTGACCGAGCAAGCCCAAGGCCCACTCGCACAAGGCCGGTTTATGTCGTCTGGGCCGGAGGGTTATTGGGCTGGACTTGATCGCACAAGGTTAACTGGGCCGCACTAGTTGGGCCGTAGACATGGGCTGGGTATTAGAGATGATCGCACAAGATGTTTGTTAATGTGTTATTTAGGCCGTATATGTTAAACTGTTTGCTGGTATGTTGGGCCGGGGATTCGATGGGCTTAGACATTCATATCGCACAAGATGGTTGGGCTCGCACGAGCTTAATGGCCCAACCATCCGAGTCGTACAAGTTGGGACTGTTATGTTATGATTGTTACGTGGTTGCCATGATCTATACGTGCTTGCAATGTGTTAGCTTATGTGGTACATGCGTGCAATACTTGAAAACAAAACCTGACTTGTATGGTAACCCTGTTAGGACGTGGTTGACCACCGTTAATTCAAGAAACCCTTTTGTGTGTATCTGCCGAGCAACCCAAGGTGAGTTCACACCCTTACTAAGGCATGGGATTCCCAAGGGCTTGGGAATGGGATTAAAGGAATAAGATTGACTAGATTCATACATACACTGTTACTAGACTACCATACCATCATCCTCGGTTGTGCAGGACACATACGTAAAACCTACGTATACCTACGTTACTCACTGTCCTCAGGTTGCGAAGGACACTCACGTAAAACCTACGTGAACGGATACTCACTACTGCCTCGGTTGTGTCAGGCACTTACGTAAAACCTACGTAAACCCCCGCGTACCCCTATCCTCGGTTGTGAAGGATACTTACGTAAAACCTACGTAAACTTGTACGTATTACTGTTCTCGGGATATGTAGAACACTTATGGTAACGCATAGTCTAGTGGATTAATAACATGGGAAGCCCCCACCAATAGAGACCTATATCGGCCCAGTAGAGCCACCTGATACTCATGAACTTACTATTACATTCTTACTATCTGTGAACTCGCTCAACTAGTTGTTGACTCTTTGCTGCATGCCTTGCAGGACCTTAGGTACTAATGGAGCTTGCACAAGGAGGAGCAGGTCGTTGTGGACAAATGGATCGTGATTACTTATTAAACACTTATGACGTTTCAAACATTAATACTTATGTTGGGTTTTACATTAATGCTTCCGCTACATTTACTTATGTTGGTTTTGATAAACACCTTTCGTATTGATGGGTAACTTTTACTATTTAACTACATGTTCAATATGATTGGTGGCTTGATCCTGGTCATGTCACGCCTCCAAGCGGTGGTACTCCGCGGGTGGATTTTGGGGGTGTGACATTGTCAAAGGATTATGGTGTAGAATGGGATTTACTGAACACATAAATGGTAAAATGCTAAAAAGGAATTTCTCAAAGGCGTACCGGTACTTGATGCATTGCATGGTGCATTCATTGTCACACAGAAAGGGTGCATATGATGAAGTACCAGATTACATCATGAACATCATAGCCAGCCTAGTGTTGAACAGAAAGTACAATATTTCTCAAGTGATATTTGAGTACATGAAGGAGAACAGTCAGGCTAAAGGAGACAGATACATCATGTACCCTAGATTCATAATGATGTTAATCAATGATAAGATCAAGGATCTTCCGAAGGACAATGAGGATGTCTTGGAGCTGAGCAGTGTAAACTCTATTACAATTGGAAGAATAACCAAAGAAAAGGATGCAAAGACAAAGCAAATGATCTGTAGAATCAAAGATAAAGATTATATTGCTCTTGAGAATGATAAGTGGAGGCATGAAAACAGTGATTCGGATAATGAAAATGTAAAGATGAGTGAATTTGCTGAGAAGAAGACCAGATGGTGGTGTGTTAGAGATGGAAAAAGAAAGAGAACACCAAAGTCATCCCCTGCAGTTATCATTCCGAAGGATGGAGATAAGGGTATAGTGAAAGGGGGAGCCTTAAGACAGTTAGAATTTATGCTTATTAAATGTCTCTAAAAGTCTTTGTTAATGTTTGTTTTGTAGGGTCTTCTGGAGAACCAGAGCAGAGACTGATTGATGAAACTGTTTTGGAGCCATCTGTGGTGATTGAACAAGGAGCTGAACTTTTAAAAGAATCTTTGGAGAGCTATCTGAAAAAGAATGAAGAAGTTGCAGCACAACAAGGATCGAGTGCTCATGTTGAAAAAGTTACAAGAGTTGAACCAGAGATTGAAGATCTGGGGAGTTCAAGTGAAGATGATTCTGAAGAAACTCAATCTGAATCTGAATAAGATCCAACAACTCTTGGAAGGGGGAAAGCACAGCTGAAAAAGAAACCGTTAAAGAAGAAGAAAACATCAGATGAAGAAGATTCACCTTATGTACCAGATCAGCCAAAGAAACAAGAAAAGAAACGAAAGGCAGTTCAAGCTGGAATAATCCCAAGAAATGTTAGAGCAAAGAAAGCTGGAGCAGAACCATCTAAAGAAAAGGGAGGAAAATCAGAAAAGCATGTTCAGAAACCAAAAGAACCTGAAGTTGAAACTATAAAGGAGCTAGTAGCTGAAAAAGAAACTGGTGGTGATGATTATGTAGAAATCACGGGGTTCAAAACTGTTAGTCCAAATCCTCCTCCACAAGATAAACCAGGACCGTCACATCATAAAGATCCAAAGTATGATTACATTTTTGAAGGTCTTCCAGAAGCAACAGGAATTTACACAGAAGATATGCCTGAAGAAGACTTTGACATGTTCAATGATCAAGTAGTTAAAGAGCTATAACAGAAGGTCAACAAGCTAGAAAAAGAAAAGGCAAAAACAGAATTAGAACGTGATATTCTCAAGAAACAGGTTGATAAATTGATGAAAGCTCATGATCAAATCAGAGAGGCGTTGATAGAGCAAGAAGAATCTATGAACAAAATGAAGGATGATGTTCATGATAATTCTAAGATGTTTGAATTATTGACGCTTGAGATCTCTTTATTGAATGTCAAGATAAAGAATCTGGAGGATGTGAACCAAACCTTAAATCAGCTTCTCAGTGAAATGAGTGAAGCTTCGTCAAATGAAATGAAGGCGATGAAGCTAGAGATGGAAGCCATGAAGGCTGACAAAGTGATGAAAGATGAACAATTTCAGATGCTATGTGCTGTTATGGAAAGTCACTTGAAAATGAATATTCATGCTGCATTTGAAGAGATAGAAGTGAGAAAAGCTAATGAAAGAAGAATGGAGCGAGAAAGACGTCTAGCTGAAGAAGCTACTCAAAAGAACAAAGGTGTGATTGATGAGACTCAAGAAGCTGGTGGATCATCAAGCCAACCTGATATTGGTGGTTCATCATCACAACTAGATATTGAAATGATTGAGGTTGTGGAAGATCAGGAACAAGAAATTGTTGATAATGAACAAGAAATGGTTGAAGCTGAAGAAGTTCAGGAACCAGACTACATGATTGTTGGTGAGTCTTCAGAGCCTGTTGATATTGATAATATTCTTAGAAGGGTTGAGGTTATTCAGAGAAAAAGAAAGGCAAGAGAAGTGTTACTACTAGAATGGAAGACACAACAATTTGTGTTGGTTGGTGATGCTTGTCCTGTGCCATACAATGCAAAAGAAGTGGCTCGACTTCTAAAGATTTTTAATCTGAAAAGAAAGGGAAAGATAGCTCGTGGAGAGATAGTTGATGAAGACTCTGATGAAGAGTTGTTTGGTGATGAAGAAGAGGAAGAGGAAAATAATGGTGATGATAAGCCTGATGATGGTAATGATAAAGATGACAAAGGAGATGATGACAATGATCAAGGTGCTTCTGGGTTATTAGTCAAAGATCCAATTGTTCAAGAAAAGATTGAAGAGCTTTTGAATGATGAGATTAATGAGCAAGAGGATGACGTACAGAATGAAGCATCATCATCTGGAAAACAACATGCTAATCAGGTACTTCTCTCAAACCCAACTGTTATTTATCTGAATATTCCACAAGAAGGAGAGGTAGAGGTGAGAAGATCAAGAGCTGAAATTTTAGAGGAACTGGGGTTAGAAGATGGAAAGTTCAAGTTTGATATTGAGGATGAAATTCCTCAGTCACCAGCTAAAGATTTCGAACCGAGATATGCATTTGAAGCAGATCATTATGATGATGTAATTGTCGAAGATGCTTCAGATTCATATAAAGATGAAGTTGATTTTCATTATGCTGGGGTTGATGAGACATTTCCTTCATTTGCTGAGATGTTTAAAGACAGAAATGAAGATGAAATCAGAAGAAAGATTGTTGAAAAGATCTCCACTGAGGGTGTTCCTGAAACCGTTCCTAGAGAAATATCTGCAGAAGAAAGGAAGAAATGGTTCAAGAATATGCCCAAGAAAAGAAAGACTCTCAGAGCTCTCCAGTACTTCACTCACAGCAAAAATTTGGCATGGGGAGATATTTTGTCGTGGGGGTATCTTGAAGACTTGAAAGTATATGCCATTAGGAGAGAAGAAGGAGTTCAATACTTCGAGTTCTTATCTGATATTGCTTCTCTACCTTGGTGGGATGTGGATGAGTTGGTGAAGACTCAGAATATCAAACAGTTCTACTTTGGTCCTGAAGTTCGTTTACATGATCAAGATTTGTGGAACTACATCAAGTTGCAAGCAAAAAATGGTTATCCTGATTGGAAACCACAGTATCCGAAGCAGATTGTAAGAGTCTTGGAAAACGGAGAAAAGGATATAACTCTGGATGTAAAGCTGCCCAAATGTTTGAAGAATATGCCTCTTAGAGCCATCGAACAAGATTTTCATGATATATTTCAAGGATGGTTTTACAATGAAACAACGGCTGAGACAGTGATATCTCTTTTTGACAAGTCCACCGGAGAATCTAGAAGAATCAGTATATTGGATCCTATGTGGCTTGTTAACTGCTCAAAGAAAGACATTGATTGTTTATTTCTTAACAAGATTGTTTATGAGAAGAGAGTTAAAGCTCAAGCAATGCAGTATCAATCGATAGTGGATGTTTGCTTCGCTCAAGACATCAATTCTGGTAGATATTGGAAGAGCAAATGGAGAAACATTGAAATTGATGAGTTCTTGAAGAGATACAAGTGAAGTCAAAGATCAAAGGAGATAGCAAAGAGAACAGCTGAGCTGGGAAGACGAAGAATGGGGTATGTGCCACCAACAGATCAGACGCCAATTGAATCTGAAGAAAACAAGATTCCGAAATGGGATCGAAAGCGTGATGGTGACCCAGAGTACAGGAAATGGTGGATGACTGAGGGCAGACATAAGAGACAAAGGATGTCAGAAGAAAGAGAAGAAAAGAGAAGGCAGAAAGCCAGAGAAAGAAGACGGAACAGAAAGAACTGAAAACTATGCTGGAAGGAACTATAGCTACATCCGAGGGAGAGTCTGTTAGTATAATAACGTCTGTAGCTTCCGTCAGCATGTAGTCATGTTTTGTATATTTGTGAATAGTTTATGTTTGTATGTATGTCTGTAAAGCAAGTCAGGATATGGCGCATTATTTTGTTAAGTGCTGACATTTGTTGACCATGCTAACCGATCGGCTAGCCCAGCCGATCGAACAGGCCAACCGATCGAACAGCATGTTCGATCGAACAGCAGGTCAGCCGATCGGCTAGCCCAGCCGATCGGCCAGCACTCACTCTATCCTGACTGTGCCTATATATAGCTGTTCGATCAGCTCATTCGTAACTTTTGACATTTTCACTCTCTGGCTAACTCATGTCCGTCTGAACTCTCTAAGGAGCTTGTACACTTTCATATTCAAGTAATAGAAGATCAGACAGTAATTAGGGTTGAATTTGTTCTCGTATATCTGTTGTATGATTCAATGAATTACGCGCATTAATCATATCCGATTCACCTAAGTTTCCGAACAAGAGGATCCTATCCGAGGGACCAACAGGGAGCTGTTATTTTCGCACTTAAGATATGGAGACATTACCTGTATGGTACCAAGTGCACCATCTACACCGATCACAGGAGTCTCGAGCATATCTTCAAGCAAAAGGAATTGAACATGCGACAATGACGATGGGTCGAGCTTTTAAATGATTACGAATGTGCCATCAAGTACCATCCGGGCAAAGCCAACATTGTGGCCGACGCCCTCAGTCGAAAAGATATTGCACCTAGACGCGTGCGAGCGCTGCAACTTACCATTCAGTCTGATCTTCCTGCACAGATACGAGATGCTCAGGTAGAAGAATTGAAACCAGAAAACGTCAGGGCTGAAGCCCTACGCGGCTCAAGGCAACGGTTAGAACAAAGGGAAGGCGACGCCTACTATGTAACATAACGCATTTGGGTCCCGCATTACGGAAACCTACGCGAGCTGGTAATGGATGAAGCACATAAGTCTCGCTACTCAGTACATCCGGGTTCAGATAAGATGTACCACGACCTCAGAACTACATATTGGTGGCCTAGCATGAAGGCCCACATAGCAACTTACGTCGGTAAATGTTTGACTTGTGCGAGAGTCAAGACAGAATATCAGAAGCCATCAGGCCTACTTCAGCAACCAAGGACACCACAATGGAAATGGGAAGAAATTTCCATAGATTTTGTTACTGGTCTGCCTAGATCCCAGCGTGGAAACGATACTATATGGGTGATCGTGGATCGACTCACAAAGTCTGCACACTTCTTGGCTATCAAGGAAACAGGCAAGTTCTCTACATTAGCAGACATTTACTTGAAAGAAGTGGTCTCGAGGCACGGGGTGCCAACCTCTATTATTTCCGATCGGGATGCACGTTTTACTTCAGAACTATGGCAAGCGATGCACAAATCTTTTGGCTCACGATTAGACATGAGCACATCTTATCACCCTCAGACGGATGGGCAGTCTGAGCGTACTATCCAGACTCTAGAAGACATGCTTCGGGCATATGTTATCGACTTCGGCAACGGCTGGGAAAAACACCTCCCTTTGGTGGAGTTTTCATATAACAACAGTTACCACACCAGCATTCAAGCCGCTCCATTTGAGGCATTGTACGGGCGTAAATGCCGATCACCTCTTTGTTGGGCAGAGGTGGGTGATAGTCAGATCACGGGTCCAGAAATGGTAGTAGACGCAACAGAAAGAATTGCTCAGATATGACAACGCATGGCGGCAGCTCGTGACCGTCAGAAAAGCTACGCTGATAAGCGTAGGAAACCCTTGGAATTTTAGGTCGGGGACCGGGTTCTACTTAAAGTCTCACCCTGGAAGGGTGTGGTTCGCTTTGGTAAGCGAGGCAAACTCTATCCGCGATTTGTCGGACCGTTCGAAATCATCAAGAAAATAGGCAAAGTGGCCTACAAACTGAATCTACCAGCAGAACTTGGTGGAGTTCACAACGTTTTTCATGTGTCGAATCTGAAGAAGTGTTTGTCAGATGAGACCCTTATAGTTCCTTTCAAGGAGCTCACTATCGACGATCAGCTGCGATTCGTCGAGGAACCTGTTGAAATCACGGACCGGGATGTTAAGGTCCTCAAGCACACCAGAATACCTCTTGTTCGAGTTCGTTGGAACTCCCGTCATGGCCCAGAGTTTACCTAGGAACGAGAAGATCAAATGAAACTCAAGTATCCCAGTTGTTCAGAAACAACGCAACTACTACTGAGGCTGAAGCTACTACAGAATTTTGGGATGAAATTCCAAACCAACGGGGGGATGATGTGACACCCAAGGAAAACCAGTAAACCACACAACTTAACTAGCTTCCTCATTAACCGCATGCTAAATTTTGGGACGAAATTTCTTTCAAGTTGGGGATAATGTGACAACTCGAGTTTCCAAGATTCTACTTCCGCATTAACTGCACGTTAACTGTTTAGTTGTTTGATTGTTGCTTTGTAATTGTACACACTGAATTATACGCGGAGATGTTTGTTTGATATGTTATGTATGATTAGACTGTTTGGTTGCATGAACTTGTAAACTATTTAACTTGTAAACTAATTAAGATTAAAAACCAAACCGACGAAACAACTCGGTGAAACAAGGAGTTTCGCCATCAATCAACCCGATGAAACAGCTGTGTTTCGCCATAGATCATTTCGACGAAACAGGGCGTTTCGTCAACTTAACCTCGACGAAACAAGCGTTTCGCCGGCCCAATGTACGCCGAAGCCCAGTAAGGGGCCCAATTATGATACACGAATATATAATAACCTAGGGTTACGTACAGCACATCAGTTATCGAATTTCAAACCCTAGAGCTCCTATCTCCCTATTTTCTGTGCACCGGCGGCAACCCCCGTCTCTCTCGAAGCCCTCACGAATTTCACCACACACAACCGGTAAGTATATGGTCAATTGTTATCGTTGTTATCATGATGGATTACCTATCTTGATTTGAATGCTTAAATGTTTACTGCTCAACATGTTTCGTATAGGGTTCATGATTTGGATTGTTGATGATGGTTACCATGTTGCGTAGACTAAAATCATGTAAAGTTTATATGTTACTATTGACTGTATGTAAAAGATACGAGCTTAAAGTCTGGTTATGCTCATAAGCACATAATGATTCCTGATAACAAAGAACTAGTAGACCTAAGTAAATATTGATTATATGTACTGATTGTGTGGATCGGGGGTTTGACTAACAAACTGTTAGGAATAGGATGCGGGCTGCATGTATTATGTTCGATGTTATATGTGATATATGATTTCTGTATGATTGAATGTTTGCTGTAGCTTGTTGATCGGTGATTAGGGTTTTCTGTATGTAACTGTTAATACGACGTAACTGATGGCGAAACAGGGGGTGTTTCGCCGAGAATACATATGACGAAACAAGAGATGTTTCGCCGAGGGTAATTGCGACGAAACAAGGGGTGTTTCGCCAAGGATAATCACGACGGAAGGGATGGGTTTCGTCAAAGGGTTGCACGACGAAACAAGTGTGTTTCGTCAAAAGGGTAATCTGCACAGTAACTTGGTTTATTTCTGTTAAGAGTTAACTGGATTAGTTAACTGCCGTTAAATGTTAAGCATGACTTGTATGAGTTTGAATATGTGCTTTGTGCTATTCGGTGATCATTGATTGCACGTGTATGTGAACTTCGTGAATGTAAACTGATTATGTACACGTGCCTACTTTAGGACTTGACTGATTATTTGTGAGCATATACTTTTGCATACCGAGCAAACCAAGGTGAGTTCACACTCTTACCAAGGCATGGGATTCCCGGTGGGTTGGGAATGGGATTGAATTTTTAATCGTACCTTCGTGGCTACTGGTTTACGTACCACTGTCCTCGGGTTGGGAAGGACACCTATAGATACAACTAGACTAGAACACATGGGAAGTCCCCACTAATCTTCGCAAACATGTCTGGGAGGCCGCGATACGAGTACTAATCTTCGCAAACATGTCTGGGAGACCGCGATACAAATACAGATACTACTAGTCTAGGACACATGGGAAACCCCCACCAATCTTCGCACACATGTCTGGGAGACCGCGATACAAACTAATACGATATATGGTCTACCAAACGAGTATATGCTTTATGAAACGAATACTATAACTAAACAACCAACTGTGAACTCGCTCAACTTTGTTGTTGACTCTTTGTTACATGCCTTGCATGACGTTAGGTACTCATGGAGCTTGCACTGGGAGGCGCAGTCGTTGTGGGACATGGACATTGGATGCCATGTTAAAACAATATAACACTTTAAACTTATTACTTATGTTTGGGTTTTCACAATTATGCTTCCGCTAAACATTTACTATGCTTTGTTTTGAACACCTTTCATATTGTTTGGTTGAACTATATTTATTATTTATTATGTTCAATATGATTGGTGGCTTGATCCCGGTCAATCACGCCTCCAAGCGGTAGTACTCCGCGTGTGGATTTTGGGGGTGTGACAACCACCATACCTCCTCCACCACCACCACAACAGTTACATACCAAAAAACCCACCAAACCACCGTGTTTTTTCGGCCGCCACCAAAGCCCCACACCCCATTCATTCGTTTCGCCGGCAGAAATTCCACCGCCTCCCGCATATGCTCTGTGAAAATCACACCATACACCTTCTTCGCATCTGCTCTGTGGAAATCGATCCTCAACCCCGTCGTTTGAAACCTAAAACAAGGAGATGTTGGTCATCAGATGACTAATGTGTTTCAGATCGCCGAAGGTTTGTGATTAATCGTGGTTATAAATCGGTTTTGTGATAAATTGTGGTGGTGGTTTGACTGAAATCGACATTCGACCAACCTTTCAATCTTCGAAGATGAAGAGAAAGAAGCTTCACCGCCGGTAGATGAGGAGGAGGAGGAGGAGGAAGAACCTCCGGACGCGAAGCCGATTGGTGTGGTGGTTAGGGTTTCCAGCAAGGGGAAGTCGAAGATCAATCATTATAAGGCGTTTGAATTTAACGGAATTTCGTACGAGCTTGTGAGTGTTTTGTTTAATTAATAGTTGTTTCAGAATTCATGTTATGATTATGATTAACTCTGAAAATTTTGAATTGTTATGTAATTTTGTTGAGAATCATCGAATTGAAGAGGAATTGTTGTAAGTTGTTTGAATTTAGCTAGTGTTATGTGGATATGCAACTTATAGTGTTGTGAATGATGGAATATGCTTTGAGTTTTAGAGGTTGTTTTATAGGTATGGCGTTGTTAATGCTCTGTTGATTATAATCGACTGTCAAATTGCTGAATTATTATGTGATTTTGTTGAGAGTTGATCAATTGAAGAGGAATGGTTGCAAGTTGTTTGAATTTAACTAGTGTTATGTAAATATGCAACTTATGGTGTTAGTTGTTATTAAGTAGTTTATGGAACTTGTAGGTGGGTGATGATGATAGGGGGTAGGGTGAGGGTGGGGTAGGTTGTGGGGCCCACTTAAAATTGGAATTATTAATTGGATTTTTATTTTTTTATTTATTAAATGTTCAAATAGTCCCTGTTGTTTGCCCTTTTAAAGGAAAGGGTATTTTAGTCATTTCACACCCTCTTAACAGAGAAAACTAACTGATGTTAGGCACAGGGACTATCCGGGAACGAAAATTGAAAAGTTGAGGACTATAGTTGTAATTTTAGAAAGTTAGGGACTAAAGGTGAAAAAATGAAAAACCACAGGGACTATCCGGACATTTAACTCATTATTTTATTAAAAGTTTGAAACGAGTCACGAGCTTAAATGCGCTCAAGGTTTAGCTCAGGACTAGCTAAATTGTAGCTCACTTAACAAAACAAGCATGAGCTCGAGTTTCATATACCGAGTTTGATTATACTCATTAGTCTAAAAACCCATTATTGTATTAGTATAATAATTTTTATTTTACACAACAAATATATAAATAATAACAAATATGATGATTATATTAAACTTCAATGAAAAATAACATATACTTTGTTATATAAAATAATATGCGTGTATATGAATAAGATTGTTATTTTTTTTATTATCGGCTAAGTCATACACCTCTCTATTTCAACTTCTAAATCAATAAATTTATATAAGTTTTTACAGTGGGACTTGAATCTCAACCTCATAGAAAGTTACAAATTTTCTACAGAGATTAATACCAGTAGATTACAAACCTTTTCGTAAAAAAAATTAAAAACAAATATTTCTAATGTATAATAAATATGTAAAACTAACTAAATTTAAGCTCATTTAGTGAATGAATTCAAGGTTGTGCATATAATACTAAGTTTGCATATGGTCGGTCATACGGCAGAACTAGCATACATTAATATAATCAAAATATTTTTGATGTAATATATCTATATCTATATATATTTAAAAATTTAGTTATATCAACTTTTTTACAACCTTCATTATGAGCCTCTTAAATATATTTGTGTCTTTCAAGTTGTAATTGCCCATCCTTGATCAATAATTCCCTTTCCCATGCATATAAATACCTTCAATTGTCTTCTCATATTACTCTAAACTTTTCATCTTTCTTGCAAAATGAGAAATTTCAGTTTTGCAATTTTATTCATTACTACCATAACATGCATTGTTCTTCCACATTTTCATGGAAGATTAGCCACGGCTACATGCACCCAAGATGGATCAGAGCGTTGGGGTTATGTTCAAGTCAGACCCGGTAAGATTCAAAAATTTATTTATTTATTGTTTAAGAAACTAAAGGCTACCCACTTTTAAAGATTGGATTTTTTTAACTTCTTGGGTGAAAACAGGGGCACACATGTTCTGGTGGCACTATATAAAAGTCCGTACAGAGTTCATGAACCAAAAAAGCCATGGCCAATATCTATATATACTTATATATCAACTTTTTTACAACCTTCATTATGAGTATCTTAAATACATTTGTGTCTTTCAAGTTGTAATTGCCTATTAACAAGGGGCCAGAAATAAACAAAATTCGACCCGTTTCTAATTCTCCCTTTCCTGTTTCTCACACCCTAAAATGTAACCCCTAACTTCTCGGTTTCACTCTAATAAAAGTAAGCGACTTATCATTTTCTCATAACAATCATCATTTAATTTTGTGTTAATTAATGTTGTCCATTCCGAAAGACCATCTAAATGGCTTTATAAATCTTTGTCAAAATTTAAAAAATAACCGTTTTTTAGGGTTTATTTTTAAATTTTATTAAAGCTGGCCAACCCACGTGGGCTAGCCACGCCCCGCCATACCGACCTAACACGTCACTCACCAGCGGGGGGCTCGAAGTCCACGTGTCAACCCATGCCCCAAACCCCCGCCCCACCATACCCCACGGTCTAAGATATAAGAGCCACATATACACTTCGCAGGTTAATTTATTTTCTTTTGATTATCATAGGTTGATTTTAATTTATATTTTATCTCAAATTGAGTATATCCAAATAAATAACTTACAAATGGGCCAAGTTTGAGTTGACCAAAAGTGGAGTTGCTTTGTGTCACAGTTCTATTAGTTTTTTGCACGTTTGGGTCTTACAACATGAGAAAGTAGTAAGGGCAAAATGGTCAAAATCATTTTTTTGTTATTGTATGACTAGAAGCAACCCCCCTGATTTTTGTACGAACATAACCTTTATAATACTCTAATATTTTTATTTATCATAATGTTTAATAGTTGCAAAGTTTTTAAGTAAAAAGGAATAACATGAGAGAATGTGTCTACATAAAGGTTATATTATCATATATATCGTCTTGTGAATTATTCATAACCATCTAAGCATCTTAAGTATCATGATAGAGGGGCTTCGCTTAGGTTACACCATCTTAATATCATATGAATCATTGATAAACATTTACTCAAATAGCACATAGGTTTACATTATGCCTTTTGACTTATTCATGATATCTAATAACAATAATAACAATAATAATACTGTTAATAATTATAACATAAGAGACAGTCATAATAATTGTATATGTCACCTAATTTACTATGTGTTCTTAACCATATTTTAAAAATACTCAATAGTTAATGTTACTTAGTTATATATTGTTATATATGTTCCTTACAGTATGTATGGTTTCTAATTTAACATGACATTAAATTATATTCTAACCACACATCAATTAAAGGACATTGATTCCAGACCCTAACTACATATTTACCTTCATAAATACAGTTTTAATGATGTTTTTAATTCTACTTTATTATATTAATGTGGCTATAATTGTTATGTCCCTTTGTATGCAAACCCCTAACTTCTCGGTTTCACTCTAATAAAAGTAAGTGACTTATCATTTTCCCATAACAATCATCATTTAATTTTGTGTTAATTAATGTTGTCCATTCCAAAAGACCATCTAAATGGCTTTATAAATCTTTGTCCATATTGCAGCCCATACCCACCTTCTCTCCAACAACCTATAACCTCTCTGTCTACATGTGTGGCCATGGCAAGGAACGATTCTGTTGCTGGGTATTCAGAGAAATGGACCACACTAGAAGCCATCTTGACCCACGGTAGAAGAAACAAGCATCACATGGTATGCCCTACAAACTAGATTGTATATATAGAATATTCATTTTAGATTATGTATCTTTATCGAAATCGAAGAGTAAAGGACAATATATCTCTATCTCTACACATAATATTAGGGAGGACGCATGACACGATTCCAGCCTCCGTAATTTGTTATCTCGACCGTCTCTTTTATAAGATTATAATGTTAAAGAAATATATACTTTTAAATTTAATATTAACTTAACTATATATGCTAAATATTTAATTATGGATAATTATAATATGATTACCCAAATGAGTTTATATATTTTTTATTTTTATCTTAAGTTAATTAATTTAATTGTGTTAAAAGGATACTTGAAGGATTATTTACAAAGGTAACCCAATAACCAAAAACGCGTTTAGTGGGATCTTGGTGCTAGATTTTCTATCATACATTTTGGGTTAGACAGCAAGATTGTCACTAAATAAATATGGATGTTTTTTATTAGTTAAGACTCAAAAAGAACCATATGTTCAATATATATATACATTCATCCTTTTATGGTATTATTATAAATCAAGAAATGACTTCCTGACAGGTTAATTGTTATTACATATGATCATACAATTTTCATATGCATGTATGAGTTGATTGTTATATGAAGGCACAAGCTTATTTTTAATACATTAAATCAAACATCTATTTGGACTTACATTCGTATGTTAAAACCTAACAGTAAGTTTACGAGTTTGACAGGCAATAACCAAATCCAATTTCGTATAGTTTGCGACGACCAAGCTGACCCCACACGGTTGTTGGTTGTATCCACATCACATAGGAGGACTATATTGCGGCTGAAAAAAAATAATGTTTTTTTAATACTGAAATCTATTTTTTAATACGGAATTCACATTTATAGATATTTATAAATATTTTTTAACAGTTATAAATATTTATAAATATTTTTTAATACCGAATTTGAGTCTCCAACAATTATTCCAATAATTACATATCCATTCACATTTTTAATACCGAAAAAAAAGTACTGTTTTTTTTTTAATACCGAATTCACGTTTATAAATATTTATTGAAAACACAAAATGTAATTTAAATATTGGGTAGATAAAGTGTGTACGTAATTCGTGGCGAACCAAGAATATGTAAACGTTGGTCATTTTGGTTAAGGTCAAATCAGGTTTGCATTAGAATGTAATATACACTTAGGATATGTCATTTTGGATAAGCACAATATTGGTTATCATTTTTGAATCAAATGGTTAAAGTTTATAGTTATGCTGGTAATATATGCAGTGTGCTGAATTCACCTGTCGTGTTAAAGTCAAACGCATACGCAATAGCCAAGAGTGGTTCAGGCTGACATGTGGCGGTGGGAATTGCATGAAAGGTGTGGGGCGTGAAGACAACGATATGTGGTGTGATGGGTACGAAAACCCCGTTGTCTTCCCGAGTGGAAGGTTTGTTTCTAAAAATGTTTAGTTGCACCGGCCGTGTCAGACGTCTTACCACGAACAAACAATATCTATTATGCATGCCGTGCATCGCACGGGCTTTCTCCCTAGTTTATATATAACAAACAAGTTCTCTCTCTCTCTCCTTATATATATATATATATATACCTATTCATGAGTTATTATGGAATAACATTACACTAATATACCCAATTAGGGATGCTAAAATAAACCAAGCCTGACAGGTATATCTAAAACCCAAAATATATGGGACAAGTATACCTGAAGCCCGACAAGTATGGGCTGGATACGAGATTAGTTTTAAAAAAATTCACGGGTATAAGACGGGTATGAGATGAGGTAATACCCAACTTGTTTACCCGAAACCACATACTTGTTTACCTAAATCATATAATCAAAGTTTTTTTCCTTATATTTTATTTTCTTTTAACCTTTAACTATTTCTGATTTATTTTAGCAGGCTTATTCTGTGAAAAAAACAAATTCTTTTAGAATATGTATATTTTATTATCTTATTTATATATTTTTATGTTATGATATATACAAATAAAACTATATAAAAGTTAAAATGTTCTTATTCATTTATGATAAAATGTATATGTATGTAGTGTACATTTTAACTTATAATATTTGTTATATGAATAATAGTAAAAAGGAAATGTATTTGGAAATCTCAGTCGGTATCTTTTAACAAATTAACGGGCATACCCGATACCTGACGGGTAATTACCGGGCAAATACCCGACGGGTATTAGGTCAAGTATAATACACGATTTACAACACGGTATGGGTATAAGATTAGCAATCCACAACTGAGACCCGAGCAATTGCCATCCATATACCTCGGCCCATGTCGCTCCCCTTGCGGGCTAACGTGGACATTTGGGACCACAAGGAACACAATGTCTCTGGTGGCGTCCCTGTTCGGGTGAAGGCATTGAAAATGGTAAAGGTGGGCACCGGTCTTAAGACCATTGAACAATCAATTAATTATGTTTCCTTTTACACTTAATGAATACGATATTCAACCTCACATGAAAAACTACTTTAAACTTTAATACTTAAGCTGGTGGGTGTGCTTTAAAGCCCTATGGGCTTTATCACGCCATGTAAGCGTTACGTAAATTTTGAGATAAAAATTACGCCCCCCTTAACAATGATGGTATAGGATAAAGCCCACTAGCGTCTAGCGCCCCCACCTAATTATAGAATGATGGTGTGGGATGGGTAAGTCATTCACCAATCGCATGAGGTGCGTGAATCTAAACATGACTTACCGGAAAGGCTTGGTAGCATTAACTTGGGAGTGAAATAATTTGCCGACTGCATAATGAAGTCAACGCATGTGAGGTAACTATCCACACTAGGGGTGCTAAACAGGTCGTGTTCGCGGGTTGACGGGTTCAACCCGACCCGAACCCAAAAATTTTATACGAACCCAAACCCGAAAATTGTGTCATACCAATGAACCCGAACCTGACCCGAATATTCGTAGGTTAACCCGAACACGACCCGTTCAACCCGAAAACTTTTATTTTTTAATATTTTTTACACAAATTAATGTATTAAATTTAAAATTTACTTAAAAAACATAAATATATATAATACAATTACATTTAAATTATAAAATCTTATATGTATTTCTTTTTCTTTGTTATAATTATAGCATAAATACATACCCAATTTAATTTATAACATAAAACATATTGTAAAAAAAATATTATATAATATAAAGGGGTTAAACGGGTCAATCCGCCAACCCGACCAGGTTGACCCGAACCCGACCCGTTTAGCTAAACGGTTTCGCGGGTTCAACCTGAAACTGACCTGAACCCGTTTAGACTAAACCTAAACCCACGAATTTCGTGTTAGGTTCGTGTCGTGTTTTCGGGTCGTGTCAGAAATTCACACCCCTAATCCACACCCAACCGATAATACTTGAAGCAGTGATATCATATAAGCTATCATTTTAACATTTTATTATTTAATGTTTCCGATTCCAATAATAATATCAATGCTTTTGATTAGTTATCAGTATTCAACATCATAAAAGAAGTAACACTTCTTAACACTCAACCATTTTTGACCAAGAATAAATTTGTTCCTAACAAAAACAAGCTAATATTCGAAAATTACATATACCAACACCCTATATACCACATGAAGTTAAAATAAAGATAGAGAAAGAAAAAGGGTCGTATTATTGGCACACTTTGAAAAATTAAACTGACACTATCAATATGCATCGTATAGGCCTATACGATGCGTATTAGGTTAAATTTAATTTCCAAGATCAGTCAAAGGCTAACACTGTCTCCTCATGCGGACTAATACGCATCGTATAGGTCTATACGATGCGTATTATTAATAGGTTGTCTATCAAACCTGACAGATAGGTTCACATGCAAACCCTATACGAATCGTATAGACCTATACAATCCGTATTGGACTTTCAAAGTGTGTGAATAACCCAGCCGGTGTGCCAATAGAATCCCCCAAACAAAAAAAAAAAAAGGTGTATATTAAGCTTGGACCATCCTACAACTTAAAAGCATGTAGATAACACCCATACGTCCCCACACCACATATATAAATACTTACATACAACACACTTTCATATCTCACTCCTCACACACAAAATCTATCCACTCTTTCTCTCACTAAAACTATTCCAACGAATTATGACTCGTCACTATAGATTCCTCTCTTCCGTCGCTAACTCATCTTCACTTGACCAAACAGCAGCACAACCACCAGAAGCCGTCATCGTAGAGTCCGATTTCGTCGTCATCCTCGCCGCTCTCCTCTGCGCTTTAATCTGCATCTTAGGCCTCCTCGCCGTAGCTCGCTGCGCCTGGCTCCGCCGCGGAACAACCTCCACCGTCCGCCGGAACCCTAGCCAGCCGGCGGCGAATAAAGGAATGAAGAAGAAAGTAATTGAATCACTACCGAAGTTTGTTTACAATTCAGGTAAGGAAGAAATTGGCGGCAAAAAGGTGTCGTCCGGCGAGTGTGCGATCTGTTTGGCGGAATATTCCGACGGAGATGAGGTCCGTGTTCTGCCGCAGTGTGGACATGGATTCCACGTGGGATGTATTGATGTGTGGCTGAATTCGCATTCTTCGTGTCCGTCGTGTAGGCAGATGTTGGTGGTGACTCGGTGCCGGAAGTGCGGTGAGTTTCCGAGTGGTGTCGCCGGAGAAAGTTCGAGGGAGATGGAACGGAAAGGTGGACGGCATGATAATACGTCTTGTGAGAGTGATTATTTACCGTGATTGTGATTGTTTACCGTTTGGTTTAAAATATGTGGTATAGACTGTAGAATCTGGAAATTAATTGTTGATAGGGTGTTATTTTTTTCTGATCTAATTTCTTTTTAGATTACTTTGAATTAATCTTTTCAAGTAAAATTAGGATGACAGTTACAATCAAGTCATAAAGTGGTTGCAAAGGTAAATATTTTATGAAAAGTGCTTTTTTTGGTTGTAAAGGTAAAATTAGGTTGATAGTTTAACTCTACCTTTTATGAGTTGAGTTAAATAGATTGATTACCCTTTTTAACTCACTACTAAAAATTATACTATCTTAATCCTATTAAAAGTGTCATATTTTGAATTTTCAAAGTCTTTATTTATAAACTTTGAGTTTTATTATATATTTTTTGTGTTATTATAAAACTTGATGAAAATTAACCCGATAAAAACACTTGTTGTCACGGCCCCCGACCCGGTTTGACCCGTTTCAGGAGCCGCGGGACAGAAATCCCGTGATATTTATTTATGTGATTTTAGCAGCGGAAATTTTAACATCAGGATCGTTGTAAAGCTAAAACTTTTTCCGATTATTTTATTTCACAATTCGGGATAAACCTCGATAATTTACAATACATAAGTTTTGGTGATAAATCCTTATTTCAAAACATATTTCCTTATTTTTATACTGAGCCACTATTTTAAGCTTGTAATGCTCCTCAGCACTTTTCCTGATTTACAGTAGATCACCTGAAACATGTTTGAAAAAGGTTTTGTCAGCGGGAAAATACTGAGTGAATCATTCTATTTACTGAAAACGACACATTTGTTATAATTTACAGTATCAAGAGTTTTTACATATGTTTATTATCAACCAACTTTCAAGAATAGGTATTTGTCACAGACCAGCTCTGTGACGGTGGTCATATCACCATTGGCTGTCCCAATGAGTGACGTATATCACTTTAGGCTCGCCCACCTAATGTGAAGGAAACAATAATAATAATACTGTGCACAATACCCCACATACCGGCTGTAATTTGGTGATTACATAAACTTAATCACTGTAATTATAACTTTTTGGAAAATAAATTGGAGTATTGTAAAACAGTTGATAAAAAGAGAATGACTCACATTGCAGATTTAGTATGGATAGAATATGATTTTAGCCCTGTTAACCTAATTTCAACAATAATGCACACAAATTAGGGTTAGTGATCAATACAGCAGTTACGATAACTCACAAGATCAAATTCTCACAATGAACGACAAAGTGCGATACTTAAACTCATTCATCGAATTAACGACGAACGACAAAGTATAACCCTAATGTGGGCGGCACTTAAACATTCTTTGGATATATTGATCTCAGAAAATGAATCGTAATAGCGATCGAGTGATTACCCTGTTTTGCGGCAGCAATTCGAAAGTAGTGTGTGTGTTTATTTGTAGTATAAGTGTGATAACTCGTTGTACAGAAAGCGTTTGGCCGTCGTTTTAACTTCCAGATTCAAGTCCCAAGGCCCTCTATTTATACTGAAAATTTGCATCTCCCGCGTGTCGCGGAAGAATTCGGGGAACCTCCCGCGTATCGCCTGGGATGCCAATTTAGGGTAGGGTAGGTTTCGTGTCCAGTAGCTTGGGTGAGTTGACAGTTTTGCTTAATTCAATTCAGACAACGAATTTAGAGGATAATATCGATTAGGGTTTAACCCCCCCTGAGTTTTAGGGGCCCTGATCCTGATTCTGATTGTTTCAAAAATTTTAGGGTTAGTGTAGAATTACTTGGGTTTCTCATTTAGGGTTTTCTTAATAGCTAATTACCATCCTAAGCATTAATTTTAGTGAGAGTTGTTACATCCTCCCCACCTTAAGAAGAATCTCGTCCTCGAGATTTACTGAAATAGATGAAGGTATTTCCGCTTCATTTCTGACTCTAGCTCCCAAGTATATTCTGGCCCCCTCTTTGAATTCCATTTGACTTTCACCAGTACTAGTCGCTTGTGTTTGAGAAACTTGATTTTCCTATCTTCTATTTGTAAAGGTTTCTCTATGAATTTCAGCTTTTCATTTACCTTCACATCTTGAAGAGGTACTACCAAGGATTCGTCTGATAGACATTTCTTAAGATTGGATACATGAAATACATCATGTACTCCAGCTAGTTCTTCTGGTAGTTGTAAGCGATAAGCAACTGGTCCGATTCGTTGAATCACTAGAAATGGTCCAACATATCTTGGACTCAGTTTTCCTTTCTTACCGAATCGTACTACTCCTTTCCAAGGAGATACTTTCAAAAGTACTTTGTCTCCTATCTGGAATTCGAGTGGCTTGCGACGATTGTCTGCATAGCTTTTCTGGCGATCTCTGGCTGCTTTCAATCTTTCCTTGATTTGAGTTATCTTGTCTGTGGTTTCTTGCAAAATTTCCGGACCTGATAATTGATTTTCTCCTATTTCCGCCCAACATACGGGTGTTCTGCACTTGCGTCCATACAGTGCTTCGAATGGAGCGGCTTCGATACTTGAGTGATAACTATTGTTATAGGAGAATTCAATTAATGGTAAATGATTATCCCAATTACCTCCAAAGTCAATTACACATGCACGGAGCATGTCTTCCAGAGTTTGGATCGTCCTTTCACTTTGTCCGTCCGTTTGTGGATGATATGCGGTACTTAGATTGAGTCGGGTTCCCATTGATTCTTGGAAACTTGTCTAGAAACGGGAAGTGAAACGACTATCTCTATCCGATACAATGGAGAGTGGAACTCCATGTAAGGATACTATTTCATCTACATACAACTTGGCTAACCTTTCCATACTAAAGGTTTCCTTCATTGGTAGAAAATGAGCGGATTTGGTTAATCGGTCTACGATCACCCAAATGGCATCATTACCTTTTCTGGTTTTGGGTAACTTAGTAACAAAGTCCATTGTTATGAGTTCCCATTTCCATACAGGCATTTCTAATTGTTGTAGTAAACCTGAGGGTTTCTGATGTTCGGCTTTAACTTGTAAACAAGTTAAACACTTAGATACGTATTCGGCTATATCCTTTTTCATTCCTATCCACCAAAAATTCTTTCTTAAATCTTGATACATCTTATTGTTTCCTGGGTGTATAGTATACCTAGATTTATGAGCTTCCTCTAAAATCTTTGATCTTAAATTTCCTTGTTTAGGTACCCAAATTCTGCTTTTGTGGAATTTCCAAATTCCATCATTTCCTTGTTCCAATTCTTTTAGGTAACCTTTCATTCCTTCGGCATCGTCCTTGATTGCCGTTTCCTGAATTTCTCTCAATTGTTCCATTAAATCTACTTGTAGATTTATTCTAAGAGCACGGACTCGCTTTTGCTTTTCATGGAACTTACGACTTAAGGCGTCTGCGACTACGTTTGCCTTTCCTTCGTGATATTGAATATCACAATCGTAATCACTCAGGATTTCCATCCATCTTCTTTGCCTCATGTTTAACTCTTTTTGCCCAAATATATATCTTAAACTCTTATGATCTGTATAAACAGTAAAATTACTTCCATACAGATAATGTCTCCATATCTTAAGGGCAAAAACTATAGCTCCTAATTCTAAATCATGAGTCGTATAGTTTTCCTCGTGCTTCTTCAATTGTCTGGAAGCATACGCAATTACCTTTTTGTGTTGCATCAACACACATCCGTATCCTAATTTTGAAGCATCACAATATACCTCAAAATCTTCTGTTCCTTCTGGTAAGGCTAAGATTGGAGCATTGGTCAATTTCTGCTTTAGAATTCTGAAGGCTTCTTCTTGTTTATGTCCCCACTCAAACTTAGTGGCTTTACAGGTTAGCTTAGTTAATGGTACAGCTATTTTGGAAAAATCCTTAATAAACCGTCTATAATAACCGGCTAAACCTATAAAACTTCTAATTTCCATTGCAGTTTGCGGAAGTTTCCAATTGGTAATTGCTTCTATCTTAGCAGGATCTACGTGAATACCTTCGTGATTCACCATGTGTCCTAAAAATTGCACTTCTTGTAGCCAAAATTCACACTTTGAGAATTTAGCGTACAACTTTTCGTTTCTTAACAAAGTTAAGAGTGCATGCAAGTGCTGACAATGTTCGACCTGACTTTTTGAATAAATAAGTATATCGTCTATGAAAACAATTACAAATTTATCCAAATATGGTTTACAGATCCTGTTCATCATGTCCATAAATGCTGCGGGTGCATTAGTTAATCCAAAGGGCATGACTGTAAACTCATAATGTCCATACCTAGTCCTAAAAGCAGTTTTAGGTATGTCTTCCTCTTGAACCTTTAATTGATGATATCCGGAGCGCAACTCTATCTTAGAAAAATATTTAGCGCCTTGTAATTGATCGAAAAGATCATCAATCCTAGGTAATGGGTATCGATTCTTAATTGTAACTTTATTCAATTCTCTATAATCAATACACATTCTCATCGATCCATCTTTCTTTTTCACAAACAACACCGGTGCACCCCAAGGGGATGAACTAGGTTGTATAAATCCTTTGCTTAGTAATTCATCTAATTGCTTTTTAAATTCTAACATTTCGGTAGGAGCTAATCGATAGGGTGCCTTGGCTATCGGTGTAGTTCCTGGAATTAGATGAATCCTAAATTCCACCTCTCTATCTGGTGGTAGTCCAGGTAAATCTTCTGGAAAAATATCTGGGTATTCTGAGACTACAGGAATTTCCTTAAGTTCTTTTCCTTTAGTACAAATGATTACTGAAATCATATATACTATTCCCTGTTTCCGTTCATAATTAGCAACTTTCATTACTGATATGAACTTCAGTGGCTTCCGAGGTTTATCTCCTGAAATCTTAATTACCTCTCCAGTAGGTGTTTGAATTTCTATAGAGTTTCTATCACAAATGATTTGAGCATGGTTGGCTATTAACCAATCCATTCCTAACACAACATCAAACTCAGCTAAATTCGTAGGAAATAGGTTTGCAGTAAATTTATGACCTAAGAGTTCTATTTCTACTTTTTGCAAAACCTGATTGATTTTGACTGAATTCCCATCTGCAGTTTCAACTGTAAAAATCTGCCTAACGGTAGTTAAAGGTAACTTAAGAGCTTGACAGAATGAAGTATTTATAAAACTTTGGTTTGCACCAGAGTCAAATAATACTTTTGCATAAACGTTGTCAACTAAGAACGTACCGGCGATCACATCCGGAATGAGTTCTGCTTCTTGAGTAGTTAGCTGGAATGCTCTGGCATTTTTCTTAGTAGCTCCTTCAGCTGCCTTGGGTTTGTTGTCTACTGGGTTAACTAACTTAGGACATTCTGGTTTGATATGTCCGGCTTCCCCACAATTGTAACAAATTATGGATTTCTTTCTGCAGTTTTCTTCCCGATGTCCTGTTGTTTTGCAAAAATTGCAAAGTTTGTTACATTTTCCAAAATGTTTCTTTTTGTAAATTTTGCAGAATGGCACAGTTGAAGATTGCCCTGTTCCTCTCTTCTTGAAATTACTACTATTACCCATCCTAAATCCTTGGGTAATTTTCTGAGCTAATTCCTTCTTCCTATCTTCATCTCTTGTGCGTATCAGTTCATCAGTTAAGGTGTTAGCTAATTCTACTGCATCGTCAATAGTGCGAGGTCTCGCAGCCTTAACGATATTGCGAATTTCGCTAATTAATCTCCAAATATAGCGAGAAATGAGTACCGGTTCTGGCGAGGCCAGGTGAGGTACCACTCTAGCATATTCGAAGAATGTCGAAGTATAACCACGACAATCCACACCTAACATCCGATGAGTTAGGAACTTATTTGCCATTTGTTCCTTTTCATACTCAGGACAGAATTTTCTTTCTACCAGATTCTTGAATTCTTCCCAAGTCATAGCATAAGCCCTATTTCTTCCTTTAGCTTGTAACACAGTGTTCCACCATTCTAGTGCTCCTTCTTTAAACAGATTTGAAGCGTACATGACCTGATCATCTTTGGCACACTTACTTATTGCAATTACTTCTTCGGTTTTCTCAAACCAACGCAGCGATGCAGTTGCCCCTTCATTGCCTGCAAATTCAGTGGGTTTACAAGCAAGGAATTCTTTGAAAGTGCAACCAGGTGTTGTAGCTTTCTGTTTCTTAGGGAGCGGCGTGTGCTGGGATTCATTATCATGATTAACATGATTATGGCCACCGTTTATACTATTACTGAAGTTATCTTCAGTAGTACGTTTACTAGGAATGATATGTTGCGGTTCGATTGGACTTTTTACAGCAGCAACAAATGCTGGAATAGCATTGGCTATCCCTTGAGCAACAATATTTTCAATATCTTGTCTAGTCATATATTGATCCCCTGGATGTTGTTCCGACTGATTAACCTCATTTACTGGTTCATTACCACTATTTGCCATCTGATAATATATAATAATTTTTACTAGGCTATCACCCGGGAACATCCCGGGATAGGGAAAATTATATTTGAAATACAAATACATAGATAAAATTAGTAAACTAATTAGTGTGTTCTTTCCCTTCCTAACAAAATCTTTTATTCGGTTTTAGTAATATCCCAATTTGGCCTCCATGAGTGTTTAAAGGTTTCATGTGGAATTATTAACTTTTAGGTTAAGAGTGAAATATAATTATAATAATGTTTGGAGATGGTGAAGATATTTCTATGTGATGATTGTATGAAGTTTTGAGAAGTGATATTTGTTGATGTTTAATAATGCTCTGTAATAGCTTGGATATTCGGTCCAGATAGCAAAGGATTAAAAACATATTTACATAAACCCCGTTAACTTTTGTAAAATGTACATAGATATAGTCAAACTCATTTAGTATGATAGTATTTTTTTAAACCTTATTAATTAAATGAAAACAGAAAAAAAATATAATTATTAAATTGAAATATGTTTACAGCTTTGACTGGCATTTTGAAAAGATTGGGGTATTTTTGGATACACAGTTATAAATTGTGTATAAAATCTTTGAAATTACTAATACAAATATTAAGTTAAATAGGAAAGTTGTGTAAACGTATATAAGTAAATTTGAATAATATATTTTTTATTGACATATGGTATTATAGTAATAGAAAATGTAATTATACCAGGTTAATGGGCCGCTTTATAAAAAATGATTGGGCCGCTTTATAAAAAATAATCCAAAATCACATATACCAACAAATACTGGCCTACAAATTTAATTTGTAAACTATCATTGGGCCGTCCAAAACAACTAATCAGAATCCCTGGTTTTAATTGGGCCGCAATTATGAACCAATATATTTATTGACCATACCAAAAAATGAAACAAAATACAAAATCCTAGTATTATTATAGTAATGAAAATATTTAATTTGAGATACTTGAAAGAAAATAGATAGTTCGAAAAACAAAACAAAACATAAAAAGATGAAATAGTTAATAGTATCTAATTAAATCATATTTTCTAATTGAAAGGCGAAACGATTGTCTCCAAAAATAATGCACCTTTCGGTCCGTTGTAGTTGTCAACATGTTGGATGTAGTTAAAAGAATCATTGCAAAGCACAACTTCAACAGTATCTCCCCAAATACTTGTTATCAACCACTTGTTGTTTTGAATTATATTTGTCCTTTCCTGCGTCTCCATATGATGAACTATGCGAGCCCTATTGAAAGAAAATACCTTGATCCACTCATCATGTTCATATTTGACCAAATCTGCAATTAGTTCACCAGCATATTGAATGACAATCACATGCAGCTTGTTGGAAATTGTTAGAAAATGTCCTTGACAAGGATTGACTTCCATATGCTCCGGAAAACGAAGTATACTAAAAGTTTCAGATATAACATCGAAAACAACTATGTTCCTTTCACCGGGTGGAATCCAGTAATTGGAAACCATGAAATATATTTTTTTGTCTGAATAAATTCCAGGAGACCATGAATAAAAGTTTGAACCAAACTGAGTTCCGTTCAAGAAATTCAATTTTCTCCATGAGTCATTATGTCGTGAATATACACGAGCAGTAACTACGTCCCAGTAACAATTAATATGAAGCACTTTTAGATCGTTGTGCTCGTCAAAGTACATTCCACCCGTATCGTTGTGTCGACCAAAATAACGACTAAAATAGTCGTCCGATATAACCTTAAAACGCCTCGTCGTTGGATTCCAAAGGACGAGCTCATTGTAACTCCTTTTAATGCAAAGTAAAATCAGTCCGTTAAACGAACCTATAATGCTTAAAAAGGATGGCTCGACATCGTATGGAAAAATAACTGTTTCGCTTGTATCTTCTTCTAAGTTGCCAGCTACAATGTCATCAACGACAATTGAATTTTCTTTCAAGGAGAGCAGCTTCTTTTGTATTGAATTTCCAACTCGTCGAGCATGGATGAAAACAAACTTTGGTGTAGATAATTCATAACACCATTGTTTAGAAACACATTTGAAACGACAAACTACCTTTGCAGGTAGTCTCGATAAGATCTCTTCAAATATCATGTAATCCCCAACACGTTCCATGATTCGTAATACCTGAAAAAACTTATAAAAAAACGATTGTATAAGCTTTTTAAGATTTATTAATTATTATATAGTTCTAACAGGAACATTTGTAATACAAAATACAAAAAAAATAAAGTATAATATTCTGATTTACAATAAAATATTTATCATTCATCTTTTTGTGAGTAATACAAATTGAATCAAAAAGACTCATATACAAAAAATTGCTAATTGTATAAAAACTTGAAAATTATCAATGGAACATTGAACATTTATAATACAGTATACATTAACTAACCGTGTAACTGCAGATGTTATGTATTATAGTTGAAGAATGACAATGAATTACAGAAAATATGGGTATTTATAGGACTTTCATCATATATTGGAAATCTATTATTATTAAAAAAAAAGAAGTCAACTTTAAATTATAAAATACGTAACATATATATTATCCATAAATATCATATTTCCATACACATGACTACAAAAGTATATTATGTTAACTCTTGTTAATGTTAGTGCCGAATAATGCAATAATATATAACAAATCTTTGAGGAAAATTAAAGGCGATTCAAAATCTATTTATAGAATGATTTTATATATTTTTAAGCAAATAATGAACTAATTATGTAAGATTCATCGCATTTTTTTTAAAATATGTAGTACGAATTTTATTGATAATTTGATTGCAAATCAATTGGAAGATTGACTAAAATTGGTTTGATGATATATTTAAGATTATATTTAAATATAAATATAATGTTGCTATTAAGTGGCCAAAGATTAATCAATCTTTTGTAATGCTTATACGGAATAATTGTTTGCTATAATAAATTTAACAATCTGTTAGATATCTTATTATTTTGAAAAGCCTTTAGTGCAGCAAGTTTAAAAATTAATCTTAGATAATGGATAAATTAAATTGGTTGTTCAATGAGTTTATTTTTGGTTGTATTGGATCAAATGGGTCAATTTACATACCTTGGGTTACAATTTATTATGTTTAGACCTTCTAGATTCAAAAAAAGTGTTTTCATATTGGGCCAACTTCCTTTTGACCCACACAAAAATTGATATGCATTGTTTCTTACTTTATGATAAATATGTATTAGTGTAATAACATATATGTAAAAATCGTTTAAAGAAACCGATATAAAATTTGAATTAAGAGCACCTTTTATATTATTAATAAAATATTAAAAAAACATATAACGATCAAATACCCACATCAAACATACTAAAAATCCAAAATACCATTGTTACAAATGTAAAAATCAAAAAAACTGATTTTAAATAATAGAAATATGAGCTAATTTAATTTCTTGCTAACTTTCTCCAAAGTCTTGAAAGTACTTGAAGTTGAAGACACGTAGACATCATCCAATGTACGTTTTTTATTTTTATTGGTATCACAACTGGTGTTAACATCATCGTCCTTCACACTTGGGATGTGACTTTTCTTCTTTATAAATTCTTTATCATTTACCTAAAAGAAATGTGAAAATATATTAAAAAATAATATAATTAAAAATCGTATAACTATTAATTTATTAGTATGAAACGTGTATTGAAAAAAAAAATTACCTCCGTAATCTTCATCTTTTCTTTGAGCTTATTAATAATTGACTCATCATCAGTCAAGTTCGTGACAAAATACATCTCATCAAAGTTAGTAAGATTATAATTTGTTATCTCAATTTTAAAGGCAAACTTCTTTCCAATCAAGTTGTTTAAATCCACGGGAAAGATTACTTTTTCAACAACCTATGAATCAAAATATTGTATGAAAAAGTTAATAAGAAATTTTTAGAAAATACAATGAAAAAATAGACAAAGGGAAAAATGATTTATACATACAGGTGTTATATTTTCTTGAAACAATTGTTCAGCCGACTTGAGAACAACTTTTTCAATGATTTCATCAACCAGAGGATGAAATAATATTAGTGGAACATCATCACTGTTGTCTTCCACTTGAACTTTTATTTTGAATCTAATTAAGTTAAATAGAATCATACATATATACAAATAGATTATTTTACAAAACATATAAATATTAAAGAAGATAACAAATTATCATATTACCTTGGAACTGGATATATAACACTTTCATCACAATTAGGGTTCTTGCACACATAGAAAAATTGTTCCTCCATACTCGGGCTGTCTATAAAATCTGTACCAGCCTCGATTAAACATTTAGGACACTCCATATAGTGCCAACCAAAATGCTTATCGATACCAGTAATAGTACCAAGTATGATAACAAATTGAGGCTGTATAAAATAAAATTTATGAAAATAGTTAATTTAAAGACAATGTTCATCTACTTTTGCCATTATAAATATATATACACACCTTCATAATTTGCCAAAGATCATATATATTCCTCAAAGGAGTATTCATGATAAATTCATCAGTTGACATCTACAATAATATAAACGAAAAGTTAATTTTGTATGTAGAAAATAAACAAAACAGTGGCATTAATAAATTTATATATTACTGGTAGAATAGAGTACAAAATAAATCAAAATTAAACTAATACCTTTTCAAATTCGAGGTGAAATAAAGTTTTTTCTCTTGTAATGTATAAATTTCTAACAACTTTGAACATGTATTTATAAAGACATTTTAATTTAGGAAGTTGTTTAATTTAAAATGTTATATTACGATTTAAACTAAATCTATATATAAAGTAAATACTAAGATGATTGTATTTATTTTTGATTTATGAGTTTTATATTTACTATATATGTTTTTTTTAGAAAGAGTTTGACTATTATGTTTTTGGAATGAATCGATGATTCGATAATTAATACACTTAATTTAGAAAGTTTAAAACTATTTTAATAATGTTTTAGTATCTTTTTAACAAATTCAAAACTTATATTAAAATTATAATAATTAAGAAAGTGTAAATAAATATTTTTCCGTAAAGTTAATAAATTCTAATTTAAATTTAATAGTCATAATATAAGTAAATATGGTGAGAATTTACTTGTATGATATCGACAGATATATATTATATATTAAAATAAAACTAATGAGATTATGTAATTATTTGGGTTTCTTTGTACAAAATCTTTTAACCCATATGTCTTCTCCATATACAAAGATTTTCTCCCACTTCCCAATAACCTCCATCTTTTTCATCGGTTACATCATCTTCATCTTCTTCACTTATTCGGATCATAAAGGTATGATTCAATAACTTAAATTCTGAATTTCATTGTACTGTTCTTGTTAACTCTTGGAAAGCATTGTTAAGTTTGAAGGTCTAATCTTCGATTGTGGATTTTCTTTTCTATTCATGTTTATATATAGATTTAGCACATTCGGCTGTTTGTTAATGAGATTAGTTGAACGATATGTGTTATTTTGATGTATTAAATGTGATATATGATAAAAGACATGTTTAAGGTAAGTTTAAAACATTCTGATTTTGAATTTTTATTTTGTATTATACAATGGAAGATGTTATATTAGTAAGTATATGTTAGATTACCGTTATTATATACTAAATGTTTATGGTATTAGGTCTTACTTTCTAGATATGTTAAATTGATTATATTAGGTATCATCATCTTTTTTGCATTATGATAATTGTGGAAAACATTTTATTATGTGAATATGTTGTTTAGATTATGTTCAGTACATTGATTATGTTTTTTATTCAACGGAATACCTAATCTAATTAGTTCATGTTTGTTCAAACGCAGATAACTATGACGTCTTTTTATAAAATATTTTCCTCCGACTGTTCAGAATATCTAGTAAGATAATTAATCTTATAAGTACATCATTTTTTCCTCATTTCTTTATGTTAATCCATCTTATGTTTTTCAAGGAAATACCAAATCAATATAGCAACAGATTCCTATTGAATGCTGAACCAAACAATCAAGCCATTATCAAATGTGTGAACGGTAAGGAATTTGAAGTTCTTTTGACTAAACATAAAGATGCGTTTGTGTTCATGGATGGTTGGGAACTGATTGTAGCCAAACTATCGTTTACGGAGGGTTGTTTTCTGATGTTTAAGCAAATTGACTTGTATTCGTACTTGTTAACACCTTTTAAGAATATGCAAGACCATCCGATCTTCGGATCTAATGTTCCTTTGTTTACCTCCATGTCTACCGAGAAAACGATAAGCAATGTTGAGTACTTCTGTCAACGCTTCACAGAAGAGTCGAATGATAATTTGGTTAGTATACAAACAATATTTTTATATGGTTTTCACTAACAAATTTATGTTATTTAAACTGCATGAATATTATACGCAGATAATTCCTGCTGATTTCGTTGAAGATACAATACGTTTACCATCTATTAGCAAGTTAACATTCAAGGTCCATGTTAATTTGTGGGACAGTTTTGATGTGATGATTCAGAAAGACCGTAATCTTAAGGTGTATCTACTCTACGATTCATGGGACAATGTTGTGAATTACGTACCTATATACCCGGATTATTACGTTGTGATGAGGTACATTTTTAAACAAAATTTCCAGCTGATTGTTTATGACTTGAATGGTTGTGAGATTCTTGTGCCGAAGCGTCTATACACGCTTGCTGCTGGAAACATACCTAAACCAGGTCCTTCAAATATTGAAACACAAGACACCGATGATGAAACCGATCATGAAAACGATGAGGATGAATCTGATCCAGATTATAATGAATCAATGAATGATGATTCTGTTGATGTTTCTTCTATCTTAACTAACTCTGATATCGATGGAATGTATGATGAGGAAGACGTTGAAGTTTCAGATTCTGAAGAAGATAAAAAGGGTGATCCGGACTACAATCCTATTGAGTTTGAATGGAAGTACGACAGGCGTTTTGTAAGTTCAGTTGTTATTCATATTTTACATATATTGACATAATAGAAAATCCAAAAATTATTTTTAGTATTTAATTTTGCAGTGTTATACCACTCATAATCTAATATTTTGTTATAATTATTTATTGTAGCGTCTTAATGTAAATGTTGCTGAAGCATCCAGAATTGATATGACTATGGAGATGTACGTCCAGAACTTGGCTGGAGTGGACACGTTAATTTCTTTTCGTGCTGATAAACACGGTGGTGGTTTTCGCTATGAGGCTTTGGAATGGCGTAAGAAATTTACAAAACCAAATGGTATCAATTCTCCAGCTAAGTGCACGTTTGTTTATTGCCCAGTTCAAAACAAACTGATTCTGAAGAAGGTTGTCAAGTAGTTCCTTTCAAACTTTTTAAACAATATAACTATAATTTGGGTTTCTTCTAGTTTTGTTGGTTGGCTAGTCTCTAAATTTCATTTTGCATCTTCATCCTATAAGGTGTTTTGAATGTATTAACATATCTTGATGTAGACCTTTCTATACTTCTAAATGGGATCAAACTTACTTTATGATGAATCCGTTATATGTTTAATGTTTAATTTATAATATTTATATCTTGCCAATGGAAATATGATTTACAATATATTTACCAACGTGTGATTTTAAGATTGTTACATCAACATACAAATTAATTTAACAACTTAAAATATTTATAACAATTTACACATCAGTTACAACAATACTGTTATATTCTGCAATGAAAGATAAATTAAACATATCATTTGTCCAACATAAAATGAAAATACTTTAAAAACAGTACAAATTTATGGCTAGGTTTATACATTTCGGGTTTCAATGAAGTATTTAAAAAATAAGTAAATCTATACGATAACTATATACATATAGATAAGAAATATATGATTACTAATTACTATGAGTAAATTAAAAAATGGAAAATTAATAAACAAATTTAAAAATTAAAAAAATACTACAACTAATAGATAAAAATCTCGTACAATAGTTAAAGTTTTATTAAAGTCATTAAAATACAAATTTACATGAAAAACATATCAAAGGTGAGTGAACACTTCTTTATAAACAACATTGGTTGTTGTATTAGTAGGTTTCCCATCCTTATCAAGAATTAATATCTTCACCCCTTGTCTTGATTTAACTCTAGATAATGCCACATATAACTGGCCATGTGTGAAAACTGGTTCTTTTAAATAAAGACCAACCTTAGACAAAGACTGGCCTTGACTCTTGTTGATTGTCATAGCAAAACACACAGCAACAGGAAATTGTCGTCTTTGAAAAGCAAAAGGTATTTTTTTGTCGGATGGAATCATGCTAATTCTTGGAATGAACGTTCTAGTTCCAACATTAGCACCTGATATAATTTCACCTTCCATAACCCTCTTTCCAAGATATGTAACTTTTAACCTTGTACCATTACATAATCCATTCTGTTGGTCAATGTTCCTAAGAAGCATAATAGGAACACCAACTTTTAGAACCAGACGATGATTTGGTAAACCAGATATCTTTAAACCATTCAAAACATCAGGTGAATACAACTCTTGTTGGAAGGAATCAATACCTTTTTCAGTTTCACATATAGTATCAGAGCTTAGGTACTCTACTGGTTCACCAGGAAACAACTCTAACAATCGATCATTTATTTCATGAACGACCTCATTTTTCGGTGTCAGAATGGCTCTTTCAGAAAAATAATCTAGATCCATATATCTTTCTAAAACCGACGGATACACAAATCGAATTAAACTTTCAATGGGATCGGAAGAATCTGTAATTAGAATATCAGAAGGTATTTCTACAATTGCAACGCCATCGTTGTCACCTCCAACTTTACCTTCCCCGATATCAAGAAGCCATTTGGCAAATTTCTCAGTCTCCACCATTGTGGATTGTGAAGCACCGATAGTCAACCTCATGTTTTTTGTTAAGGTAAGTAATTTACAGTGTGACCATATGTAAGATGAACTCAACGAAGCATTAACAATTTCTTGCCTACTTCCGTTTGGAATAACAGGAAGAATTTGCCTAAAATCACCACCAAACACAATTACTTTACCTCCAAATAAAACATCCGACTGAGAATTGCTTTTGTCAACCAAAACATCTTTAAAGGTTCGGTCTAAAGCTTCGAACGCATGCCTATGTACCATGGGTGCTTCATCCCATATATTTAACCTAGTATGCTTAAGCAAGTAGGCTACATCACCATCAGCCCTTATGTGACACATCGAACTCTCATCTAAATTTATGGGAATGTGAAATCTAGAATGTGCCGTTCTACCTCTTGACATTAGCAAAGAAGCAATACCACTCGAAGCAACATTTAGTACGATCTGTTCTCTAGACCTAACGGATAAAGCTAAAGTCTTCCAGAGAAATGTCTTACCTGTTCCACCATATCCATATACAAAAAATACACCTCCTTTTCCATCTTCAACTGCTGTCATAATTTGATTATAAATGGACATTTGTTCGTCAGTCAATGAAGATATAAGAGTATGTAACTCACTCTGAAGCTGCGGAATATCAAAAGATAATTCTTCGTCAACCAAACGATTGTTTCCAACATCAAAGGAATCGTAATCAGGATAAGGAATTGTCGGCCATCGTATCAAAGAGGAACCATTTCGAATCAGGTACTTTTCAATCTCAACCAATGTCTGATTCTTCAACCTCTCATCAGACATTACAAGTTCTGTAAAGATAAAAAAAAATAAAATAAAGATTAAGAATGTGAATAAAATGTATCTGAATAATGTTATGGGTAATATATTGAAAAGAAACCTTTGTTTTTTGTTGATCTTCTTCTATTGTATAAGATGTCATCGCCCAATAATTTCCATGTTTGTTCAAATACATATTCAGGTCTTGACAATGTGTTTGACAACAACAAAGTAACAAAAAGTGCACGAGTATAACGACCATCACCCGCAAAATTGGCTTCCTTAATTGCTTCAATGTACTCCATGTCATCATCTAACAAACCCATAGCATAACACGCGTCCCTGAAAGTTGGAAACACCTGACCATCAACAGTTCTAATATCTTCAAACGATTTGGGTCCTTTGACTTTGTTTAGGAGAATTCTAAGAAAATACGGTTCACCCACAGCAGGGGAAACAGAATGAATCCGTCCGATCTGTAACAGCTTTCTTTTACGGGGTTTCCATACTCTATCTGTTAACTTCCAACAGAATTTAGTAGGAAACTCAACATAGGTAAGTTTCCGTGCATCTTCATCGTTTCTGTTCATCTCAAACCACTTTAGAAAAATCGAAGAAGAAACTGATGGCTTATCCAAAACTTCTTGTATATCGTCCTCGGCTCCAAATACAACATTTTGTTGACCTTCAAGATGAAAAGGAAGTCTCATAACTGGAGGAAACCTAAAGTGAACCTCATTTGCAAATATCCTCCAAGAAGCTTCACATGCTGAAACGTACCTACCATCATAATACGCTTTGATCTCATCCTTTGTTGTTTGTTCATTTTCTGTACCGTCTCGGTTTGACACTACAAGGGAAGCTCTATCTGCGCCTTTATTAATGTACTTGAACAAATATTTAATAGAACCAGCTTGATTGCACCATTCAACATTAATGTGAGCTTGGTATCTTTTCAAAAGAACCAGACTATAAGGAACAACACTTCTGTTGTCTAATTGAACGTTGGACTTTATAACAGTGTTTCCATTGTCTCTTCTTCTATATACAGGGAAACCGTCAGCATCAGTGGTGGTCTCAGGGTTGAATTTTTTGGGATAGTTTTTTGAACATCTACTATCAACCATACAAGGACAACTCGGATTTGCATTTCCACATGGACCATGAATCATGAAATCAGTCACAAGTGCATATAGGCTTGGATCTTCTCTCTTATCAGGTATCTCAGCAGAAATGAACTTGTCAAGATGATCAACGGACAAAATTTTGGATTCCGGTTTCAAAAAAATGCAAATGTGAGCATGAGGCAATCCACGTTTTTGAAATTCCACAGTATAAACGGCTACATTAAAAAATGATATTTAGTAAATGGTTAAAAATAAATTATAAATATTTATGGTATTATAAAAATATATAAAAAGTATAATTATAACTGCACTTAATTCTCCAAATACTTTTTTGTCCTTCAGATCCTTTGTAAGTGAATCGAGCTTTATTTTAAACAATCTACACAAAAGCCCTAAAAAATCTGTTTGTAATTTGGAAAAAAGCTTAACTCCGTTAAGTTTTTTTAACGGGGGACCATTACAGGAAAAATAGGTGAAAGGTGGGACTGGTAGGGGGAATATTCTGAGGTGGGATTATTAATGGCCAATAAGGTCTAGGTGGGATTATTACAGGCCAATTCCCCTAAAAAAATGTAATCATCTCATAGCCGTTTATTTACTAACCCATCAATCAATATCTTCTCCCCATAAAAAATTTCATTATTACATTATACACATCATTTCTCTTAAAAACTAAAACACAATCAACCGTCTTCTTCATCATCTAGGGTTTTGAAAAATCAGAATTTCTAAATTGGAAGATAATCAAAGGGATTGCAACATACCTTCTCGGACAATTTTAAACAAAAAGGTATGATCCTTATCATCGATATACTACTCATTCACTACTATTTGAGTAATAATAATGTGTGAAATGTATAAGTAACTTTAATTCGGATGGAGTTAGAACAGAGTTACATTATGAAATCATATATCAGTAGTATTTATAGATTGCATGTTTTGAATATCATTGATTTAGTGGGTTGCTATAAATTTTAAACTATCTGACTAAGAATAGGATTACTTACATGTTTAAATAACATTGACTCTGTATTAAGTTATTAATTTTGAAAAAAATTTGATAACCGAATATGAGATTAACATAAAAAATACAATTAGGGGTCGGATAACTTAATAGGAAAATACTTAGCTTTATAAGTAAGTACTGTTTAATTATTAAATGTTCATAATATTGTCAAGAATGATTTTTAGTCAGAAAATGATATTTATTTGGAATATTTGTCTTTTATATGTTCTACCTGTTTTAAAATAGCTTTATAATTGAAAATCAAAACATCAAAATTAAGAAAAAATAAAAATATATGACTACATTGCAGTTTAAAAGATGGTATCATCATTTGTTCAACTGATGGAAGAACCTAAAGATCTCTCATTGGTATGTGTACTTTCATCTCTAAATTGATGGATCTAAACATCGTATGTAATATGTAATATTGACATAAGCCTATTTTTTTATGTTTCATGTAACTGTTAACCCAGCTGGTACCTGTTGAATTTGTGATAAAAAAATGGGGAAAAGATTGGCAACACATGAACATAGAGGTTCATCATCAAGACGGTAGACATTGGACTGTAAGACTTAGACACATGAATAATCTACCAGTGTTAACAGATGGTTGGAGGGCTGTTGTTAACAGTCTTAATTTGTTAAAAAACACTTGGCTGCTGTTTAGAAGCTTAGGGGATAAAGAGTTGGAGGTTTATCCTTTCTTAAAGAATGTTTGTGATGAATCATTCATAACAATGAACAACTTAGCAAAGTTGGGTCTTACGGTAAGCATACTATTTAATAATTAATAGTTATTCAAACTCTATAAAATAATTGATTTGAAATTGTATTGTTAATAGTAATACTTATATACTTACATTAATAACTTGCAGGTAATTCCAAGTGAGTTTGTTACCATGTTTTTCAAAAATCACGAGGTAAACGGCATTTACCAACTATATGCAGCTGGTAAGTACTGGGATGTGATGGCATCCAAGATTCATGTTACCTATGCTTTTACGGACGGATGGCCGAAACTGTGTGAGAGGTTGGAAATTATGGAGGGTGACACAATGATCTTTGAGAAGATTGATAATTTTGTGTTTCAATTGAGGGTATTCAGGAAAGGAATTGAAGTTGAATTGGGTTTTCACGAAAAATCCGAAGATACTGATTTTTGTGAAATCATATCTAAAAGAACATTCCAAGAAAGTGTTTGCTATGTAAGTATTTTTTTCTTACACACAACATATATCACATAATTCAGATTGCTTATATTTTAGTTTTTTTTTTCCAGCAGAAGTTTGGTGAATCTGAAAGTGAAAGGGATACAAGTGGAGATTTAGTGATGAATGAGGTACTGGATTATAATTTACATCAAGTATATGATAAAATGTTGATTAATGAAATAATATACTACTGTTGCATTAGTTTCGAATACAAATGAAATTGAACATTCATTAATTATGAGGATAACATCTTTGGAAATGAAAATTAGCAGATTTTGAGTAGGACACAAGGCATTCTAGATTGTGACCAAGTTACATCACCTAAAATTAATGATTCTACCTTTGAGGTTAACGTCAAAGATGAGGTAATAAAGATTTAGTATACATAATCACAGCTTTTACATATGGTTAAAACCGTTAATTATTTATACTTTTGATCCCTACCATTATATATTTAAGAGATTTACGAAAAAGACTATTGTTTTGTAAAGGTGATTGAATCAACATCAAAAAAAGGAAAGGAGGTTGACAAGACTCCGGAAGTGGTGACACCAAAAGTTGAAAACTATCGCCGATCATCAATCAAAAGAGAGGTAAAGTTTATTTTAATCACATGTATTATAACACTTATCAGTTATTGTTGAATAACATCTTTCACAATAATATAATGCATATCATTCATAAAAATAATTATATTCATAGAGTATAAACTACAAAGAGAAGGTATCAAAAATTGGAAAAGAAAAGAAAATGAAGCTTGGTAGTGGAATTCCATCAAAGGCTGAAGTTGATACTGAAAATTATGAGTTTACTCGAAAAGGAGAAAACAGATTGGTATGGAAATTTGAAATATAATGTATAAGATAATGTAAGTAGTTAATAAGGTAAGTTATATTAATAACATGTAACATATTTTATGTAGCGACTTCCTGTTGAGGTTGCAAGGAGATCAGGTCTTACAGAATGTGACAACACGCAATTCGAACCTATTTTGTGCAGCGATACATGCTTATGTGATTTATTATAATTATTAATTGTTATGTTGTACGCGTTATGTGTTATGATTATGTGATATGTGTGAGTGAATATGTAAATGATATGTTATATGAATACATGATCCGATCGCACAACAATCCACACATCCGCTCGACCGCACAACAACCCCGAATCACACAAGCCCTTTGGGCCGTAAAGCTTGTAACCGGACATTAAGGCAGCCCATGTTTGGGTCGGCCCATCCCCTTACTCGTATACACTTGAGAGATGATTGTTATCTCACACTTTTACGCAACACATCCACACATACCGAAACCCTAGCTTCCTCCCCTCTCCTTCTCTCTCAAACCCGACGGCCACCACCTCCTATCTCTCGAAGATTTCCCTATTCGGATCGAGTTCTCTTTCAACCGGTTAGTGTTTTTGATTACTGAATGTGTGTTGAATAATGTTTTGATCTATTCGTATTACATGGTGATTTAGGGAATATGTATGGTGATTGTTATGTTCTTGATAAATCGGCTCACATGTATACGTGATAATGCTTTTACGATCTGGATTGCACGAATTGGAATTAGAACCTAACACATAGTAATCGGCTGAAATGTTTTCTTGTACGGATGATTTGGTAGGATTATTATGATAGTAAATCCATGTTAATAATCAAGAATATGAACCATGAGCATGTGTTTTAGTGTTATGAGCATTGCTCGTGATTAGGTTCTTATGAATCAGTTTATAATTTCCCTTGGTTGATCGACGATAAGCTAGGTGGATGAATGGAAACTTATTAATTGATTAATATGATAAGTTTAGAAACTGATATATGTTTGTAACCGAATGGCATGGTTTCCGGAAATTAACACCAATCGCACAAGGGGGTCCACTCACATCTGATCGCACAAGACTTCTTAGGTAAACAAGCAGTTTAGTCGCACAAGACATCTTGGGCCAGTCGCACAAGATGCCTTGAATCGCACAAGCTTGTTAACTGTTTATTGGTTGGGCTCTTAATCTTTGGGCCGGGTATATATGCTGGATTGGGCCAGGTCCGGTCGCACAATCCAGTAGGATCGCACAAGGCCTAAGGATTATTTAAATTGGGCCGTAGTTATGTTGGATAGTTATTGATTTATTAATGGACCGAACCAGCCCAAGGCCCACCCGCACAATGTCTAACAATCGCACAAAGTTAACAGGACCGTACAAGATCACTATGTGTTATGTTCTTGGGCCGAGCATCATTGGGCCTCAACGAGTGACTCGCACAAGGCCGCTAAGACTTGTGCGAGCCCATTCTTATGAACCGCCTAAATCAGTGACGATATATTTAACAATTGTGTATGTGCCATGAACTATGTATGCATGTAACTTGTTAACTCTATGTAACTATACGTGCTTTACGTGAACCGAACCTGACTTGTATGATAAACGTGTTAGGACGTGTTTGATCACTTTAAAGTCAAGTAACTTTGGTATAACCTGCCGAGCAATCCCAGGTGAGTTCATTGCATTTTCTCAAGCATGCGTCCCGGTGGTTTGGGACAACGGGTAAACATTTGGAAGGGAAACATTGGGTAAACAACTTAATCGGTTTTGGTTATTGTCTGGAGGGCAATGGGGGTAATTAGTTGATAGCGCTATTAGGTGGGAAACCTCACACCGGGCCGTAAGGACGGGCGTGAACTAATTATCTGGATAGGGCTATGATTGTTAGAGGCACACTCCTCGGATACATATGGGCACACTCCCTAGGGTATCTAACGATGGCAACATAGCAAACAAGGGGTAACCACTCCCCGGATACACATGGGCACACTCCCTAGGGTATCTAACATGAGCGACATTGTAACGCAACATGGAATCGCATTAACATACATCTGGTAACTCAACACGTTAACAAAACCTTGAACTCACCAGCGTAGTCTGACACACTTGTTTGCATGCTTGTAGGTCGTTAACTTTGGAACAAGGACTTGCTATCTGGGCGTGCTGGAGTGGTCATAGATCGAAGCTACTGGATTATTTATAATTGATACATTGGTTTTAAGTTTATGTTGAAACAATTACTAAACGACTTATCATATGCTTCCGCTACATAACTCTTGGGAATTAATATTGTGTTGACATTTAATCTCGTCTATTAATGACATGTTTTATTTAAGTATTTACTATTGGTTCAATGTGATTGGTGGCTCAGACTCTGATGTGTAGCACGCCTCGCGGGGTTTCCGCAGGTGGTATTTTGGGGGTGTTACAGTTTGGTATCAGAGCCACTGGTTATAGTGAACTAGGTTTTAAAACGTTTTGTAAAACCAGACTATAACCGAACAACTTCGAAAATCGATCATGACACTCAGCACCAGATTGCAAGGTTCGTTTCTCTCTCACTTTATACATTACTTGCTTAGCAGTCACACACCCACCTCGTATATGAACTGAAACGTTTAACACCATAGTGACTTGATAGTGTGACACTACTCTTCGACTCATGTAAACCATAAGACTGTGATATCATCTGTTGTGTTGTTTGAACGGGGGAAACTTCGAGCGCAAGCTAAGAGGCACTGAGATAAGCATGCAAATTGCCTTATTATTATGGGTGCACACTTAATAATAACGCGGGGTGCATGCAAGTCCCAGTGAGGCTTATCGAGCGTGAGAAGGGTTCTGCCTTACTATGTGTGAACTTGGTAGTACGTAAATATCAGTATGATCCTTGACTCCTATCTCATTTCGATTTCTAAATCGGTTTATTCCCAACTATAGAAACATGAATGGACGAGGACACGGACGTGGCAACATCAACATGAATCAGGCTGAGTTGACTGACCTAATCAATACCCGCGTGGCTGAGGCTTTAGCAGCCTATCAAGCTGGTACGGAATGTACCAAGTACTCTTTATTCTTATACCACGTACACGTCTTTTCATTCCTATAATGTGTTTCCTCCCGTTATTTAGGTCAACAAGCGCAACCACAACCTAACCAGCCTGCGTGCACATTCAAAATGTTTATGGACTGTAAGCCACAGACCTTCACCGGGACTGAAGGGGCTGTGGGACTTCTAAGATGGTTCGAGAAAGCAGAGTCTGTGTTTGCTATCTGTAACTGTCCCGCTGGGGACAGGGTGAAATATGCTGCGGGTACCTTGGCTGATGGTGCCCTAACATGGTGGAACGCCCAAGTACAGTTGTTGGGCATCGAGGCAGCGAATGCCACAACTTGGGAAGACTTTAAAGAACTGATCAGGGAGGAGTACTGTCCTCGGGACGAGGTCCAGAAGCTGGAAAACGAATACTACGACTTGAAGATGGTTGGATCTGAAGTCGAAGCGTATGTGAAGCGATCGTATGAACTGGCCGACATGTGCCCAAACTTGTCCCGGCCTATGTCTCGGAGGATTGAGTTATTCATCAAAGGGTTGCCTCCGCGTGTGAAGAGCTTGGTCACTGCAGCCCATCTCAATGATTTGACACAGATCGTTCGTCTGACTCACAAGATTGTGGATCAAGAGGTGGAAAGCGATTCGTTACCCCCGCGTATCTCGGCCACTAAAGCTGCTACACCCACTGCCACTGTGTCCGCTAATGATAACAAGCGGAAGTGGAGTGATTATGACAAGGCCTCCAGTGCTGGCCAGACTCAGAAAAGGCCAGACAACAGCAACCGCAACATCAGCCAGTCGTCTTCTGTCAATCAAGGCCAGGGAAGTGGCCACAGCCAGGGTTCGTATGCAGGGAAGAAGCCACGATGTAACAAGTGTGGCTACCATCATTTCGGGTCGTGTAATCGGAAGTGTGACAGGTGTGGTAAGGCGGGCCATGAGGCCAGGGATTGTAGGGCCCCACAGCCTAAACACCAGCAGCAACAAAATCAGCAGAATCAGAGACAACAGGGACAACCACCCCAGCAGAACCAGGGTTTCAGGAAGGGGTGCTACCAGTGTGGTGACGAGGGCCACTTTAAGCGGGATTGCCCTCAGTTAAACCAGAACGCTAACGATAACAACCGCCCGAATAACAACAATGCTGGGAACAACAACAACAACGGCAACAACGGGGGTAATGGTGCTCGGGGCAGAGTGTTCCAGCTTGGAGCAGGGGATGCCAGGAATGACGGCAACGTTGTAACTGGTACGTTTCCTGTTAATGATCGTATTGCTTCTGTATTATTTGATTCGGGTGCCGATTGGAGTTACGTGTCCCTAGAGTTTAGTCAACGATTAGGGATAACCCCAACACCCTTAGAGGTTAAACAAGTAGTAGAACTAGCAGATGGTAAGACGATAGAAGCCTCAAATGTCCTTTTTGGATGCAAACTAGATCTCGTGGGTCAGGTGTTTGACATTGACCTCCTTCCCGTTACGCTCGGTAGTTTTGACATAGTGGTAGGCATGGATTGGTTGTCTAAGCACCAAGCAGAAATTCTGTGTAAGGAGAAGATTGTGCGTATTCCTCTCCCTGAGGGAGAGTCACTGTTAGTTCAAGGGCATCGTAGTGGGACGATGGTTGGGATTATCACGGCCATGCGTGCACAACAGTATCTGCAAAAGGGGTATCCTGCACTGTTAGCGTTAGTTACCAACGCTCGGTCTGAGGAGAGTAAGATCGAGGATCTACCAGTAGTGCGAGAATTCGCTGATGTATTCCCAGAGGAGCTACCAGGGTTACCTCCTCACCGTCAAGTAGAATTTCAGATTGATCTTGCACCGGGAGCGGCTCCAATTGCTCGAGCTCCTTACCGGTTAGCACCTGGAGAGTTACAGGAACTGTCCAATCAATTGCAGGAGTTGTTGGATAGGGGTTTCATTCGACCCAGTTCTTCGCCTTGGGGAGCCCCAGTTCTGTTTGTAAAGAAGAAAGACAGGTCATTCCGTATGTGTATCGACTATCGAGAACTCAACAAGGTGACCATTAAGAACCGCTATCCGTTACCACGCATCGACGACTTGTTCGACCAGTTGCAAGGGTCAAGTTTATATTCAAAGATCGACTTAAGGTCGGGTTATCACCAGGTAAGGGTTAGGGAAGAGGATGTTCCCAAGACAGCCTTTCGAACGCGCTACGGACACTATGAGTTTTTGGTCATGCCGTTTGGATTGACCAATGCACCAGCGGTTTTCATGGATCTCATGAACCGCGTATGCAAGCCATATCTCGACGAGTTTGTTATAGTGTTTATTGACGACATCTTAGTCTACTCCAAGAACAAGGAAGATCACGAGCGTCACCTACGTCTCATCTTGGAACTCTTGAGAAGGGAGCAGTTGTATGCGAAATTTTCAAAGTGCGACTTTTGGATTCAAGAAGTGCACTTCCTTGGGCATGTTGTTAACGAGAAAGGGATACAAGTGGATCCTGCAAAGGTGAATGCAGTTAAGAATTGGGCGGCACCAAAGACTCCGTCCGAGGTGCGACAATTTCTTGGTCTCGCAGGGTATTATCGAAGGTTCATTAAGGATTTCTCGAAAATCGCGCAACCTCTCACCTCGCTGACACAGAAGAACACAACGTACTCTTGGGGAACGAAGCAGGAAGAGGCCTTCCAAGTTCTGAAGCAGAAACTTTGTAGTGCACCGATCTTGTCTTTACCAGAGGGCACCGAAGATTTGTGGTATATTGTGACGCGTCAATTCAGGGTCTCGGTTGCGTGTTGATGCAACGCGAGAAGGTAATAGCTTATGCTTCTCGTCAGCTGAAGGTGCACGAGAAGAACTACACGACGCACGACTTGGAGTTAGGAGCGGTGGTATTTGCGTTGAAGATTTGGAGGCACTATCTGTACGGTACCAAATGCACCATCTACACCGACCATAGGAGTCTCCAGCACATCTTTGACCAGAAAGAGTTGAATATGCGACAACGACGATGGGTGGAGTTATTGAACGATTATGAATGTGCCATCAAGTATCATCCGGGCAAGGCGAACGTTGTAGCTGACGCCCTCAGCAGAAAGGATAATGCACCTAGGCGTGTGCGAGCATTGCAACTCACGATCCAGTCCAACCTTCCTTCCCAGATACGAGACGCTCAGTTAGAAGCGTTGAAACCAGAGAACGTTCGAGTTGAAGCTTTACGTGGCTCGAGACAACGACTAGAACAAAAGGGAGACGGCGCTTACTATGTAACTGGACGCATTTGGGTCCCATTCTTTGGCAACTTACGGGAACTCGTAATGGAAGAGGCACATAAATCACGCTACTCTGTACATCCTGGATCAGATAAGATGTACCATGACTTGAAAACTACCTACTGGTGGCCCAGCATGAAGGCTCATATAGCAACCTACGTCAGCAAATGTTTGACTTGTGCTAAAGTTAAAGCAGAACATCAAAAGCCCTCAGGTCTACTGCAGCAACCAGAGATACCCACATGGAAGTGGGAACAGATCGCTATGGATTTCGTGACAGGACTACCAAGAACTCAGGCTGGGAATGACACTATTTGGGTGATTGTTGATCGCCTCACGAAATCAGCACACTTCCTAGCAATCAAGGAAACGGACAAGTTTTCTCAGCTGGCAGCACTGTATCTTAAGGAAGTGGTTTCTAGGCATGGAGTGCCAACTTCTATCATTTCAGACCGTGATCCGCGTTTCACTTCAGAGTTATGGCAGTCAATGCATAAATCGTTTGGTTCCCAACTCGACATGAGTACCGCTTATCACCCACAGACGGATGGTCAAAGCGAGCGCACCATCCAAACACTCGAAGATATGCTTCGGGCATGCGTACTCGACTTTGGAAAAGGATGGAAGAAGCACTTACCGTTGATAGAATTCTCCTACAACAACAGCTACCATTCAAGTATTAAGGCAGCTCCGTTCGAAGCACTGTACGGACGGAAATGTCGTTCACCTCTCTGTTGGCATGAGGTGGGTGATAGCCAGATCACAGGCCCTGAGTTTGTTCTTGAAGCATCGGAAAGCATTGTGCAGATCAGAAACCGTATGGCCGCAGCTCGTGACCGCCAGAAGAGCTACGCTGACAAGCGTAGTAAACCGTTGGAATTCGAAGTTAATGATCGTGTTATGTTAAAGGTTTCACCCTGGAAGGGTGTGGTGCGTTTTGGGAAACGCGGCAAACTAAACCCTCGCTATGTAGGACCATTCAAAATTCTGGAACGAATTGGAAAGGTGGCCTACAGGTTGGAACTGCCTGCTGAGCTGGGTAATGTCCATGATGTATTTCACGTATCACAATTAAAGAAGTGTTTGGTTGATGAAACATTAGTTGTACCATTTCAAGAGCTGAAGATAGACGACAAATTGCAGTTTGTCGAAGAACCAATTGAGATTATGGATCGGGAAGTTAAAGTTCGTAAACACAGTCGTATACCGATTGTGAGAGTTCGTTGGAACTCAAGACGTGGTCCAGAGTTCACGTGGGAACGCGAGGACCAGATGAAACTTAAGTATCCACATTTGTTCCCCACAGATCAGGCAGAACCTAGCAAACTTAATGCTGAGACAACTAGTGAATTTCGGGACGAAATTCCCATTCAAGTGGGGGATGATGTGACACCCCAAGAAAACTAGTGAACTATATAGCTTACGTTAGTGAGTGTATACCAAATTTCGGGACGAAATTTCCTTTTAGTTGGGGATACTGTGACAACACGCAATTCGAACCTATTTTGTGCAGCGATACATGCTTATGTGATTTATTATAATTATTAATTGTTATGTTGTACGCGTTATGTGTTATGATTATGTGATATGTGTTAGTGAATATGTAAATGATATGTTATATGAATACATGATCCGATCGCACAACAATCCACACATCCGCTCGACCGCACAACAACCCCGAATCACACAAGCCCTTTGGGCCGTAAAGCTTGTAACCGGACATTAAGGCAGCCCATGTTTGGGTCGGCCCATCCCCTTACTCGTATACACTTGAGAGATGATTGTTATCTCACACTTTTACGCAACACATCCACACATACCGAAACCCTAGCTTCCTCCCCTCTCCTTCTCTCTCAAACCCGACGGCCACCACCTCCTATCTCTCGAAGATTTCCCTATTCGGATCGAGTTCTCTTTCAACCGGTTAGTGTTTTTGATTACTGAATGTGTGTTGAATAATGTTTTGATCTATTCGTATTACATGGTGATTTAGGGAATATGTATGTTGATTGTTATGTTCTTGATAAATCGGCTCACATGTATACGTGATAATGCTTTTACGATCTGGATTGCACGAATTGGAATTAGAACCTAACACATAGTAATCGGCTGAAATGTTTTCTTGTACGGATGATTTGGTAGGATTATTATGATAGTAAATCCATGTTAATAATCAAGAATATGAACCATGAGCATGTGTTTTAGTGTTATGAGCATTGCTCGTGATTAGGTTCTTATGAATCAGTTTATAATTTCCCTTGGTTGATCGACGATAAGCTAGGTGGATGAATGGAAACTTATTAATTGATTAATATGATAAGTTTAGAAACTGATATATGTTTGTAACCGAATGGCATGGTTTCCGGAAATTAACACCAATCGCACAAGGGGGTCCACTCACATCTGATCGCACAAGACTTCTTAGGTAAACAAGCAGTTTAGTCGCACAAGACATCTTGGGCCAGTCGCACAAGATGCCTTGAATCGCACAAGCTTGTTAACTGTTTATTGGTTGGGCTCTTAATCTTTGGGCCGGGTATATATGCTGGATTGGGCCAGGTCCGGTCGCACAATCCAGTAGGATCGCACAAGGCCTAAGGATTATTTAAATTGGGCCGTAGTTATGTTGGATAGTTATTGATTTATTAATGGACCGAACCAGCCCAAGGCCCACCCGCACAATGTCTAACAATCGCACAAAGTTAACAGGACCGTACAAGATCACTATGTGTTATGTTCTTGGGCCGAGCATCATTGGGCCTCAACGAGTGACTCGCACAAGGCCGCTAAGACTTGTGCGAGCCCATTCTTATGAACCGCCTAAATCAGTGACGATATATTTAACAATTGTGTATGTGCCATGAACTATGTATGCCTGTAACTTGTTAACTCTATGTAACCATACGTGCTTTACGTGAACCGAACCTGACTTGTATGATAAACGTGTTAGGACGTGTTTGATCACTTTAAAGTCAAGTAACTTTGGTATAACCTGCCGAGCAATCCCAGGTGAGTTCATTGCATTTTCTCAAGCATGCGTCCCGGTGGTTTGGGACAACGGGTAAACATTTGGAAGGGAAACATTGGGTAAACAACTTAATCGGTTTTGGTTATTGTCTGGAGGGCAATGGGGGTAATTAGTTGATAGCGCTATTAGGTGGGAAACCTCACACCGGGCCGTAAGGACGGGCGTGAACTAATTATCTGGATAGGGCTATGGTTGTTAGAGGCACACTCCTCGGATACATATGGGCACACTCCCTAGGGTATCTAACGATGGCAACATAGCAAACAAGGGGTAACCACTCCCCGGATACACATGGGCACACTCCCTAGGGTATCTAACATGAGCGACACTGTAACGCAACATGGAATCGCATTAACATACATCTGGTAACTCAACACGTTAACAAAACCTTGAACTCACCAGCGTAGTCTGACACACTTGTTTGCATGCTTGTAGGTCGTTAACTTTGGAACAAGGACTTGCTATCTGGGCGTGCTGGAGTGGTCATAGATCGAAGCTACTGGATTATTTATAATTGATACATTGGTTTTAAGTTTATGTTGAAACAATTACTAAACGACTTATCATATGCTTCCGCTACATAACTCTTGGGAATTAATATTGTGTTGACATTTAATCTCGTC